>NC_072787.1:18107358-18707358 GCF_022539595.1 Amphiprion ocellaris | reverse complement strand
TTTTTTACTTTCAAACAACTGCAACTATTCAAAAAAAAAACCAACAACAATATTTTTGCTGATTTAAATACAATCTTAATACTGTGTAAATTTACAACCAAACATTGTAAAAGCCAAATTACAATTCCTATAACACAGATTTTTGACATGAACAGCGTTTATTTTTGTGTAAGATTTTACTAGGCATCTGTAATTCCGCAAAATGGGGAAGATTTGTAAAAAACAAACAAAACAAAAAATCTGAAAATACTTCAAAAAATTATAGTCATAAACTGTTAAAAAGCTGAATTTTTACAGTGTGTGTTTCTCATATAGGATGGGAAGTGGGCAGATCACATGTGTGAGAAGACGTATGGATACATCTGTAAGAAAAAGGCCTCCATTCAGCCACCTGAAGGCATCCAAGAGGATGTAAACCCCGGATGCAAGACTGTGAGTGATGTTCTTCACTTTAATTATTAGAGTAACTAGAAAACAAAGCCTTTATATACAGTGTTCTTGTTTTTAAGGGCTCCTTCAGGTTCGGTTCGTATTGTTACAACATTGGAGCTGAGACAAAAACTTTCGATGACGCAAAGCAGGCATGCTCAGGCGCTGGTGGCAAACTGGTGGATGTGGCTGACAGGTATATTTACATGTTTATGTTGTATACATGATGAAGTTTGGCCCATAGATCACTCATTCAAACAAGTGGTCGCTGGAGTTTCTGGTTTTCAAACTATTTTTGCTGCTAAATTGAGCCATTTTGTTTTGTGATATTTAAATGTGAAGATTTAAAATTTTTGCTCACATGTTCGCTTTTACATGTTTTCATGCAGATATGAGAATGCTTTCCTGGTCAGCTTAGTGGGTTTGAGACCAGAGAAGTATTTCTGGACAGGTTTATCCAACACAGAAGACAAAAACACTTTCAAGTGGACGACCAGAACTAGGGTCGCATTCACTCATTTCAACGTGGGGATGCCAGGTAGAGCACATTAACTTACACTCTTTGGCTGTATATCTTTTACATAAAATTTGACTTTATCTACAGCAGCCAGCTATATGTATGATGTATGCATTAATTAGATGAGTATATTTTTTTGGACCCCGATTAGTTTCCAAAGCAGTGGTCGCTAGTCAATATCTAGAGTCCTGCACTGCTAATGTCTTTACTGTTGACCTTATTTTTCTACTGAGAAGTATTTTGGCTCAATGTCTGCTGTTTTAAATGTGCTACATAAATAACAGAGATTTGACTTGATTTTGGTGCTAACTGAAACATTAAATTTACTAAATATTATTGTGTGCTGTCACTGTGAGCATTTAAGCTGCTCACTATAGCATTTAGTCTTCTGTCAATGGTTTAAAGTCTCATGGAGCTTCTAACAAGCAAACAAACTGTAAAACAACAACAACAACAAAAAAAAATTGCAATATTTTAGCAATTGGGTTCCCCCAAAAAATATTGCAACCATCATAAAATAACAGTATAGTAATTTTTCATAATTAAAATCCATTTTTCTAGCTCTAATTTCTTTTTTTCATGCTTAATGAACGGTATTTACATCTGCAAAAACAATGAATATTGTTATATATTGTTAAATATTGTTATATTGTAATATACTATATAATAATATATATATAATTATATGTATATATATATGCATAAATGATATATACAGTGTATAAACAGATTTTGCTGTGAAAACTTCTGTAATTATTGAAGAAAAAAATCTGCACAGTGAAAAGAAAAAAATCCATAAAATTACTTTAAAAAAAAAAAAAAAAAAAAACCCAAAACATTACGTTATTTTTTTACTGATAACCAAAATCGTTACTTCACTTTTCGTGATGCACTAGAATGTTTGTAATCTTCATATCTTGTAGCTCAGTTCATATATGTTTTCCTTTTTCTGTTGACATGTTTAATAAAAGACAGAAAACAAGGATGTGTCGCCATGGCCACTGGGACTTTTGCTGGATTATGGGATGTCGTCAGCTGCAGCAACAAGGAGAAGTATATCTGCAAAAAACCTGCAGAAGGAGTGCATGTGACCACAATTCCACCTACCACCGCGGCCCTCAGCTGTGCGTCTGGGTGGGCCCCAGTTGCCAAAAGGAACATCTGTGTTAAAGTAGGAGAACAAACGGAACTAATCTATGAACTTTAGGCTGTGTCCAGAACAAAAATTGAACTCCTTTTTTTCATGTGATAAAAAGGTTTACAAGAAAAGAAAGATGTTAAAGAAGACTTGGCAGGAGGCGAGGGACTTCTGCAAGGCCGTTGGTGGGGACCTGATGAGCATACACAATTCGCAGGACCTGAACGGCCTGTCGTACGTTCGCTGGCACTAATTTCTTGTGTATGTCAGAATCTATGTAAGGCAAATTAACATTCAGGTAATAGGTGCTTGTGTTTCCTGTAGTTTTCATAGCTCTGACGCAGCCTGGATCGGCCTCAGTATGGGTACCAATGAGGCTTTTGTCTGGAGTGATGGAACGGCTGTAAGTAACAATTAACTGTAATCACAAAAAGCTTTACTCATTGCCATTCTCAACCTAATTCTGTGTATTTCCAAAAATTGTGTCGTAGTTCAGCTATGAGAACTGGGGCTATGGGGAACCAAACAACCACAATGACAATGAACACTGTGCGGAAGTCCAGATGTACTACGGACGACACTGGAACGATAGGCACTGCGAGGCCTACAATGATTGGATCTGTCAGATACGCAAAGGTAACTGGTTTCAGTGAGCTCTGGGTCGCATTGAGCCATTTATCCAAAGCGGTGAGGTCAAATGAAAGGCTTTTCCTGATGTTCAGATTTGTGATTCTCCTGATTTTTATATTTTCAGGTGCAACTCCCAATCCTGAGCCTGCCATCACTGAGCCTGGTAGGTTCCAGCAGTCGCATGTCTTTCAGAGCAGCCTCTGTTGCTCTTTGTTTTAATTTCCCAGATTTACTGAGCTACACAATCGTGGTCAGTTGGTTGATCCACCTCTTTCTTCTTGACAAAAATATCTCAAAAACTCTTAGATGGATTGGCATGAAGTTTTGTGCAAACATTAGTGATGAAAACCTGATGATTCTCTGATACTTTTATCAATTATCTGTTTTCCTCTCGTTGCAGTATACAACAAAACAGAAGATGGATGGCTCATTTACAATGACACACAGTATTTCATCAACATGGACAACCTGCCTATGGAAGCTGCCAGAGCCTATTGCAAAAAAAACTTTGGTGAACTTGCGGTTATCACAGGAGAGAGCGAGAGGAGGTTCATTTGGAAACAGGCAAGAAATACAGAAACATAGTAGTTATGAAATGGCACCATTTTGCATATTTTCAACTATCCTAATCTGCTGTTACGAAAAAAAAAAACAGAAGTAGTTTTTGTATTACCCATAACATTAACTTTTTTATACTTATGCTCAGATATCGAAGGGCTCAGAAGGGCAGTATTACATCGGAATGACAGTGAATTTGGATAAATCATTCAGGTAAATCAAACTACAATAATAAGTCAAAACACTTAAACATTGGTATTTCCCAGTCGTCTCTAACATGATAAATGATGTCTTGTCAATTTTCTTCATTTTGCTTTAAGCTGGCTTGATGACACACCCGTAACTTACACTGCATGGGAACGCAATGAGCCCAACTTTGCTAACAATGATGAAAACTGTGTGACTATATACAAGAGCATGGGTAAATCTGATGCAGAGATACTTCATGATGAATATTAGCTCATAGTTTATTCCTATTATTCACTAATTCATTGTTTTCTCTAAATTCTGCACATTTAGGTTACTGGAATGACATAAACTGTGGCATGGAGCTCCCCTCCATTTGCAAAAGAAGCAGCAGTTTTGTCAATACAACAATTGCCCCAACCACAGTTCCTAAAGGAGGATGTGCACCTGAGTGGATGTCCTTCCAAGGAAAGGTATTTTTTATAGAACTACTCAGATTACTACAATGTCAGGCTCACTTCCCAGATGTAAAATATGCTTAAATTTGTTCCAACAAATGTTTTTTTCATATTCTGACCAAGCTTGAACACATACAGGTGACTGTCCATTTTTTACCCTAACACAAACACTGCAAATTCATCTTGTTTACACAGTGCTATAAGATTGTCATGGGAAGTGACAATAAAAACTGGAAAGATGCCAGGACATACTGCACAAACCAGGGAGGAAATCTGGTTTCTATCCTCAACGAGAAAGAGCAAGGTGAGCGATCTGAGCTACGTTCACTCTCTTTTGTGTTTGTTTGAAAAGGTCACATTTCATTTTTAAATAAATTGCAATTTTAGGGAGTTACAGACTTATTGGTTCTCTCTTTTGTAGCATTTCTAACAACACAGATGTTGAACTACAAAGAGGACTTGTGGATTGGCATGAATGACATCAACTGGGAGATGCATTTTGTGTGGACAGATGGCAAAGGCATTTCATTCACCAACTGGGCTAAAGGACACCCAACATCATCGCCCGATGGACACTATGCCATTGATGAGGTCTAATTTCTTTATCCAGAGCTTTTTCTGTCTACATCTGTCTCTCTGACACACTTATAACTCAATAAACTGATCAATTAGAACAATTAATTTGCAAGTGCACACCTGAAATCTCTAGATATCCAGTCACATCTACGAAAGAACCATGTTTATCTTGTCAATATAGGCCTCTAATATTACAACATAATAAACAATTTCTGTACCAACCTGCTCCTGTCATTTAAAAACAGATTAAGCAGGAAGACAAGCAATATAATATTCCAAAGATGCATTATAATTGTACAATCAGGTTTGACTAAGAAAACTGTGTTTTTCAAATACAGTCAGGACAGTAACAAAGTACAATTACATGTTTTGGCATGTATATGTAATATATACTACTTCATACCTCTACTTTGCTACACGACTTTTTTACTCCACTACATTTTCTTCCTACAATTAAATAATGAAAAATATTAATTACATTTCAGATTAAGGTTTAATTGAAAAGTTTTTGTTATATTTACATTTTCTACTATTTTATTCTTCTATTTTGCTACACTTCTTTTTACTCCTCTACATTTGTTTATTACAGTTCAATAAAAATTTTTTATTATGTTTCAAATTAAGACTGAACTTGCAAAACATTTAACAATTTCAGGAAATATGACAAATTAGACAACTCAACAATTGATAAAATAGTTCAAATGTGTTCCACCTCATCCAGCTACATTGTTATCCTGCTCACACATATACACACACATGAACAATAAACCAGTAATATAATAGCTGTTGTACTTTAACACTCTGAAGTGGAAAATTCCTCAAAATAGTATTTTCAGTGACTTAAATACATATACAAATTATGCATGTGTGTGCTTCCCATATTCTATTACTTCTGTGTTGGTGATAATAGTCATTATAACAATTTACATATTAAAAAAAAATTCAAAAAAGTCTAAATATTGTCATCAGAAAAGACTGAACGAATAACTAACCTACCTTTTCCTGTCCAATAGGTGTTCGACTGTGTGGTCATAGTGGGCAGCATCAGTAAACAAACAGGACACTGGAAGGTGGCGGACTGTAACTCAAAACAAGGCTTCATCTGTAAAAGAAACATTGGTGGGTAACATATTAGCGAGGCCACACGAGCATTCGGATAGAATTAACTGGCAAGCAATGTGTAAAGGCTAACTAAGATCATCCAACAGAGTCAAGAGATTTTTATTTACAGCTGTAACAAACGTGTGTCATTTACTAAGATTCCCAGATTGTAGTCCAGCCCACCACCGTGCAACCAAAGGCCTTCTACAAGCTTGGCAATGACTCCTTCAAACTGGTGGCCCAGAAGATGAAATGGGACGAGGCTCGGAGGCAGTGCCAAGCAGATGATGCAGAGTTGGCCAGTATCCTGAACCCTGTAACTCAGGCATATATCACCCTGCAGATTGCCAAGCACAACGAGTCTGTGTGGATTGGCCTCAACACCAATGTGGTAAAGAGTCTAGCTGTTATTGCGTTGCACCAGTTCAAACTGGATTTCAAATTTGTTGGACAAACACTCATCAGTGATGCCTTTCTCACAGACTGGTGGTCGCTTCAAGTGGGTTGATAACTGGGCTCTGTCTTACACCAAATGGGGCATAGATGAGCCTAAAAACAACTTTGGCTGTGTCTATATAGATGTGGATAAAACATGGAAGACTGCACCGTGCACCAATACCCACTATTCCCTCTGTAAAAAGTCTTCAGGTCAGACAATCTCTTTGTTACTTTTCCTGCACTTTAAACAGCAAACATGGTTAGTCAACAGTTTCTAAGCCTGGGGTGCAATCTGCTGTCTCTTTTTTAGATGTAGCTCCCACTGAACCTCCACAACTTCCTGGCAGCTGTCCAGAACCAAAGAAGCAAAAAACCTGGATACCTTTCAGAGGCCACTGCTATTACTTTGTCAGCTCAGTGGTGGATAACTGGGCCCATGCCTCAGTCGAATGTCTGAAAATGGGTACGTTAAGAAAAAATGATCCACAAATAAATGATTACGTGTGTGTATATAAACTTTAATGTTATGTTCTTGTGGCTGTGCTTGACAGGTGCTTCTCTAGTGAGTATTGAGGACCCTGCTGAGGGGACATTCATACAGCAGAACCTGGAGCTTCTGCAGGACGGTGCCAAAACTTTCTGGATTGGCCTCTACAAGTCTCATGAACGTAAGCATACTGAAGTTCAAGACAGTGTCAATGAAAGAAACAAAATATTCAAATACTGCTGAAAATTGCAGAGGGTCTTGAACATTTATTGCTATTCTGAAAAAGATTTATAATAACCTGGATGGCAAAATAATCAATCTCCTGCACTTTAAAAAATACTTTAAATACTTCTTCTAAAAATGCAACTCTATCTGTAACTCACATTTTCCTTGGTTCTTTCTTTATGACACAAGAAAAACACAGATTTTGTACAAAAATGTAAAATAACAAAAAAGTAACAACAAAAAAGCTAAAGTTTATTGTGTTTAAATGTGATGCTTTGATCAATAAATTAACACTGTTTCAGGTAAGTGGATGTGGATCGATAGCAACGCTGTGGACTATACCAACTGGAAAACGGGGATGCCAAAGTCAGACTCATGCGTAGACATTAATTCTGACAGCGGGCAGTGGGCTACAACCAGCTGCAGCAGATATCGGTCTTACATCTGCAAAACAGCAAAAGGTAAGTTTAATGAGCTGCTAAGTAACTTTTAATAGACTGATCGGTTACTTCGACTGACAATGTCTTATCTTTTTCAGTTATTAAACCTACAGAAAAGCCTCCAGCTGTTGGTAAGTTCATTTATCTAAAATTTATATTGCAAAAGATGTTTCAAACTTAAATTGTATAACTGATAATCTTTCTGTACGATTTGTCTCCTCAGCCCATGTCGTCGAACAACCTTCACATGGGTCTGCTGGCATCACCGTGGCTATAGTACTCATTGTACTTGCGGTAATTGGACTGGGTGCTTTCTTCCTTTTGCGTAAACGGATACCCACCCCTGTCCTGGGAGAAAACACCTTCGACAACAAGCTTTACTTCAACAACCCCATCCGAGCTCCTGTAGACACCAAAGGCTTGGTGGCTAACATAGAGCAGAATGAACAGGCATAGAAAGACATGAGGCCAGTGGTAATCAGCACTGTGAAAAACAGTATGATCAGAGATTTTCATCTGGGATGGATGGACCAAAGACACTGATCATAATTATTATTATGCAATAATTCATACCAGCAATGGCAGTACACTAAGTGAATTAGGAACAATCAAAACCAATTTTAAAATGATAATGTGATTTGTGAAATGTGTACAGTTGTTTTTAATTTTATTTTTTACCAATCAGTGTAACCAAGAATTTCTACACGTTAAAAATCAAAAAGGGTCAAGGTGTTGTTTGTTGCAATTTAAAAGATACTTATCAACTAGATTGACTGGATTTTTTTGTTATGTTTATCACCATATTTCTGACTTATAAAATTGTAAATAGATGTCCAATAAATGAAAATAAATGAAACAGAACTGTCTTTTTTCCCTTTTTCATTTAGCAGACTAAAAAGATATTTTTATACATTGCATTGCATGTGATAGCTGTGATGAGATACTGTACATATACATATACAGTATATATGAGTGACTGAAATATTTTTTATAAGATAGAAGATTATGATGATGACACAGTGTCGGGCAGCGAGCGCAGGGCGCACTAGAGGACGTCAGGCCCTCAGACCTTCCTCATGAAGTCCGTTTCTGATTGTTTGGTCAGAGACATTCACACCAGCGGCCTGCTAGAGGTCATTTTGTAGGGCTCTGGCAGTGCTTATCCTGTTCCTCCTTGCATAAAGGAGCAGATACCTGTCCTGCTGATGGGTTGAGGACCTTCTACAGCCCTGCCCAGCTCTCTAAGAGTAACTGCCTGTCTCCTGGAACCTCCTCCATGCTCTTGAGACTGTGCTCAGAGACACAGCAAACCTTCTGGTAACGGCACATATTGATGTGCCATCCTGGAGGAGTTGGACTGCCTATGCAACCTCTGTAGGGTCCAGGCATCGCCTCATGCTACCACTAGTGACACTGATCCTAGCCAAATGCAAAACTATTGAAAAACAGTCAGAAAACATGAGGAGGGAAAAAAATATCAGTGGCCTTCAGGTGTAAAACCATTCCTGTTTTGAGGGTTGTCTCATTGTTACCCCTCTAGTGCACCTGTTTCTAATTTCATTAACACCAAAGCAGCGGAAACTGATTAAAAACCACCTCTTTTACCTCTTGACCAGATCAGTATCCCAGAAGTTTAACTGTCTTGATGCAATACTTAGATTAAAAAGTGTTCCTTTAATTTTTTTGAGCAGTTGTATAACTTCGCAAGAATAATGCTTTGATTTTTTCTGTCTTTCTATGACTATGTGTCTTATGTGAATCAAATGGTTTACTCCTGATATAGATTTTGAATTGTTAGTAATATCTGTTGGTGATGAAAACGAGGCATATGATATCAAATGTCATATCTATGTATAGTATTACAGGTAATATTTGGCAGTAAAAATACATATTTGTCATAATAAATGTTGCAGATAAAAGAAAGATAATCAGGTCTGACTCCAACAGAACAACAAAGCAGTCTGTCTGTACTGAATCTGTTTTTCTAAGAGATCTTTTTAAGTATACTCTGTGTGGCACCAGCCACTCAATCACCTCTAGGAAAAGCTGGCCACCCCCATCACCTCATTGTTGAAAATGAGGCAGCACTCTCCATGGCAACCACAGCCCTCTAAGGCTGTCGCTGCTAATCCTCAGGAGCTTACTCAATTCTCGTAAGAGGGTTTTACTAGCAGCACCAATGCCCAAGAATTCTCCCCAAACAAGCGCTGGATCTTCTGTTTATCCTCCGAGGAAAACCTTTATCCGAGGAGAAAAACAAACCTAGTTACAGCAGCTGAGAGGGGCAGAGGGGAGAACGGTAGGCCCGGTTCAACCGGTAAGCATTTTTTCATCTATTCGGTCTCAGGTGTTAGTGTAGCACAAACAATGATTTGTCCTCTTGTTGCTGGGTTGATTTGACCTGCAGGGTGTCCAGTGTGGGAGGATGCTGGGAAGCTCGGCATGTTTTGCTCTGTATGTTTGATCCTCTGTGACTCACAGATCATGCATAATAAAAAAAAAACTAAAAAACCTTAGATTTGATGGTGCATTTGTTCATGTGTGGCTCGTAGTGAGCATGCTACATGCACACACTCACGGCCAGCTGCTGTCTTTCTCCTGAACAATTCATGCTGCTAAATAAGGAAACTGGTTCAATCTACAGACCATGACAGAAACCGACAGTTTTAAAAACACTCAAGGAATTTATGAAACTGATACACAGCTAAAGAGGCATTAAGGTTTCACAGTCACCTCTGTGTGACCTGATCACTTTAGGGGAGCTACTTTTTTCCAGATGTTGACCTCTGTCTGTCTGAGCTCTTGCTTTACATTAATAATGCAGTTTTCCTTGTTCCTGCCTTTTCTCAATACTAATTATTTTCTCCACGGTCTCCCCCTTTATGCCCCCTTCTCCCTGCCCCTGTGCTCTCTTTCACTTGCCTGCACTAATCCTTTTGTTGTGGACTGAGGGGCCCAGGCTTTGCCTGACCATTCGGCACTGTAAGGGCTTTTCAGCTGAAGGGTGCCCGTCGAGCCCTCCTGCCCTCCATCAGATCAGTCCTGCATATTAACGCCTCCCTCAGCAAGGACACATTGCTGCTTTTCTTTTTTAGAAGCTTTCCGTTCCCTGTTGTCATTCACCTTGAGCCAAGCTTCTCTCCCAGTTTTCTTGTGTATGTTTTCTGTCTATCACCTCCTTGTTGTCTCAATCTCTTAGCCAGTCCTCGGAGCTTGAGGGAGTTGGACCGTGCTGGTAGGAACATGCACTTCAGGAGCAGTGCTCTATGTTTGCTGCTGCTGCTGCTATGTCTGTGCGTGCTGGGGAGAGTGCTGAAAGTGGAAGGGCAGGAGCAGGCGTACCTGTCGGAAGCTCTCGGGGCTTTGAATTTGCCCCTGGGGATGGAGGACGAGCCTCGGCTCCAGAGAAACAGAACCAATGTCCTGATCAGCACGCTGCTGCATGCGGTGCACTGTGCAGAGCGGACTGGCATGTCTCAGGACATGTGTGAGAAGGTAAGGCCTCCACCTGTCTCAATGTTATCATGCAACTGTTACTAAAAGATAAACTGAGTAAGAATGATCTTTTCTACTTCCAATGTGGAAGTGCTTATTTTGTATTCATCCCATAGTCTTGGAAACATGTTTGTTATGGCAGGAATGTGAGTGAATGTGGAGGCTTAAGTTCTTGACCTCTGTGGAGCATTCATGCTGAGTGGCTTTAGACATCCCTCAGTTTGACATAATAAACTCCATAGGGTGGATTTAGAGGTACTACACATGTTTGTGCAGGTGGACTGACAATGGGATTATGTGTGTACCAAGCCTTCAATGTAAGATTTAGAAATGAAGGGAGCAACCTTTTAAATTTTGTCTCTGCTTGTTGAATAGTCTGCTCTCTCTAACAAGAAACAGTGCTTCACCCACTCTCCTAACCTTGTACAATTTGTGCGTGGGTCTAATTAGGCTTGTAATCAATTCACCACAACACAGAACTAGTCCTTTTCCAAAAAGCACAGTACAGTGTGTGCAGGGAGAAAATAGGCCTTTTATCAAGCTGACCTCTTTGCACCATGTGTTGACACATCATTTAAAAGTAATGCGATACTCACATGACCTGGGATTTTAAAACATTCTGTCCTTAAAACCTGCCTAAAATTGCTGTGTTCTTCTTGCTTTGTATTGTTCTTGTTTCAGTGCCTGACACCAGATGTAGCCCTCTCTGTGCTGGAGGATGATGAGAAGACTTATCTCACTGAGGAGGACTACCAGCAGATCTCAACTGTTCTGCTGTATTACATAATTAACTTGCAAGATCTGTGTGTGTCGAAAGCTGCATCTCCGTCCTCCCTTTCCTCCCCATCTGCGAACTTTCAGTTTTACCTTCTGGCCCTCACTAACCTACATCCAGCTGAGGATAACCTCTTCCTGTCACCCAGTGAAACAGAAAGTATTCTGCAGCTCATTAGCCAGCACTACGGCCCCTCCGACCAAGACACCGCCTCTGATTTGCAAGTAAGCAAGTATTTTTGAACAGATCCATCCTGTCCTATCAGATGTGGCCTGCATGGCAATGTTTAATTTTTGACTTAACAGTGTATTGATGCAGCTCGTCTCCTAGAAGATATTGACGTTAAGGGAAATCCAGGTGCTGCAGCGACTACTGTGCCAATACTAGCTGCAGCCATCATCAGCCATATTCTGCAAGGCCACTGTTTCAGACGGAGGAACCTCCCATCCCCGGCCTTCTTTACAGACTATATCTTTCAATCTCTAAATCGCACAAGTAACCTACAGATTATAGGTAAGTTCAAGAGAACATTTAGCTGTACTGTACTGTATATGTACTTCATAACAGATGTCGGTCTGTAATAATCAATGTTTTGGGCCACTTGGGGGTCAAACACTACACTAACATTGCCATTTAAGGTGGTCCAACAAAGTCACCAATGCCAATATCTAAATGTGGAGCTACTTTATTACTATATGGAGTCTCAAATTTAAAACAACATGTAGTAACTGTGTCAGCACTGTTTATGTTCTGTATCAACTCCTGAGAAAATATCTGGCTGTTTTGTTGCACTATGTTCGCCAGCTAGTTGGTAAGAGGCTCGATAAAAACAGCAGTCTGTCGATGCCAAAATCAACACTATGAAAGTGGTGAAAGTGATGTTATGGGCTGGTAAACAAATACAAAGAGCTGAAGGAAGCTATAAATCTCTATGAAGGAGACAATGAGTGACAGCTTTTGCATTGCTCATGATGCTCGATCCATTGTTATTCTAAAAACACTGATTATAGTCACTTTAACATACTACATTCTACAGTCTATATAGGAGACATCTTTTAAAAAAGCTAATCTTAAGGATAGATACTAAAATATTGCAAATGAGGCTCTTCCACCCTTCTGAAACTAAGAACTGTAATCTTTCATATGATTATCTTCAAGTTCAATCCAAAAAATCTGCATGGTAATGGAAGTCAAACCTAAAAGTTTGTCCCCATCCTTGAATTGTCTTTTATAATGCCATAAGCCCTGATGTGACACACTGCTGAACTCATCTGAATCTGACCTGATGCTGGTATATCATGAAGTGATGCATTTCTCTGCATAGACTTGGAGGAGCTACTTCATCAGTTGGGAGTCGGACAGGAAGGAGCGATGCACTCTCAAGACAGAAAGAGGCGGAGCATCACAGAACGTTCACAGAAGGTGGACAGCTGCAACCCTGAATCTGAAGGAATACGCACAGATTGGGCACAGGTTGAAATAAATCTCTGATTAGGCTTTCAAGCAAACATTATGTACTTAGTATCACAAATGACTGTACGGTTGTAAACTACACTATGCAAGTACTGTGAGACTTGATTTGCAAAGCCTCCCACTCATTCCCAAATGTGCCTTTTCCTTTCAATCCAATCAGGTATGTTTTTCAGCCAATCAGTTGATGGATATTTTTGCTCTGGATCCTCATTTGCCAATTTCCAAGGAGCACTTCAGACAAATTTGCCCGGCCATCATTCAGCAGTTGCTAGGCAATGCCTGTGAGCCTGCAGAGGAAAAAGCAAGAGGATCTTTACCCACTGCACTCGAGAGTAAGACATTACTATTAAATAGCACATACTAGGATATCAGTTGAATATTTCATAAGAAGAAGGGTACCGGATTTAATAGTTTGTAAAACTCATAATACATTCAATAAACAATAAAACGATAACACTATTATTGGTTGTCTTACTTTATTCCTCTACTTGACCACTGCATTATGTGTACTATATAGTGTAAACACAACGTGTAATTTCTATATTGTCTATGAAACATTAAATAAGATGAAACAAGCAAAAAACAATGCTATATTAAGAGAAGATAGAAGAAAATTCCTTTAAGGTTTTGTTAAGAACTAAAAAATGTTTTTTTTAAAATTCAGTCCTTGTAAAATTGGCCTTGAAAAAGCAGTTTCTGTGTTTAGTTGTGACTTTGGGTTTTTAACAATTCATTGTATTACTATTTGTACATAAAATAACAAAACAGTGTTAAACTCGCAGCTCTCTTCTTCCTGCAGAGTACGGCTACAGTACAGCCGCTGTCCTGCTCATCACGGTGGGCTCCATGTTTGGTATCTGCCTGATCTTCTTCAACTCCTGCCAGGAGACCTACAATCTCATCCTGCAGCTGTTTGTGGGACTGGCAGTGGGAACCCTCTCTGGAGATGCCCTCCTGCACCTCATACCGCAGGTACAAGGTTGCTGCACCATCAACTATAACCAGCCACAGGTTTTTTAATAGTAAATTCAATTTTTCCCTCTTTGTCTCCTTTGCAGATTCTTGGCCTCCATGACAACACTCACAGCCATGATGATAAACACTACATTGAAGAAAAAGACCATCTGTGGAAGATTCTGGGCATGATCGCTGGGATTTATGGCTTTTTCCTTATTGAAAGAATATTCTCCTTTTTAGTTCCTTCTCACGGCCATGTAAGACTTTTGTAGTATATTGTATGCAATAGGCTGAGGTTGTGGCTGATTTTCTTTATCAAGCGAACTGTCAGGGTTTTACAAAAGAAAACACTTTTGTCATGACTGTGCACGTTGACAACGGTGGTGTCGTGACTTTCTTTTGTCTGCAGGGTCACTCCAGCGACCTTCCCTTAGAGCTGAACTGCAACGGTCAGTCACAGAGGGGCAAGTCCATCTCCACCATACAGCTGGTGAGTCTCATCACAGCCCACGCTCAGCTGGTATGTTTTTTTTAAAGGTGCTCTTGGCAGAAAATTCTGATTCCTGTCATCATCCCTGTTATTTCCTTCGTGATAGAGCTGACCACCGGGAACATGACAATGCAGTTTTTGGAAATGAATCAGCAAAGTATCAAAACAGTGCCATAGACTGAGTGGCGAGAAAAATGTTTAAAAAGGCACATTTGTCATACATTTTGTGCTTCTACGCAGTGATAACCCACAATTTTTTTGCTCTGATGTATCTCCACAGTTGAAGCAACCATTCATCCTTAGCATCTATCATGTTCCAAATATGCTCAAATTGATTGTAGACAGCAGTACTACTACTACTACTACTACTACTACTACTACTACTACTACTACTACTACTACTACTAATAATAATAATAATAATAATAATGACAATTTATTAATCAAAATCCAAATGCTTGACATGGCAGCAAAACATAACTGACACATCATAAGTCAAGTCTGTTGTATAGAACAATACAATGCTGCAAAAGGTAAAAACATCTTTCAAAAAAACAAGACAGTTCAAAGAGAGTTAAAGCTCAAGTAATAGCAAAGGCTCTTCCATGAAATTAGTTTTTAAAAAGAGACTTAAAAGATGTCCCAGACTATGTTGACGTTGTCCTCATGCAGATCATCCCAGAACCTCAGGCCCTGACTGCAAATGTTCCATTTCCTTCAGTTGTCAGTTTTCTGCCCAAGAATATCAAAATGTATACCAGTTCATACATCTGAAAATCCATCTTATAATTTAGTGGGAGATAGTGTAAAGAGGCTAAAACTGGAATGTCTTGATTGTGTCTCTAGGATAAAAGCCTGGCAGCTGATTTCTGTACAGTATGAGTTTTGTGACATTGGTTTTTGAGGTATGTGCTGTGCAGTTGGCTTAATGTAAGTGACAATTCACTGATTGCTGTGAATTGAAGAAATACACTAAAGTGCAGCATAATATTGCACCTATTTTTCTCCTAAAAGCAAATATGTTTTCAATAGAGCCCGAATGATACTGGATTTTAGGGGCTGAATTTCAGGGACCAAAAAATTGAGATGTCAATACATCGACGGATATTGTTTATTTATACGCAGGACTCCGCACCACCATCAGCTGGGATGCATACTCTGCTACATGTGCTGCAGACAGTGCTGAGAGTGTTGTTAAGAATCAAGTTGAAGCCACTATGCTGGACAAATTATTTCTAAATGATCCCAAAGATCTATTTTCTATGTTAGGTTCTGTAAAAGAAAGTTTCATATCAGTGATACTGATTAACGTATATGCCAATACCAATACATCTGTGACAGGCTATAACTGGCCAACCCATATAACATTCAGGCTCTAGTTTCTAACCAAATCTGTCAAAAATGAAACAGTTATCCCTGCTTATTGTGCATCCAGAAGCCAAGAAGCAGTCGTGGTAGTAGTTATGCCAACATACTGATAAAATATTTTGAACACTATGGATGTATTAAAGTGAATATAGTTTAATTTCCCTCGATGTGTCACTCCTGCACTACTCCCTCACCCCAGCAACAAGAATGCACCAAGTGCTGAGCTAGAGGCCGCTGTGAACATGAAAAGTTTAAGCCCAGTGCAACACTAGTCTGTCTATCAAAAATCTTTCAGGATACTTATTGTAACAGTAATCTACTAAATCAATGTTCATAAATTAATTGAAATTCACTTAAATTCTTTCTGTGTTGCTATTATATAACAGGAATTGAGGAGTGGTGTGGGAGGGCGTAAAGAAACAGAGCATGTAGGATGTTGGAGAATGAGAAGTACTGAATCATTCAGAAACCACTTCCTGTTGTGCTGAATCGTGTACATACAGCTGAATGCATACTTTGAAACTAGATCATGGAAAGCCTGTTTTGTAGTCTACACACATGGATCTTTTTTTCCATAAAATTAACTTTGATTTGAATAAAGTGTTAAGAAAGATCAAGAATCTGAGCTGTAAATGTTTATCTCCAACCTCTAGGGACCAGTGGAGGATTTTGAGTGCGCAGACATATCTCCTGAACGTGCAGATACAAGGAGGCCTTCACATCAGAGTAAGCTTCTTCAAAACAAGCTGTACAATTACGCCCAGATGAATGTGTCGTACTTTGTAATTAGTTGCCAGGGACGACAGAGCATTTGTCACAGTCTGAGGATGAGCTTCAGCGACACAGACCTTCTTTGTGTTCCCAGGACAAGGGCTTTCTCTGCTGGCTGTGATGGTAATTGTGGGAGACAGTCTTCATAACTTTGCCGACGGTCTGGTGGTCGGGGCGGCTTTCTCTTCTTCAGCCGAGACTGGCATGGCAACCACTGTGGCCATCCTGTGCCACGAGATCCCGCACGAGATGGGTGAGAGGTCGCTGTTTTGGTTGAGGTTAGAAAACATTGTGTTTGGCTGATTCACTGATGTTCTGTGTTTTTTGTCTTCAAGGGGACTTTGCAGTGTTGCTCAGCTCTGGACTCTCAGTAAAGACTGCCATGTTAATGAACTTCCTCAGCGCTCTGACAGCCTTCATGGGGCTCTACATTGGACTCTTTGTTTCCGCTGAGATAGAAGTACAGCAGTGGATCTTCTCTGTTACTGCTGGGATTTTTCTCTACCTGTCACTGGTAGAAATGGTAAGCAGCCTTAATTATAGATAAGGCTGGTGATGTTCTTTACTTCTTACTGTCAACAAATCCCATGAACAGACCAAATAGTAATCTTATATGCACCTTCCTCTTACTAGAGCCTCCAATGTGTATCAATCCACAGCTGAAAATAGTCCCCAACAACTATACTATTAACTCCTGCTTGTGTAACAGTTGCTAAAAACCTAAAGTGCCCAGATTTTTGTAGGAAGTTAACACTTCAAACCCACTTTTAAGTGTTAGTTTCAGGATTTTTTTATTACAGCATGATGATCAATTTGTAAACTATGGTTCCATTTAGAGTAAAATAAATGACAAAGAAGGTGAATTTTTAAGCTCAAGCTACCGAGCTACCTTTTGATTAACAGGTTACTACTGTATCGGCATGCTTAGTATCCTCAGCCATGGTAAATCCACAGATTAATTTTTTACATAGTCTATGGACTTAAATTATCAAATTGAAAGTTTGTATAGACATTTATGTTCCACGTATCTTCCAGAGAGGATATAACTCACAGATTTTGATTGTCTCACTTTTTCTGTAGTATAACCTTATGGTTTACTTTTGGGATTTGGACAATAACTTTTTGATGCATTGCTGTGTTCCTCTCAGGATGAATTGTCACAATTTTGCCCTGACCTTATATCTAGTGTCATCACTATGACAAATATATTTTTCTCTTTGTACTATGATTTATGACCAAATACCTGCAAAAATAAGGAATATTGCCAAACTTATCCCATCATTCTGTCAAGTTGCTGAGGGTTTTATTTTTATTCTTCTTTGTTTCATCAGCTTCCAGAGATGAGTCGGGTGAAGACCGACAGGCCGTGCCTCATGTTCCTCCTGCAGAACCTCGGCCTTCTGATGGGTTGGTCCTGCCTTTTGCTGCTGGCGCTCTTTGAGCACGAACTTAAATTCTAAATGCAGTTGTACATCCCTTCCTGCAGGGTTGAGCCGAAACAAACTTGTTCTACTGTTTTTTTGACATTTTCATTGACTTGTTAATTATCGTCTCCTGCTCTGTACACTTGCAAGTGTTAGTTTGTGCAACCAGTATGCTTTAACAAGTCATTATTTCTGAACAAGTGAGTGTTTCATGATATTGTAGTCTCAGTACTGGATCACAAATATATGTTATGTATGGAGGTATGAAGCCTTTCTTTTTTATACTTGATGATTTATTTTTGTATGTTAGATATATTGGGTGCCTGCATCTAGACGCTACATGTCTAGTTTGTACTCTTATTTGGCAGCAGCAGGTGCAATCGTGCATATTTGTTATGTGAAATATTGATGTTGCCTCAGACAATCAAATCATTGGATTTTGGAATCATTTATCCACCATGAAGATATAAAATATTGTAAATCTACATATTTTATTTTCTTTTTTAATATAGTTCTTGTCAGTGCCTCTAAACTGATGGAAAAGGACACTTGAAAATCAACGAGTGAACTTGGGATTTTGCTATTTTTGTAAATTGTCTTATTATATGTATATATTGATTAGATGAGGTCTGTGATTTCCACGTGTTTTTCCTAAAAGAACAGATAAGCTTGGTATAATTTATGGGGAAAACAGAAACAGTGTCTAATTAGCACATTTCAGTTAAATAAATTCTAAATAAAAGGGACAGTTCAGTGTTGTAAAAAAAAAACTCTTGATTTTGAGTCAACCTTTAGTTTTTTCAATATTTTTTTTCTAATAATAACCAACAAATTAAATGCAGTAGGGCTTTCCAGGAAACTGGAGAAATTATGAGTAAATTATGTACACCTATTGAGCATGACCTACATCTGGACTACTTATAAATATACAAAACCTGATTGGCTTAATGAGAAACTCTAATATTAGGTACAAAGAAAAGCTCTTTGTCAGGCATAAGCTGCTCTCAAATACAGTTATTTCTGAGGGCCCGTTTTGAAAAACGTTTCTCCCTTTCAGCTTCTCATCTCAGATGCATTGTTCTTTGTTTTTGAGGCATCTCTGTGATCCAATATGAGGGCACTTCCACCCACCTGAGGTACTTGTTCTCTTCATCCACCAACCTGGATGACTAATGCTCGCTGCTGTACAAGACAGAAACTCGGCATCGATGCGACCCACACAGTGCACACGCTCTTTACCGGTCAGAGTGGGCCTGCAGGAGGAGGTGGAGGAAGAAGAGAATATGATGAATACATCAACACAATGAGATAAATGAAAAACAGTAAATCAACTTATTTGTACATAAAATTGGATTTGTGATACTGAAAGACTGAGTGGGCTTGAAAGAGGATTTTTTTGTCCTTTTTAATCAGCTCGCTACGATTAAATTCGGGTGCTTGCAGCATCAACATATTTCTGTAAAATTTAAGCAAACAGCTGTCAAGCACTTACCTTATTTGTGCAGGGGGATTAGCTTCATTGCACAGTTTTCATGGTGATTATGCTAATTTGCCATTCTAGGCTTATTATCAAACTGCGAAGTCAGTTCTGTTGACAGTGTCATGAGATTATTTGGCTATCATGTCAGAAAAAGCTGACACCATTTACTGTGACTTCCCGAGTAATGTTCAAACAATAGAAGGAAGTCCATTGGATTTTCTCTTATTCTAGCAATTTTGCTGTTATTTTAGAAATGCCGACCCCTTTGGCATTTCCAGGAAAGCTTCAGGCCTACTCGTTTGTGTGTAAATCTGCTCTTTTGCACCAAAGAGGCATTTTTTTTTGGCTTGTGAGCGTCTTTTCAAGGCAACTGCTGCCAGGAGTGAGGAAGGAAATGCTTTTATCTGGGCCATGTTGGTGTGAACACTGAGTATCCTTACTTGCTCAGCAGAGACCTGTCAGGAGAAGAGTTCAGCTCGGGTGTCATCAGGGCAGCAGAACACACAAACAATAGGAAAAGCTAAGAGGGAGACACAGAACAGGAAATATAAGAATGTTTTCCCTTTGATTCAAAAGGCTCTGACTGAAAACAATGATTTGCACCTGTTGTTGTCGCCTTTTTTCCTTGAATATGAGTGAGTACCCTCAATATTTCAACATGTTACAGAATCATCTTATTTTCAAGAAGTCAAAAATCATGATGTGTACCAGTCTGAGTAGTTAATCCACACATACATAGAGTAGAGACAAACAATCACACTCACATTCACACCTATGGACAATTTAGAGTCACCAGTTAACCTTAGCATGTTTTTGGACTGTGGGAGGAAGCCGGAGTACCCAGAGAAAAGTCACACATGCACAGGGAGAACATGCAAACTCCATGCAGAAAGATTCCAGGCCCAGGCCGGGATGCGAACCGGAGATCTTCGAACTGCAAGGCAGCAGTGCTAACCACTGTACATCCCACACCTATAATCAACTCTTTTTATTCTTGAGATAAAAGGTCTCTGTGATCCAGTTTCCAGTTGAAAAATGCTTTAAAAAATTCTATGTCATTTTTCAGACTTTAATTAAGGTTTTCTGGAGTTGCACATCTCATTATATAACTGCTATCATAGGCTGAGAGAATCTAACCACAAGTAGTAAACCCATTTGAGGGATAAAATTGATGGAGAGGCCCTTTAAAATTCAAATGCACATGACACCACTAGAGGGCAATAATGAATAACAATACTTAGGAAAGTGTCAGTGGTTAAGAAGAAGTCTGGGGAAGGGGTTCTTAAAGTGCAGCATTAAGTTTAAATGGTCTCATTTCATTGGATAGGCCGAACTAAAATGTAATGCATCACAGCTCAATACACACACAGAGACTTTAAGTAGGAGTACCTTTAATTTTACTCATGTGAGTAGGTAGGAATAGTCAGCGACATGAAAAAAAATCATCTGTCTTAGAAAATATTTCACTAATATAGCCGAAACGAGTACTCAGCTATTTCATTGATCAACAGAAAAAAAAAAAGGTTACTTCTTTGGTTACTTCTTCTCAAATATCTGTTGCTATTCTCTGCTTTATATAATTGTACATATTATAAATGGCTTGGGTTTTGACTAAGGTTTATTTCTTTTACATTTAGTGGAATAAACAATTATCTGCAAAAACAATCAGATGAATCAACAATAAATGCCACTTTTGGATGCAGTCCTAAAGAAATCCATTCATTTCTACTATAAATTACCACGACTGCATGCAGCCAAAAGGTATATAGTCTAAAACTCATCTTTACACTTCAGTCATCACTTGTGTGTTAGCCGTTTGCCACTAATAATCAGCCTCAGTATTTACAGAATGCATTCCTGTGCAATCTTTTGCCATATAGTTCCACATTTTCTTCTTCTGGCTGAGAACAATCTGCATTTTTCAGCCCTGTTTCCTCCAGGTGTGGCCAGATGTGTGGACGAGGGGAATTGGAGGGGAAGCATTAAGCGAGGAATCCTGGGAAATTTTTGAGCACTAAACAGTTCGTATCATGCATTCCGGTGGATTTTTCTGCACCAATTTGGGCCATTTTCTGCACTAATTTATCAAAAAAAAAGTCTATTTTGTGTAAACACCAATTGCATGTACATACTAGGTAATAATTCAGAATAAAAAAGATTAAGGCTCTTCACATATTTTATCATCAGTAAATCGACGTTTCTAGTTTATTATCATCCCTGCTGAACCAATGTGCACAATTTTCTTGTATGTCTTCTTGTGTTTTTTGTTTTAAAATGGTCCTAACCCACTGAAATCTACACCTATGCTACTAGAGATCAACAATAACCAGATTTTCAGTTAGTAAAGACTCAAAAACGCTTAAATGACAATTAGGCTGCACATTGCTGGATAATGCATCTCCTAATTGGTATCAACTGATTTTTAAGGGGATAATCTCACCCACTTGCACAGTTTTAACAATCTCGTTTACTCTGCATTTATGCTTTTCAGTCATATTCATGCTGATTCTTTGTTAGGTTGCTGTTATTCATCTCCATCCTATCGTGCTGTGAGGGGGCAGAGGTGTTGGCGTTGGATGAGGGCGCATGGAGCATGAGGAGCTCTCAGCCAGTGTGGGTAGGAGAGCACTGATGAGGAGGCTCTGTGATGCTGAAGGCTATAATATCCGAGAATTCACATCATCACATCACCACCTGAACTTGAGAACAAACTGCAAGCCTCTTCCGCACAGGCTCCTCCTTTGACTCCGGGGAAAAGAAACTTGAAGATTGGCGGTGCCAGCCGAGCGGCAGCGCCTCGTTTTCTGTTCACTCTTTTAAGTTACTGTTTCAAAACTACAACAACAGGAAGAAAAAAAATGCGCTTTAGCTTTTCTCGCGGACATAACTGGGACTTGTGCCCGAGCCGAGAGCTTCTGTTGAGTGTTTTTAAAATGGTGTGATGGTCGTCAATAATACTCCCAAGACAAGAGCAGCAACACCTCCGGACAAGCACATGGACTCACTGGAACACCCGATGTTACAAGTACGTTGATTTAAAGTTCACTTTAATTCACATTTACCGGCAGTTTTGTTAAGCTAGCTTTGCTAAAAGAGGTCAAACACGCTCACCTGCCCTCCACCTGTCCGCTTTCGTCGCCGCCTCATGGTTGGATCCGTTAACTTTTTATTACGTAGGTCGCGTGAGCCCAGAAATTTGAATTTTTAACGGTCGATTTTGATCCAAAATGTCGTCGCTACCGCTATTTTAGCGTTTTCTTTATGCTGCTGTGGGTCAAGTTGATGCGTAAACTCTCACTATCAGGTTGGAATCCGTGTTTAAATGTTATATTAGTTCAATGAATGCATTTATTTAAATTTATCTAAAGTTTTGACCTATTTGTTTGATATTTTTTTAACTTAAATTCGCAGACAAAGCCATTATAGACAAGTAGTCAAGTATTTAAACCCTTTACTCAAGCAAAAGTACAAATACTACACAGTAAAAATACTCAGACTAATGTAACCAGGTAGTTTCGTCAAATTTCTATCTAAAAGTGTTCATACAAAGCCATTTTAGATCCACTGTCAAGTATTCAAACCCTTTAGCTAAGCTACTGAAAGTACTGATACTACACTGTAAAAATACTCTGACACACGCGAAAGTTGACTAGTCTGGTACTTTAGTCAAATTTCTTCCTAAATTTCCAGACAAAGCCATTTTAGATATGTAGTCAAGTATTTAAACCCTTTACTTAAGCAAAAGTACTCATACTGCACTGTTAAAATACGCTGACTGATCTGAAATTTGACTAACCTGGTAGTTTAATTTAAAAATCTAATCTAAAATTTTCATACAGTGCCATTTTAGACCAGTTTTCTCATGTATTCGAATCCTTATTCGAGCAAAAATACTGTCCAGAAGTAGACAAGCTATTATCAGAAAAATAGCTATTTGTACTATATATTGGTTTATTTAAGGTTGAATGCAAGCTCACTTTTAACATTGTAGCAGCTTGGATAAACTCAGATTTTTAACAACTTGTCAGATGTTTTGAATAAGTTCTGACCAGAAAACTACAGCTGTCAGTTAAAATAAGTACCATATGTCCACCTGAATTGTAGTGTATTTGGTAGCATTACTGTACTCTAATGTAAATTTACTGCACACTAGGATTGAACAACTGATCGCTTTCACATTGAAATTGCAATATGAAGCAATGGAACTACGAAATCATATAGAATCCAGTAAATTGGGCTGTATACATTATGCAGTGTTTGTCAAACTCAGTTTTTTACAAATTCATTCCGTCCTCCTTGTGTGACAGTCACACTTTTGATGTTATCTCATGTGGAAAGGCTCGATCATGTGTTTTAAATCTATTACACAGTGAACACTGAACTGAAGAGTGACTTTTAAAAAAAAATATATCGCAGATGTCTGTCAGAAAAATTGGATATTTTCCCCTAATCATTCAGCCCTATTTGTCACCACTGCTTTAGTCTGTGGGAATGTAAAGTAGAATGCATTATGGAAGGTAGTGTGCTAAAAAAATACTGAAAAGTGGATTATACATTGTCATTTTTCCACACAGCAAAGTGTTCAACATGTATGATATGTTATTTTTGTTTGGTTGTCCAGTCTCTCTCTCTTGGCAACTCAAACCAGTCTACATAGAAACAGCCTCTGTGCTCTCTTTTTATATGCATGATTTATGTGTCCCGGGGGAGTGGGCTGGAATAAAAGGCTGATTTGAAATGAATTTGTGGTTTTTAGTTGCTATTGGCAACATATGCAATAGGAGCACTTGTGCATAACTTTTCCAGCCCCTCATCTTGTCAGCTCACACAGTAGACCACCCACGTAATTAACATCATCTTGTGACACCTGTCATAATATTACACCTCAGATAAAACACTGTAAGCTACACTAATTTAACTAACAGTGAAGTTCTATGCCTCCACACAACTGGGAGGTTTGCATTTATATTAAGTCTTGTGTAAAACAATAGTTGCGTGCAGACGTAATCCCTGAAACTGATAACATCCTTTCAGTGTGATACCAGTCAATTAGACAAGGGATAAAAAAAATTGCATTATAAAGTTGAGCAGATGTGAGGCTTCTCCAATCTCAGTTATACAAGTGGATTTCTCCTAAATGAGTCTTTTCAGTGTAAAAATACCACTTTCTGGTATCATCTCTACATAGTAGCTCAGCAAGGAAACTGTCTGTGCAAACACAAAGACAAAGGCTGTAGCACTGGGAGTACAATTGAACCAGTAAGTCAGAATATTTATTCACTTTCTGATGATTCACTCATCAAATAGTTTCCACTCTATATTGTTCACATATTATTTAAAATAATGTTCTGTTTTCTCTGGTTGCACCTGAGCATTTTCTTAGTTTCGCATCACTGTAAATAATGAATATCATTTAGTTTTCAACTGTTGGTCTGACACAACATTTTAAGTCATCAATTTGGACATTTTTTGGTGTTTTCTGACATTTTATAAAGGAAACTATGTAACGGATGATAAAAATGATCTCCTACAGAATTTGAATGCATTTTTATACAGGTAAATTGTGTCTCTTATCTGTAACACCAGAATTGTTTTAGTGTGTTCTTGTATTGTTGATGCCTAGTATGAACATAACTATAATAGCAACAAAAAATAGCTTAATTGTACATATAGCCCTGCAAGTACTGCATTAAGATACGTTTGAAAAGTAGTGAACTAATTCTTTAACAATTTCACTCTGTTCTTTTTGGCTGTAAAGTCTCAAGGCAAAGGAGCTAGAAGAAAAGGCCGGTTTAAAGGTTCAGACGGCAGCACCTCCTCCGACACCACAACCAACAGCCTTGTTCGCCAGGTAAGAAAGACAGTTAAGCTCTAATGTAATTTATTCTTCTGGGCACCTCTGTGCACCCAGTTTAAATTTGGACCTTTGCTGCATACCTTTTTCCATCTTTGTCTTTCCTCCTGCAGTCAGTTCTCAATCAGTTACCTAATGAATAAAAAAATGCATACCATATAGCGACATGTTTTTTTTTTTTGAAAAGGTATGAGGAAAATGTGCATTTAAAGCCATAAGAATTTGGGCAAAGTTTTTCATATTTTTCTCACTGTACACAACCACCGTAGACTAAATGAAGCAACCAAGTTGTGATTAAAGTGTGCTTTAATTCAAGGACTTTAAAAAAGATATTGCATTGACCGTTTAGGAATTACAGCCATCCTACTTATGGACCAGACTGACTTTGATCACCATACAAGAATATCATGAAATATAATTCAGTTTTCTGGCCATGGTTCCTTCACTTTGGAATTGAACACTTAATTGTGTGTCTGTGTTTCTGTAAATACCTGACAGCAAATGCAAACTGGCATAAGAGCTCAGTCTCAGTCATCATCATCCATCAGGGATAAGATGTGCATCGCAGTGAAAGCCTTCTGTAAACACTGCTGGGTACAGTATGTTAAGTGAAAGCTTCTCATCTGAGCAGCATCATCAGTGCTTTGAGTGCAGCAGCGATACAGTGGTCTGTTATAAAGCAGACCCTGCGAGGTACACAACCGACGAGTCTGGTCTTTGTTGAGCAGACCTGCACAAGGACAGGATGGGCCTGGGTTAAAGATGCACACTCCTGCCTAAATGTTTCTGCCTTTTTTGGAGGAGGCACAGATCGCCTCATCTTTGGCACAGCAGCAGTAGAGTGAGGGGAACCTGGAACAGAGCAGAGCAAAATGGCACCTCCTGAACTACTGTCTGCTTCATCTCACAGACACAAAGAACTTCTGAATGAGCCTATCCAACTCAACTGGAGCTATTTAATGAGAAATTGCCTTATTTTACTGCCACCCATGGGAGCTTGTGCCCATTCCCACAGTCTCGTCCCCAAATGAGGAGTTCCCCTACCGTCAGTCATCACTAAATTCAGCTGGGAATGACTGTTAATCTGCACCATAACACCACATCCTACCGAAACAAGAGACCATTCAAGAAAGAGATAGCAGAAGGATGTGGAGAGTAGAGTAGAGGAGTGGTGTGTTTGAGGGTCAGTGAAGCTTTTGTATGCTGGGCAGAAATATCCTCTTTTAGATATTTGCTGCAAGACGGCCCCCAGAAATAGCAGACCTTCCAGTAACTTCTCCTCTGTTTGGATAATAGTGTAAATACTGTTATTCAATTCTATTATCATAACAGCAGTTTTGATCTGACCTTATTTTACCCTCACGCGTGCTCAATCATGCTGACTGTGATTATTTAGACTTTTCACAGACAAATGAGGTTGTATCTAAATTGCTAAACTACCACCGTCCCGGGAAAGTATGAAAGTAACTTCTGTGTGATTATCTCACTGCCTATTCATCATTTTGCCAGTTGGTCCTGTCTTCACTATAAACAGTTAAAGTTGCATGACTGGGCTTAAGATTTTAAATGATCTGTTGTATATTTTCTTTTGCTTGCCCTCCTGTCTGACCTGTTGTTTTTAAACCTCAGAGTCCTTTCATTTTTGTAGGCGTCTTAAAAGCATCTCATCAGGGTCACCTTGTGGTCGATTCCAACGCAGCTCGGAGCATCATAAAGTCAGTCTTCCAGTAACTGCATGTAAACAGCTCCCAAAAACCCGAATTACTCATGCTCCTACAGATAGAGAGGGCAGAGGGCAGACAGAGAGTAGGTTGCGAGAGAAATGATGAGGGATGTTCCCTGTGGTCATGGCCTGATGCCCGCGGGGAGTATGGAGGAGGCTGGGAAGGATGGAGGTCCAGGCCAGACCAGACTGTTCAGCCGTGGGAGTAGCGAGGTCGGTGTTTAACTGGAGCTCGACACTCCATTGAGACTGAAGAGGGGCAGCGCTGTCGCAGATTTGTTAGCAAACTTCAGCATCGTCAGGTGGATGGTTTATTTTTATTTATGTGGAGGTGGTCTAGCTCTGCAGTATAAGCACACAAACAATCTCACCGATGGCGGATTGTGTGGTTTGCCTTTTAGTGTCCATCTGTTTATGGCAAATGCTGCGAGATTATAGATTCTAATAAATAATATAGAGATTAGGATCATAAAGTTGATCTACATCATTGTTTGAACACTTGGAGTTCATTTTACAGCCATTTAACTTGTGTATGTCAACCCTTTTCTCATGTGGTACATAAACAGATGGTTGAGCATCAAGTTTAGAAAAGCTGATACACATTTGTCTCCCTTTGGAAATGTGTTTATTTGCTCTCTTGCTGAGAGTTAATGAAAACGTTGACTCTCACATCAGTAAGGTAAAATAGGAGAGTGAACCAGTTAGCTTAGTGGAGCATGAAAACTGGAAAGTGTAAAAACATATTGGAAAGATATTATGTGGCTATTTCTGAGCAGTTTTCAGACAGCAAGCATAGACTCAAACTTAACCTACTCAAATTTCTATACTTCAGGTTTTGCACATATTTGAACAAAGGCATACAGTGTAGATATAATGTTTTGTGAGCTTTAAAGGTGCAGATAATATGGCTGAACAATTGAAACTGCAATTTGAATCAATGCAAATTGCAAAGGCTGTTTATTAAGATATATGTTGTGCAGCACATGTAACCCAGGATTTAAACTTTTGTGTCAAGAGTTTTGCAAATTCATGTGGTCCTCCTCCTCTGACAGTCACACCTTTGGTTCGTGTCTGATATAGTATTGGTCAGTCACAAATACATTGAAATATCTGAGAAAAACTGCAGTTGGGTGTTTTCCCCAAATAATTCACTAGTTGGTAAGCAGTTTTTTTAAACTTCAGGAAAAGCCAGCCATTATCTATATGTCTATATATAGCCTACTAAGCTAAGCTAGCCAACTGCTGTTTATACCCTCAATTTTATCTTACGGATTGGAGAGTTGCATCAATCATTTCCCAAAATATGTATTCCTCTAAACTGTGCTGTTTAACAATGCTGATTTCAAAAGACCAACTCTACTATTTAACCTGCCAGATGCACTTATTTCAGTTTTGTATGGATGTATATTGATCCAGGGACTTCAACAGTATGAATTTGTAAGCCTTGTGACAATAGATATTGCTTGTTGTCTTGTTTTTGGTCATTTGTCAAACCAAATACTTGTAGAACCTTGAATGCTGTATTTTCTGGTCCTGTTTGAAACTTTAAACTTCCCATAGGTGTCCAATATGAGTGTCCATCTGTAGACTCGCACTGTCTTTAGAGTGTCTGCTTTTGCCTAATGCATCCTGGGAAATGATCCAGTCCCTCATGACCCTGAATAATAATAAACTTTCTTTATATAGCGCTTCTCTAAAAACAGAGTTAACAAAGCACTTTACAGAGAGTGAGAAACAAAGCACAGTACAAACAATGGGATTAAACTCAAGTAGATGGATTGCTTAAAAGTAAGACTTTAAACATTTGTCATAAGTATCAAATTAAAGAAGACACCTCATTTTCAAGGATGTTTCTACTGTCAGGTGATTACAAAATGTAAAATCACTAATGATGAATGCCTCATCACTTTTATTTTCACTCAAGACTGAGGAACTGTCAGATAAGCTCCACTGAAGGGTGTCAAGCTGCCCTGTGCCTCTTTGATAGAGATGTCAGATGTATAGACAGACACCAAGTGTAGGCGGGTTTTGGAAGCGCTCACCAGAATCTTGAAATCGCCTCTCTATTTGATAGGTACTGGATACAGATGGGTATGAATTTGGAACTTTTGACACTTCTACTTCTGAACAGCATGGAGTTTGTGACCCAGCAGAATATGAGAAACTGTATTTTCATGTTATTTGTTTGTTTAAAAATACAAGAAACAAGTTAGCAAATGGTAAATGATCTGCACTTATGCAGCGCCTTTCTATCTTATTAGTATTCAAAGCGCTGAACAATGTGTTCCTCATTCACACATTCACACACCAATTCTGACAGAGCTTCCATGTAAAGTGCTTGCCTGTCATCGTGAGCAATTTGGGGTTTCCTGTCTTGCCCATTGACACTTCGGCTTGTAGCGGGGCTGGGGATCGAAGCGACAACCTTTTCTACCACCTGAGCAACAATTTAAGTAAGAGAAAAATGACAAGATAAATTTGGTATGAAAAGCACCTGCTCAGATGAGTGTAACTTGATATACTATAGAAAATAGAATCTGAAAGACAGTTGCTCAAACAGTGACTTGCGTAACTCACATGGCATTATGTCATAATTAACCTCCTGCTGCTTCCCACACTCGTTATATTTATGTAAATGGCTGCACCAAGCTTCCCACTTCCCCTCTGTGTTGCCGCCTCCTTCTGTCTCTTTCACCTCTATCTCTATACAAGTGTCTCATGATGTCTCCTGCTGCTCTAACTTTTCCGTGATACACTGCTGTAGTTTGACCCTCTCTGTCTGCTCCGTCTGTACATTCAGGCTTCAGAAATGGATTTGGTGATGAAAGGTTGTGGTGAGCACAGGAAGCCCCTACCCATTCTCGCAGTGATTGCAAGCGCTTTTCTTTCTCATCATTCCCTAGATTATTTTTTTCTACTTAATGGAGAAAACGGATGACGCAGAGAGCTTGTTATGGCTCCGATGCTTATCAAATCTGGCAAACCTTGTGTTTTTATGTAATGGATATGTTACATACAGTCTGGTGGTATGGAGAGGCTGCCACTGGAAATCTTTGAAGGTTGAAGTATAGCATTAACCCTGCAGACCTTTTTCCGAGCTTTGAGGAACAAATGTCGAGATTTTCCCAATAGTAAATATTTCTGGCAAGCCATATGTAATCTCTGGCACCAAACTGCAGTTATGATGCCTGGGGTAAAATACTGTTCTTATGTGAAAATGTAAACCGCAGCTGCTGCACAGTCAGCCTTCACTGTGGCATCAGACTGCCACCTAGTGGAAACACATGTTATTGTGGGTTTTTAACTTGGAGTACTGTCACAACTGTAACCAAATCAGCATGTAAAATATGCATTATGTCCTCCAGTAGAAAAAAATAAATTAGTCATAGGATCTATAACTGCCAGCATGTCTCCGTGTAATTTTTACTAAATTGCTAAAGCCTCATAAAGGGAATTTATTGTTAAGTAAGTGACAAGCAAATGAAAAAGAAGAAAAACTACATACTGTAAACAGAGGGCCTTAAAGATTTTACTTAAAGAGGCTTCATTTGCATTTGATTCTACGATTGATGTGATTCCAAGTTTCTCTTGCCCATACTTACTGTGTTCAGTGAAGACTGAATTATTTGGCAGTGTTTGCATGCACCTGTAGTGGACAAGGTCACTGCTTTCTGCTTGCAATAAAATATTGTCCATCCAAAATACCATATCAGAAACAAGGATGGACGCAGCATGTTACAGGTGAAAAGTGATGCTAATCATTCACACTTGGTAAATTTGTAGTGATTATCATCATATATTAGTGAATTTAGTGCAGCAAGCCATGAAATGCATGTTGTGTGTTGCTGGGAATTTTCTACAGTAGCTTCAGTTGTTTTTTTCATAAATATACCTGTAACTGAATGTTATTGCATTATCCATGGTTTTGGATGTTGTTTTATTGGTCATGTTTTAATTATTATGCTCATAAGATGTCATAAAATTGTGAAAACTTTCCTAAAGTTCAAGGTGACATCTTCAAATTCAAAATGGAAAATAGTGCAGAATCCAAAGATATTCAGCTTTTATCACATTAACCTCAAAAAAAGTAAGAAATTCTCACAGCTAAGATGTAACGGGCACGTATCCCATCCCTTTTTATGTTTTAATCATAAGATGGATTCATTTAATTAGCTCTTTCTCATGCCTTGAAAGCTCACTCTTGCTGCCCCTGTGATTGATTGCGACTGTCTTCTGGGAAGGGATGGAGACCTAGGAGGAAAACAGACACGCCTTTTACTCTTGTATGACTTGCCTGATCACAGCAGGGTTCTACCTCCTGGTGTGTAATGGTATGGTGTATGTTATAACTCATATGAAAACATGCAGCAACTTGAGTGAAGTACCTCAGGTATAGTTGGGAAGGTTGATTCAGAAAGCACGCAATGAACCTAAATTAAACAGGTAATATTTTATTGTGCAGACATGTTTCCCTGTAGTATTATTCATGGCGTCAGCAGCTGAGCGATGATTACTTCTCAGAGGGGGACAGCCTTTGAGAGGTTAACTGATAGATAGGATTCCACTCTCACTGTAAGGTGCACAGCTCTCTGTTTATAATGATGCTTTTCCATCACAGCAGACACGTCAGCCTGTGAAATATTGGCAGTAAACTAAAGAAGCTTCAACACTGATGAAAGACGATGCCAGGTTTATGTTGGGGTTAGTGTTTGTCAGACCAGAGGAAATATATAGATACTGATACTATCACTGATGAACACAAAGCTCTACAACTGGCTATACACCATCTGTACAGGGTCACTGTGTCCAGAAATGCTCTTCTTGTTCAGCAAAACAGAACTGGTCTTTTATTAAGTTTAATTTCAAATCTTTCAGAGGTATTGTTCAGCAATTTGGGAAACACTCTTTTACTTCCATGTTAAAGTCTTGCTAAACCTAGCTTAGCATAAAGAATATGAAAGAGAAGAAACAACTAGACTGATGGCGTCCAAAAATAACATCTCTTTTAACAGCACCACTGAAGCTCACTAATTAGTATGCCATATCTTGTTTGCTTACACTGTACAAAACCCATAAGTGTAAAAATCAGTGTCCTGGTAGGTGGATTTTTTAAACTTGGGAGAGAGCCAGGCCTGACCACAGACTATGACTTTTGTATTTACAGTTCGTCACATCCAACTTCCTGTAGAATATTTATTTAATCAGCAAAAACTATTTCTTTTAAAGATTAAACCTCGAATTTTTGTGGATTGCATGTTTACTCCACAATAGATAAAAGACTGACTCTGGGCTTAATGAATCAATTAACCTTGAAACATTTCTCATGAAGAGCCTGTCACTAGAACCCAAACCTAATAAAAGAGCCAAGTTTAGGCACCGCTTTGTTACATTTCTTATAATCTCAGTGAAACCCTTTGGCTTAAGGAATGAAGCACGATATGGATTGTCATCTTGGATAATTTGTTTTCATAAGCAGTATGTGCTTGGTGAAAACAATGAGTATCAGTTTTGATCCATGGAGACAGAAAACTCAGTTTGTCTTTATCTTGACACAGCATTATCTGACAGAAGCAATCATGTTGTTATTCTACTGACAAACTGCAGTCTGTGGCATCCCAGAGGAACAACAAAGATAGTGACTGATGATGTCTTTAGCATCAGAATCAGCTCTGCAGAATGCCAAGATAGAGCACACTGCACATGAGGCTGCATGAGGTTAAAAGAAGATGACAGGATGGGGAAAATACCAAATATAAGGTTACATATTGAGACCACGTACACCTGTGCCACTGAAAACTGCGCAGTGTTGTTTGAAATCGGCTTGAAATCTTAAATATTGTCTCTAAGGCGGTATTTTAACCTTGTGAGCCAAACAAGCTAGCTCTGTTTCCAAATTGTACTATTCAAATTATGCTTTGTTTGTGCGATGAGCTATTACGAAACAACAGCTGGCTTACAATCCACCAGTTTCATTCACTTTGTAGAGCTGATTCTTCTAACTCTAACAAGCAAAGCACACCAACTGTTCTGATGTTTGCTGCAAGAGTGAACTCGAGTCTTTATGCACTCCCAGCATCTGATGAACTGTAGATCTAATGGAATTATTTTTTTTTTGTGTCACCATAACAATAGAAAAATCCTTAATGTTTGCATGTTGTGCAGCTGTTGTCACCATTAGTTGTGATCGTATGCCAACAGGTCAGAGCTCTATGGAAACTGCTGAGAGACATTCAAAGACGGGAAACTTTAAGCCCAATTTGAAACCAATGAACAACTACTGGCTTTGACTGTGTTTTCATTTCACTTGTTGTGCATCAGTGTAACCTAAACTCAGCTTGTGTTTACATCTGTTCTGTTTCTCTCCTGCTCTCAATGTAAGCATATCCTGTATTCTAATACAACCGAATTCTCAATTAAGCTGTTCTGATTTACATATTCTTCAGTCGGTTGTCAGACAGCAGAACAAGTTTGATATAAAGACTAAAACACAGCCTGTTAAGATGATGTATTAGAGCTATTTGCAACCTGCTGCTCTAGACTGCTAAAATACTGATTTTATTACTGCAATGCTGCTTGACAAACTGACCATACGCATAAGGTAAATGGAGAAATGGCTGTACAGTGAATTCTGCACTATTTCCATGTAAAATGATCACTCAGAGAGAAAGTCCTAGTTATACAATCTCATTCATGTCTTTGTCCGCTGCCCTGTGGGCAACTGTTTTGCTTCCCTCTGTCAGGCATAGATATGGAGAGAGTCTTCTTCCTGAAGGGAAGCCAGCAGATGAACTGTATTTCACCTTCAGACACTCAAACAGCCCATTTTGAACAGGGCTAAAACCAGTGTTTATGCAGTCATGGTAAAATTAACCATCTTTGCAGTATTTTGCGCTGAAAAATTGGACACTTTCTTGTAAGATGAGAGACTTTTATTAATTTACTAAAAAAGGAAATTTCAAGGAAAGGTTTCCATTAATGCTCATAAAACTGTCTCTCTAAAGAGATTTTAATATTGTTACGTCAATTGCAAACTGCATTACTGTGAGGATTTAAATGAAGTCATTGCAGGGAAAGGCACTGATAATCATTAAAATTCAATGAGTCCCTGATGCTGCATACTCAACTGCCCTTGTTGCCAGATGAGATGCAAAAACACTTCCACAGTCATGCTGTGTGTATTAATATTACCTCTGCGCCCCCGCCAACACGTATCTTTCAATGAACTCTGAGACATGAGGCAAATGTGCACATTTCTGGCTGACACAGCAGTTACGATGCAGCAGTGAGGTGGCATGTCGCTCTGGAATCAATCACCTGAACGCGGTGGGGAAGGACGAGAACGGGGAGGAGGTGTGTCATGGGAAGGAGGGCAGAAACAATCACACCAACCCTGCAGTCACACTCGGCACTCTGGCCCGACAGAACTGTGTGAGTGACTTCCCTCTGCACCACAGACATAGTTGTGCTGCTAGTCCACTCTCAGCACGAGACACACACACTGCTTCTGTAACATGAAAGCACGGTGCAGTCTCTTCAGCAACCAGTAGCTGTCTCAGCATCTGTCCTAAGCAATCACACAAGGAAAGTACGAGGGGAAATGAGGACTGAATCATGACATATAGGAAAAGAGGAAAAGAGTGAAGAAGCAATAAAAGCTGAGGGAAAGAAGGGGAAGCCAAGGAAGCCCGAGTGTGTATGTCAAGCTTTTTGAGCACACTGAACCCTGGATGAAAAGAAAGAGGAGAGGCGGGGAATATAGAGGCGGTGTCCTCCATTAGGAGGCAAGGGACAGCGGTCAATAAAGGACACTCAGAACTGCACCTCCTCATGCTGAGAAGGAACTTGTGTGTGATGATGAGTGCGTCTAAATCCACCAGCAGCTGAAGCAGTGTGCCAGCCTGCAACTGTACGCTACAGCACAGCAGCGCTGCAGAGGATTTGGCAGCACAGCACAGAGGATCTGCCGGAGTGTGTACAGATTTCGGGGTGGGGTAAACGGGCAGTTCAGACGTGCAACTCGCTGTCAGCTGGTGGACACTCTGCTGCAATAGTCTGAAGATGGGTAGAAGATGAGGAGGAGAGGGGAGTATCGCAATCTGACTTTTTGAATCCTTAGAGATTCTGAGTCGGGGGAAAGAGGTGCACACGTGGGGAGGGGTGGACAGAAGTAGGGGGCTGGTGTGGATACGACAGTCCTCCCTCTGCTCACTCCTCCATCAAGGATCTCTCCTGCCCTCGTTGCCTGTATCCTCTGCGTCTTTTGGTGGTCCGCAACCCTGTGGGCCAAGTCTGCAGGCATGGACCGAGGCTGAGTACATGCTGCTGCCTGACAGGGAGTCTGTGAGACGGCCGTCCATTCCTCCCCTCCTTGGTCCCCTTCATGCCGTGCTGTGGACTGGGCCATCGCCGGAGAGCAGAGCTTCCATATGTGAGTTTGTGGCTCTGATAGTGATTTATCGCAATGGGTTGTAGGACAGACTGTGTGTGTGAGTGAGAGATTAAGAAGCTGATAAAACCAACAGTTGCCAGCATGTGTAGACTAATGAGCTTAATGCGTTAGAGTCTAATTCTTTCATTTCATTTTATACTGTATGAACAATTTGGAGATCTGTGCAGGTGTTTCCATACATGCATAACTTTGCTGAAAATGTCAGTGTTGCTTCAAAGCACAAATCTGAACAGTCAGTGGATGCCTGCCAGTTTTCTCCCTCAATGTTGATCACTGTTCCCTGGTGCTGTAGATCTCTATCCTGAAACAAGCCTGAATGCTGCAGGATTAAGCTGAAATATTTCAGTTGCACTGACCTGACAGTTTTCTGCAGAGCTCTGTTCTCGCCGTGCATGCCGCCAGACATGATAAATCTTTTATTTCATATTTTTTCCAGGGTTTGGACAGGGAGTTGAGGTCGTAATGTTTTCGAGGCTCACACTGCAGGAGCATGCTTGGTTGACAGTTTGAGTTTATTAGGCTTTGCTGGTTTATTTCATGCGTCTTTTGTGTGTTCGTGTCTGCATTTAGAAGCCGTGTATTACTAAAATAAGACTACAGTGGTTGTTTAGTTTAATGAAATGCAGCGAGACGAAAATGTGGGTGTTTTTCTGTTGACAGGTATGACTGAGATGGGAAATCTGGTGACACATGCATTTCTTTCCATACTGTCCTTTGCATCCCTAATATTGTCTGCGGTTCATTTCATCAGATTTCTGTGCGTATAGCCCAAATGAAGAGAAATATATCCTGCTATCTGCAGTCTCCATTCTCTTGTTCATCATTAAAGCAGTGCAAAAAAATAGGGTGTTTTTCCCTCTTTCACACAGCCCTCCAGTACTGCAGATACAGATGAGCCTTTCTAATTGAGTTTTACCACTAGATGGCCACGTTACACTTTCACTATCATTCACTGTAAATGCATAAACACACCAGTACCACACAGAGAGAAAATCCCTTAACACCGTCAACGTTCAAGGATAAAGTTTTCATGAGGTACTTTTTTTCGCCATTGTCTAAAATGAGTTATGAAGTCATCCCTAGAGCTGAGACAGTAGCTCACTGGTCGTAGGGACAAAATGTTCTGAGCACACAGCAGCCTCAGACTGACCTGAACTATCATATCTAGGCACATAAAAGTCTTTCCAACAGAGTGGAGGCATCCTTATGTGATATCAGTATCAGGTAGTACAGTTCAAGTACATATTAGTAAATTTGTGGTCAGTTTAGTGTTAAGTTTGTATATAGCACTCAAAAAACTAAACAATGAATAAATCTACAGTTAATTAAGTAGCAACTCAAGTCAACTTAGTGATTTTTAACCAAAAATGGCAATAACCACGGAGTCTGTCTCAAGTTTTTTTTTTCAGGATTTGCAGATTTGTTTAGTCTTACATAATAGTAAACCTAATATCTGTGAGATTTAGGGTGTTGGGCAGACAAAACAAGATATTTTATAGATCTTTCTCTGGCTTTATTAGATTGTGATGGTCTTTTTTCAGAAATTTGGATCTTCCAAAACACATGAACTAGAAAGAAATAAGAGAAGCTACAACATCAGAAAACCTGAAGATGCTTTACAGAAATTCTCAAAGTCAAACATTTCCAAATTCATCAGCATCACGGAGTTAAATGGGATCACCTGAATCCTCCAAGGAGCAATTGATGAGAGACAGTTCAGGTCGTGATGCTGTGAGCAGCAAGTAATACACCAGTTGTGTCCTCCAAATTCAGCCAAAAAGAAAGCTTTTTTTTTTTCAGTCACATTTAGAAAAGCCTTTGAAAAGAGACCAAGACGTGGCCCCATTATGACGTATTCTGTCTAGAAATGTGGACTTTGAAGAGTACAGTGTCTGAACTGGAACAAAAATCTTATGCCAGATATTGTACAGAGTGGAAAATACTAGCGGTCCAGTGCAGACTACTGTAGTTTTGATTACACAATCTGGTTTCGTGTGACACGCTGCAGCAGCCTGGATCAACGTTTACTGTACAACTGAGTAAGCTTTAATTTAACTGATGAGTGGATTAGCGCAGGACCAGCTGTTGAAATTCCACACCAGAGCATCTAAGCCCCATGTGTAAGGTGTTTTCATGAAAACAAACCATTCACTGTGGCGGAGTATCACTGGTACCATGTGTTCATGCTTAATGACTATTCACAGAGTAATCATGTTGAAATTAATATAACGACTAGTAGAGTTAAAACCAGAATTATTGGCAGAGGGCAGTGTATTGCTTAACTTGAGAGGACCCCAGCTGTCATGACACGCCGCTCTTTCTATGACACTCCTCTCACATGTTTCCAATATGGAGCACCAAACCGCCGTTTTACGTCTGAAATGGGGCGGAACACAATTCAGCTCTGGATGGAATGTGGAGCACAGAGGCCCGGCCGGATGGGACTCCGTCTGACAGACAGAGTAGCCAGTCCCAGACACTCCTCACGGAAACTCAGCTAATTGAAGACAGCAGGGCATACTCCATTCTCCTTTTTGTTTCCTCGGCGTTCCTGCTTGCCATGATAAAGCAACAGTAGCCGGTTTTCTCGGAGTCAGTTTCGTACCACCAAAGAGCCAAAGGAATTCAAATTACGTTTTGCCTCTGTAGTATACAAGTTGATGAACTCTTCGAACATAGGGTGTAAAAGAGTGTAAAACATATATTCTGCACTGGCAGTAATATGTTGAATATGCCTTTAGAAATTTGTGATTTTATATTCACTTAATGGTTTTTGAGTCAAAGCCCTGCATATTCTGTAAAATGTGATAATAGACTATAGTTCTTTGGATCTTGATGCAAAATGGTTTGAGCTCCCTCATAACTTAGCATACTAACATGCTCAACAATAACTAGGTTTGATTGCTTATTAGCCTAGGTGATTGTTGGGTACGATATTCAACATTTTTCAGACTAATTGTATGATTATTTTTTTCAAGATGGATTCATGAAAAAATATATTAATTTCAAAAATGGCCTACTTTGACTATGATGCAGCTGCCTCTTTCTATATTGTGTACTCTGTGTTATTGAGCAATGGCCCATGCACAGTAGTATCTGATTGTTTCCACAGTTCAGATAATAGCCTGTCAACAATGAAGGATAAATGTGAAAAAAAATGAACACAAGAAAAGCACAATTAAATGAAAAAGTTTTGTGTTGGAGTTTGTGATCCAAATTTTAACACAAATATTTAAACTTTTAAGGCAAACCTCTTTTGGGTCAAATATTGTTGTTTTTTTTTGTCTCCTTTATTACAAATAATCAATTTTAAACCTGAAAGAAAATCATATTGTTCAACACCTAAAAATAATGTTAATATGATGGTGTTTAGACAATATAAAATTGACCATTTTCTCCATCTTAACTCAGCATATTGTCACATCAGCATTTGTGAATTAGTGAACACAGCAGTGTCACTGATGCTCATAGGAATGTCATAGATTTTGCAGATTTTTGTCCTGACTAATTAGAACATTGAATTGAAGAAGGCAAAAGATAGAAAGTGATAAAAAAAATTCTTCCAGATGGAGATGAATATGTGTACCATGTTTAAATGCAATTCCGCTATTAGCTGTTATATTGAAACCCCCCCAAAAAATCAATCTCGTGGTAGAATGAGATGGAAAAATCTGGGAAGTCTCAAAAGTACTGGTATTCCTTCTTTTGTGTAACATTTTGTGCCAGTTCATTCAGTGGATGGAGATAAGTGAAACCTGCTGAGATGCTTAAGTAACCACATCAAGAATGAGAAAAAGCAAACACTGGAGTATTACACAGACGACTAATTTTTCCCAGAAACTACTGACTTGGTATGTGCTAGTGGTGAGTTAAGCTCCCATGGCAAAAGTGTGACCTGGAATTCCCAGTTTTCCAGGCAATGGGATGGACGCCCACGGAGGAGTGTCAGGCCAGCGCAAAGTAGACTGGAGCAGGGTTTCCTTGGCAGCAGTAATGCGTTCTTTCACTTTTCCAGAGAATATGGAAATGTCCGGAAACTGAGCAACTAATTGGCCACAGAGGCCCTCAAGAATGTCTTGGATTTAGGTGGATTTTTACTGCTTTTACATAATCTATCGCCTCAAGATTGGACTGGAAAGTGTGATACATATCTGTGGAGGACTATGCAGACTATAGCTCTGCTCCAGCCTGGAAACACTGATGTCAGTGACACTGTGTGCACTAACCCTGGTTCAGTTACGACTCACAGTCTGAGTTTTAAAACTCTCACTGGTCTAGGAAACAGTGAAGTCATGGGTGGAAAGATGCCTGTCACTACCTACAAAATATGCAGCACTACGTGAAAGTGATCGATAAGGGTAGTCTGTCATGTAATGTCTAAAACTACGATACACCACTATGTCCCCGCAGAGCAGCTTTGTTTGTCTATTTGATGAAACCTGGGGCAATGAAATGTGGGTCAAAGTAGTGGCTATACAATACTGGTTATCCAATAAAGGCAAAATACAAAAACAAATAAAAATATAAAATATCTAAATACCAAATACCGTTTTAACAATGATATGCCAAAAACATGGCTACAAAAAATGAGATGTCATAAAAATGTCAAAATGTTACAGGGACATTGCGTTTTTGAAATTTTGTTTGCAAAAGTCTGAGACAACCAACCATTTTTACTTGTATCTGCTTTAAAGAATCCTTAAATTGAGGCCATATTCCAAAAAGATTTAATTTTTTCTGAAATATCAGGAAGAACATAAAGTTATAAATCATATATCCTTTGCTGCTACAAAATGTACTGCTGTTGTATGGTAAATGTGAGTAACTGTGTTTTGTCTTTGAATTTTTAACCTGCTGCATGAGATACATATAAAGTAATTGGCTCCCTCCGGTTAATTTCGCCATGCCTCTCTCTAACATGTCATATTGGCTGGTTTGCTGCTATCAGTGGAAAGCAGCTGCTGTGAGGGCTGAAGTGCCGTCATCAATTTTTGTGAGGCTTGCAGTTTTTGGCACAGTCTGTTCAGTAATTCCATTTATTAGCATTCTTACGTTATACTACAACACATGCCTTTAGAAAGAAATATGTCTATTCTATCCTCTGCTGTTGGTGGAGCTGTGTCATTTTTTTGCTTTACAGGAAACACAAGGGTTGGTTTAAAGCTCACTTCAGTTCAATTTGACATGACTCCACAGGGCTTTCCTGCCTCAGAATAGGCCTTTGGGGGGTGACTACACACAACATTCAGCATTATTGGTCCATGCTCGGTAAAAGCAATGAGTCTGTGTTAACTTATTCGACAGAACTGTATGCATTTATATGTTATTTCTGAACATTTGGTAAATACAAATGTCTATTATGTCACAATTCACAAACCTGGTTAAAAAAATTCATTTTGCTTCAGCATTTGAAGGGGGCAGATGATCAAAGATGCCATATTTAAGTTTGTATTCTGCGTGTATAACAGCCATTTGAGTAATCGCTATGACACCCATTCGGAGAGGATGTGAATTGCTATTTTCAGACTCAACTCTTATCATTTTGGCACCGATGATTTTCCTTTGGCGCTCTTTGAAAGGGTGCCAGCACTTCCTCTATGCAGGAAAAACCCTGCACCGCTTACCTACCTTCGCTTATCCTCTTTTCATCTTTATATATCACAATGCCTCTGATATACCCTGTGCTGACTGTGCTCGGTGTCATTTCCTCCCTGCAGATATTATGAAATCTGCAGAAAAATTGTGCTGACATTAGAGCGATGAAAGACTTGTGGGCTCCGCTCACACCCATTAAATTGGCACCTTAGACAGGCAGGGCAGCCAGGCCAAACCGAGCATCACTTAAAACAGGAGCAGATGTTCTCTGAGGCCAATTAACAACAGAGAGATGCAGACAACCTTGTGCACCAGAGGAGGGCTGCTGGCCCATATGGATACTAGAGACAATTAATTAGAGCGACAGACGTTAAAAATGGATCAGGGGCTGTGCAAAATCTAGCTGTTAAGCAGGAGTTTGGATTCTATGTTTATTTAGTGGTTGGCACTGATGATCTTTATTAGCTGGTACTCACCGGCAGCTGAGGTTGTACACCAAATTAAAAAAAAAAAAAATATATATATATATATATATATATAAACTACAAATATACGACAGCTAGCAATAAAAAATAGCCTCACAGGTCATTATGCAAAGGGTAAGTTTACAGCAGTAGTGAATAATTTATTAATCAGCTAGCCTATTGAAAGAAAATCTCTGGTTCCTGCCTCTTAAATGTGACCATTTGCAGTTTTTATTTGCCACATACAACAGTATATTGAAAATCTTCAGGTTTTATGCTTTAAGTCAGAAAACATAAATAAATGAAAGCCTCCGGAAAACTGCAATTCACAATTTTAACAAAAAAATTCTTAGTCTGGTTAAGTCATTAATAAAAATAATCATTAGCTGCAACCCTAATAAAGTTATTTGTCAGAAATGTTATCAGCTACTGTGAATATTAAGCTTAAAATTATCAATTTAAAATTACAATAATAGCAAAAATGAAAAAAAAGAATAAATTTAGAGACACAAAAAATAGACTAACTGAAGAAAATGTAATTCTAAGGCACGTTTCAAAGTGGAGACATTTTTTTATTCCAAATCAAGCAGTTCCAGTTCAGGCTGATTACGTACAGTCTGTTGCCTCTGCTGCCATTGCTTATCCAGAGATCTGTAGCTACGCTGTGGATCAATTTCACCTAAGTGCAGCCACTCAAATCAGCGTTTATAGCCTCAAAACTCCTCACTGATCTTTTACCAGTAATCTGGATCAGCGTGTCCAAACATACTCCGAGAAGCGTGGAGCTAAGGGAGACGAGATGTTGATGTAGGAGAGTGAAAGCTGGCATAGGGAGTGAGTTAGGCAGTAGAAGTCCAGCGAGGAAAAGTTCAGCACAATATTTAGAAGCAAAATTGTTGCAAAAGAGTAGTTTAACCTCAGACTAAAAAGAGATCAAAAGAAGAAAAGACAGAGAGTCACTGAGAATTTTCTTACTGTCTGTAGGGGTATTCGTCTCTTAGCAAAGAGGTGCCATGACAACAGGTACCAGCCGGGTGAGAGGATGTACCCCAGAGAGAGCAGAGATGGAGGGAGGGAGTGTAGAGGAAGGAAAGCAACATTAGATAAGTGGAGAGTGAGAGACAGAGATGAAACAGAAAAAATTAAAGGGTAATGAGTGGACGAGGCTCTTACAGCAGATGAAGATGAGATCAATTACATTTTGCTCTTCTTTTTTTTTCATGTAGCTGCTGATATCTGGAGGTGTCATTTGACCTGTCAGTCATTTTAGAGCCCTGTACTCTCCTTCAGAGGCTCACTATGTTCATCCTAATACTTCTATAAGCTCACCCTCGGGAGCTGGCCGCAAAGATCTGCTCCGCGATTGGGCGCACGCTGAAGCTCAGCAGGGCGGGGTTAACCCTGCTGGGATGTTTCATATTCATACTCTGCTTGAATACATAATCAGTCCAGCAGGTCACTGTGTGCTATCAGGAGGAAGAGACTCCTCTTGCTGGATACTTCCGATCTTTACTTTTTGCCTCATGAAGGAAAAGCCTGAAAACTTTGCTGCCACTCTTCCTCTGCGGGTGGCGTGGTGCGATCCCCCTGACAGATGCTGGATTCAGTGAGAGCGGGCGTTTTGGGCTCGCAGGTTTGCAGGACAGATGATGACCTATGGCTGAGCGCGACGTGCCCTCGGCCATCAACCCTGATCCCGCTCAGACCTGCCCACGCAACAGGCTGTGGGGCTGAAATCTGCTGAGGAGGGGGCTCCTCTAGCCACATTACCGGCCTGCTCTCGTTGCCATGATCAAACAAGCCAAGAATAAAAATGTCTCCTGGGTAAGTGAGGTGTGATGGAGCACAGCGAGTTTTCTCCTCTACTTTTGAACTCCTCTTTCATGTGTGTTTTTTGCTAGAAGCTTCTGTAAAACAACTGGAAGCTACGTGACATTTTGCATCACTATTGATATGATTTTCTGGTTTAACAGATTATGTAGAGACTATTGCAGTGTATTTTCATTGATTTTAGATGCTCCTGTGCCCAGTGGCTATTCCAAAGAGAGGCTTAGAGATTTAGGTATTATATAACTACAAGCTACTACATGCCCACTTTATGAAATCTGGTTATCAGTCTGCCAACTCTGCCTGTGTTACAAGAAATATGACAGATGTTGATGAAATTAGAGATGAAGGTAACTCAAGGCTCCAAGAAAATGCATACCTGTTAAAAAACTGTCTTGGTAACAGTAGGTAAAGCAGCATTTTCTGTCATGGTGTCCCAGGTTTTTTAACATGTTTGAGTTTGATATCTGATTCTTTGCCAGTGCAGACGGATCAGGGGAGATTAGAGTGAGAGTGGCTTTGCGAGGATGAAATCAGCTACTTGGGAAACGGGGGGTGGGGCAGGGAAGAGAGAATATGGGATGGAGTTATGGTTTACTACTGGATCCACTTTGTCCGTCTGAGGACATTTTCTCTTTCTGATTCAGCTGCTCAGCCTTTTTTTTTATGTAATTCCTGAACTCCCTCAGTGGAGCTGCTGTATGCCAGGTGCAAGTGACACCATAATGGTGTGATGAACCTGGGGCTGAATTCCTCCCCATATGTTATACTCTCCTAAATGAGCATTCATGTTTGACACTGTGAATACTTAACAGTTTTGTCCAGTATATTGTACATGTGCACGTGTGCATAAATAGAGATGTATTTATCCGTTTTCCTCCGGAGGGAAACACTGCTCCACTTTCCCTCAACCCACCCATATGGCGCATATATCATGCTGCTGCTCTCTGCAGCCCAACACTCTGTCCTCACATTGAACCTGACCGTCCCTGCACAGACAGAGTTGGAAAGTTGAGTACCTTAAAGTACTTTGAAGCATGCTGAAATAGTATCACAGTGCTGTCTCTCAGTATTACTGGAATCGGAAGAGAAGATCAGTTTTGCCAGGCGTTACTTAAATCAGATATTTTTTATTTTCACTTTCTTTTTGTGAGAGAATTTATCTTACTACAGCAAAACAACAGATTAAGATGAATATACCGAATGTAAAAGATTCATTTACAAGTACAGTGATGAAGGGAAAAGGGACACCCGTTAGAGAACCATTTGTGTTTGCTGAGGGATCCATACTATTGTAAATGTATGACATTAATAATTAACCTCTAATATCACTGTATTTTCTCATTTTATATTCTATACATATATAAGGCAGTTTAAACTGACTCAGCGTTTAGTTATCAGTCTGCTTTTGTTGCACTGAGTCTTTGAGTTTGCTGTGGTTTGTCAGAGCCTTCATTAAAACATCACACCACTGGCACAGAGCTTTTCTAGTTGTTGCGCACAGTGAACATTGTTTCCTGAAGATGGTAAAAGAGGAATGACCACAACAAATTAAGTACAAAAAAATGTTTTAGTCGATTGTAACACGTTCATAAAATTTAAGGGCGGTTTCTTGTTGATAGTAACAGATATTGTGTGTGCAAAGTTGAACTTTGGATTGGTATGTTTCATAAAAATCTCGCCATTAGATTTTGGCATTTCTTATATACAAGCCCCCTGAACCCGAAGCAGTTACTGAGTGTTTTCTGTTCCACTCTGTCACATTTTTTGGTCCCTTTGGGCTTTTTTTCCCACTGCAGTATAATAGTATATAAAGTAAACGATGTCATACACCTCTGTGGAAACAGCTCTGTGATGGCTCGAACTAGAGAGAACTTAGAAGTGTCTTTTGTGCAGTAAAATGACGTTATAATGACATAAATTACAAAAAATAAAATTAAGTAAAATTTTTTTGGTTACTTTACAAAAACTTAAAAGCTGGATTTAAAATGGATTTAACATCAAGTGTGTGTTATCAATACTGGAAAAGTGGTATCTGGATGCTGTAGATATTTTACTACTTACATTTATTTATTTGTTTTCTGTCTATCTTAACCTGTAGTTTGAATAGTCAGAATAGTCTTAGCTTCCAGGTCACGAGTACACAATTTGTAGTTTTTTTTTTTTGTTTGTTTGTTTTTTTACAGAATCTGGTCAAAGCAAACAGTACATTTTTGGGTGAATGCATAACAATTATTGCCTTAGATTTAATTATTTTGCCAACAGAGTGATCCGTCACAGATGAGTAGTTCAAGGACTATTAGGAAGTTCAAAATCAGAAAATTCTCTCTGTCTTCACAATTATCTAACTCTGAAAAATGATGGAAGACAACATGCCTTTTACAGTTGCTGGTGGGTCAACACCAGAGGTCAACAAAATTACAAGACCTGGAATTTGCTGTTCATATTGCATGGCAGTCCTGCTTAGAAGTTATCAGAATTACCAGGCTCATTAAAATATTGTTGCAAAAAATTATTGCTTGGTTTTGTATAGTGTGGCCAGTCAATCATACTGGGTTTGGTTTGCAGAACATTTATTTGCATGTTGTTAGTTGTTGATGCTGTTGCCAGTTTATAGACATTTATCTGAACTGCATTATAAGAAAACTTCAGAGAAAATTGGTTTCCCACTGATAGTACTTGCGTTCTGGTGCAGGATTGACAGAAATACCAAGGACCCAACATTTTGATTGTTAGGCCTTGAACTCAAAGGGCCAAAAACGTGCTCTATGAAAAAAATACTGAATTAACAGACCATTATATTTTCTTCCATGCTGGCTTCCCTGTCGATATTCAAAATGCTTTGCCACTGCTATTTCCCTGCAGAAACTGTAGACTCTTTTTGATGCAGCTACAGCCCCTCTGCAGTGTGCTGATCCCAGGTATCCACTTGTCTATCCAATAAGCCTAATGACTTTGAGGGCCACATTTATAATCACAGGGGCGGGTAGTGCCAGGCGGATTAGGACTCCAGATGGTGCTGTTACTGCCTGACTGTCTGGTTGGCAATGGATGTACAGCTGCAGGAGGTCACATGTTTTACTACAGCGGTCAGCTTTGCCTCTGCAGCCACTCAGCATCACAGACTCCTCGTTGACACCGAGCCTGTCTGTCACTGCTAACTGTTGGTAGAGTGTTTGTGGAGTTTGAAGGTATGTTTGTGTATCTGTTGTGTGTTTCAGCCTCCCTTGTACAGCGTCATATAGTTAAGCAGACCATGCAACAGATGTCACACTATCAAATTAAACCTTAATGCCCGCCCGGCTAAAGAAAAACACTTCAGAGCTAACCATGACAACACACAGCTTAAACACTAGATTGTGTGTGTGTCTGTGTGTCTGTGTGTGTCCGCTCACGCTCATGTCAGTGTTTGTGTGCAATCTGCCTTAGAGAGACTCTTCAGCCGGCTTCACTCCACATGAGGCATGACACTTTCCGTTGGAGGAGCTCTTGAGAATGACCACATCTCACTTCCTTTCTGCTAGATATCACCTCAGCACTGACACCGGTTGTGTTTAAGAGCAACTTGCCAGGCGGTGCAGCAGTCACTGTTATCCCTTTTGACTGAGGCAGAGAGGTTGGCTTTTTTTATGCCAGGCGTCAGCTGCTTGCACCCCTGGGTCATGGTACTCTGAACAAAAACCAGGGGATTTGCATAATTCATTACAGTCGCTGTGGAGCGGAGAGGCGACACAGGTGTCCTGGGCATTGTGGGAGAACGAGCATGTCTAAGAAGCCAAAGGTAAAAAAAAAAGAAAAGAAATAACACACAACCTGTCCTTGTTTCTGTGTAAATCAGCAGCTTGCTTCTTTATCCAGAGCTTGTACGAGTAGTTGTACCGCTGACTTGTTTTCTGAAAGCTTTCGCTTTGCTCGTAGTGCTTTTATGAGGCGTCTGTTGTCTTTGCTGTGAGCAGCTTTGTTTGTGATGACATCAAGTGTCACAACCTACAGTACAGCCTGTCTGTGAACATGGGCCTTTACTGCTGGAATTGCATGTAATATACTGTGAGTAGAGCTTAGTTTTTAATCACGGATTGTTTCGGGACTGTGTCTGCCTTTTGGTCCTTTGTGAAGGCACTGGGGCTCACAAGGCTTTTCTGCAGGTGAAAGACAAGCTGCAGGCTCATCTTTCTCATGGCATGTGCAGATAACTCCATTGTGAGAGTTTGTTAATGCAGATAAATCCTTTTGTTTGAAAACTGATTCAGATAATGTAGGGCAGTTATTTAATCTCTGTCATTTTGCACAGCTTAAGCACCGTGTCTAAACCATTTGACTTGAGATTCCTCATAATTTTATATAAGCAACGTCTGCTTGAGACGAGTTGAAAACTTACTTGTTTTCCCAAAATTTTGATGATGAAGCTACACTAAATGAAAATGGTCAACAGATTGATTAATAAGTAAAGTAGTCAAGCGCAGCCTTATTTTGCACCAGTTTTATTAGGTATCAATCTTCATTGTGGGGACATTACTACATTTATTAGGAAGGTGCTGTCAGCTGAGAAATTATTGGGAGAAGGCGTCACGATGTTAATGTACTTATGCAATCATTTGTGGCATAACAAAATGTGGAAGTAATCCTCTGTTAATAATACAAATATATAAGTTTAATAAGGTAATTTCATCTAACATTTTATATTTTCTTTAAAACAGCAAGAAAAACTAAAATTTAAGCATTAGTTGTGTTAATATTTTAGTGTTAGTTGAAATAACTACCAAAGTAAAAATCTGCAGATTCAACAATATGAAGGTTTACACAACAGACCATTTAAAACTAAAATTGCTGTACAAGTTCAAGCAACAACTATACCTCAGATGATCAAATAATTCACAAGAAAGAAGCAAAAAGTAGAGGAAAGTGTGAAAAAATATCCATCAGAAATATTTTTTCTGCTTTCCTACCCTGGTAATCATCTATGGACTTATCCGATTTAAACTGTCAGGTCTCGACCTCCAGTTTGAGAACAATTGCTGTAGGTGACACTCTCATCTTTGCCACATTGATTTCAAGCTACCAGATCTACAAAGGTATAAAGAACAGCTTTTCACAGCTTCTAACCATGTTTCATGTCAGTCATTTCTTCTACTTTAAATCCTGGATTGGTTGAAAGGCCAAAGCAGATTTAAATCTCCTTACTGAGAGAAGCAATCATTACAAAGTGAGTCAGGGGATCAAGTGAACACAAGCAATCACCCCTGTGAGTCTTACTGTGTGCAACATGGATTGTGTCCTCCCTGCTGTAAAGATGCACAGTATGTAGAGGAGCATTTGACGGCAACGGTAATGTTCGTCTCACACTGAGCTGCTCAAACCGTTTGACTGTGTTCAAGTCAGATGCCTCTCAGCGAGGTCACATGCATGCACAAATGCTGCCATGCTAGTGCTAAAGCATGCATAAATCAATAAGGCTAGAGTGTGTTTCTACTGTGTGAGAGAAAACCGAATGTATCGTGTATCAAAATCATGGCTCTAAAATGGAAACACTTGACTGCAAGAAGCTCTACTTTTAGAATTTACAAAACATGATCATTCTGTAAATCAAAACTGAGAAAATTGTTGGCTATTTTGGCTGTATTTTTAGTAGCAGCTCCAGTGAGCTTCCTTCACATTTTTTCCCCAATTTTCTGTACAACGAAATGCATTTGTTAATTATGCAAGAGAATATTGTTTGTCAGCTGTGGAAGTGAGTATCAAAAGTAGCAAGAAATGCTTTTGGGTCACACAACTGTGGTTCACACTGCAAGTTAGAGTTTAATCTTTAATTTATTTCAGTGTCATATTTGTGGTTGAAATTGTTATTGCTACTTAAAGCAACAAACCCACATATAATAATCACAAACTCAGCAGTTCCACTCAGCGCTGTAGAGCTGTTTGGTATCTTCTATTTCATTCTTGTTGCTCTCATCAGTATTGCTTCAAATTATTGGTGTTGTTTTCAGTGAAAAAACTAAACTAAACTCTTGTCAAGCAGCAATGACAGCCAGACAATATTAATGACCATAGCTTTTGAATGCAATGGAGCATTTATCAGCTAAAGTGACAGGCTTGTTCCTCAGGAGCTGGTAGTGAATATTAACATATCATTTACTGTATGGACAACAAACAATACTACAAATGAACTGAAATTTTGCCTTGTATCTAGTGAATATATAATTGCGTGTTTGCAAATGTATTTTTCATTATAACTTAAAGGGTGATGACATGTCAGGGTTGTGCTTCCAGCTTGTTTTTCTTATCCTCCAACACTAGAAATGTCAATTAATGCAAGGCAATGTAATGTCTTCTTAAGTGAGCAAAACTAAGTTGTGTCACAGACGTTCACAGGTAACATGAAACGCCGGGTAATTCAAGCTATCAGGCTGACATTTAACTAATTAAAAATGACTTGACCTCAGCTCTGTGCCAAAACCACTTGTGTGATGGAGTGAATATCCCTCTGTCTGTCATGTTGCTGTGTCAGCAGATTGTACAGATGTACAATATTTTGTCCTTGTGAAAGTCTGTTTGCACACACAGTGCAAGTGTATCGCCCTCTGCCTGTGTTGTCCTGACCTGTGCGTGACTGTGTTGGTCACAATGGTTCCCATTTGCTGGCTGAAGGCTTTTCCTATGACTCGATGTGGAACAGCCGATGTGCTGATGTGTTCAGCGAGCGTGAAGTGACTCAGTTAGCACCACACGCTGCACTGCAGCCGCCAAACGTTGCACACTGTTGTCCATGTCAGCGCTTCAGGAGTCATCAAGTGTTTGCTCTCTTTAGCTGTCCAGAAACTCTGAGCTCATGATCTTCATTCCGTTGAGCATGCTTGATAGACTTCCTTTGTCTCCACGGACTAAACGCAACTTTGGAAGGGTAAGCTTCAGTTGACTTTAATTGAGTTGTTTTGTTTCAGTTGGGAATTGGATGTTATATTTTCCAATTAACAGGATGATATTTAAGGTAATGAATTTATTTTTGAAGTGGGTAGCCTTATTTGTATGATGTGTCTGCAGCATCAGTGCTATTTTCAGGTTTGGTTGCATGCTAGCGGGATGCCCTTTGGTAGAGTGGAGGAAACAGCAGTCAAACTCTCGAGTTGCTCCGGGAGGCAACAGGAAAGAGAACAGCTGTGGCTTCTATCTCTCTTCCTCATCCTCTACCTCTATCTCTTTTTCTTACTCTGCTCTTTTCCTCTCTGTGTCTTTGTCTTTTTCCCTCCTTTCACTTCTCTCATTGTCTGTAATTAGAGATGGTCCAGGGGCTCAAGTGGCCTGGCATGTGCTGTAGCTAGGTAACCTCAGTCAGATGCTGGCTGCCGGCCCTGGGGGTTTCATTAGATGTGAATCACAGTCACATTGGGCCCAGCATGGATTCTTCAGCTTGATCTGGATAATTTGCATCAGGATCAGTATGATCCCACTTCAGACTCGTGCACTATTGTCTGGCTTTTTTTTTTTATTGGTGTGAATACAGTGCCTAGATTGTGATGTAGGTGCTACGAGGTGATAGTTTTATTTTTATATTGTTCAGTACCTTACATGTTTAGGAATATAAGTATGCTTTCCATTTAGCAAAATCAAGTTAAACATTTCAAGTGTAACAGGAGTAGATTGACAGTTTGGGAGATATGTTTGCGCTTTGTTGCCAAGTATTAGATTAGACAATTGATACCACTGCTTTGCCTTACAGTGACAAAACCAGAGTGGAAAAACTACAATTTACAGTCTTTATTTACTGGATATTATCTTGACCAGGACCAGTTTCCAGGTAGTCGGTGGAAAATGGCAAAAAATGACTGATTTTGATCAAGAAACACCCAAAATATATATATTTTTAAATGTATCTATTTTAATCTATTGAACAAACAAGAAATAATTAATAAGTGAGCTCTTAATTAGTGAGCTTTAGATGTACTGGTAGGTGTATTTTGTTTCCATTGGACAGAAACTGTTTCCATTCTTTGTGCTACGCTAAGCTGCTTCTGGTAACCGCTTCTTATGCACAATTAGACTTGAGAGTGGTATCAAAACTACTAAGTGTGTTTCCATACATGTCTAACTGTCTTTTTAAAGGTGAGGTGTGTAAGATTTAGCAGGATCTAGTGGTGAGATTGCAGATAGCAACTACATGAATAGCCCTCTCTTTCTCGGCATGTGTGGCTGTCATTTCAGTGTAAAAACGTGAAATACCCTCTCTAGAACCAGTGTTTGGTTTGTCCATTCTGGACTTCTGTATTATTATGGTACTATGGAGAGCAGGACCTGCTCTCATAAAGTGCATACTCTAATGTAACTAAAACATAATGATTCTTATTTTCAGGTGATTACAAACTAGTGAAGGTATAATTATGTATACTACATTTTTGCAAACAGATCTCACAAGGTTTTACTTTCTGTACCTTTAATTTAAGTATAGAATAGAACAGCTGAAAAATACACATAATAGAAAAATGAGCATTTTTGTAAACATATGTGATCAAAGAACAAGTAACAAAGGGAGAGAAGCACGAAGCATTTCTGTCACCGTTTAATCTATGTGAGAACAGGTAATGGTCTGTCCGAAAAAGTTACCATCACAAAGGGTTACAGAATCATGTCAATACAGGATAGTGCTTGCTAAATAAGTTCTCGTAAAAGTAGGGAAAGAAAATGTAGATTTTATTCAATAGTAGACTTAAAGGAAGTATCTGTTTTCCAGGCAAAGTAAAAGATTTATCCAGCAGCACTTGAGGCATCTTGGAGAGTCTCATTTGTATAATAGCATTCTTGGCAAGGAAACCCCCCGTTAGGGAAACCTTTCTGACATTTCCTCAATGATCTAATTGTAGTGAATTTGAGCCAATTAGTGGTCTATTTAAGTTTACTAAACATCATTTGCATGGCATGTTATAATAGCACTTTTGACAGAAAAACAACACTGTTTATGTTGTTGGACATCATCTCTGTCACTGACGATACGCTCTGGTCAAAATCAATCAATTATAGTCCGTATCTGCTGTTGTTTTGTCCTCTGTCATGAAGTCTTAAGTGTTATGATGTTGTATTGATGTAATGCAGATTAACTCATGATCCAGAGCACTTAGTCACTGGCAAGTGTGCTCGGCAGTGCGGAGTGGTTTTGTTTCGGGCCATTTACCTTAATGGTGAGTGGTGGCCACTGTGGAGTCACACTAGCATGAAACTGTCTGACACCTGTGTCCACTCCTGGTTTGGCAGTAGAGCAGCCTTGAGGGACTGTCCCATTACTGAGAGTACACGTGTGATTCCTGCAACGCTGTCTTAAGCAGGACAGTGTACACCGAGCTGCTCGCCGACAGTATATGACTCTCAGGTGTCAAGTTTTAGTGTCTTTATTTTGAGGTTGAGCACAGACTTGTGGTTTGACTTTTTTCTTCAGCTGGTGGACTCTGGATAAAATCTGTCCTAGTCTATGTGGTGAATAGAACTCCATCAGGTCATTGAAACAAATCTGAAGGTGTTTATTATTCTTTAATTGTTTAATTTTTTCATTATCGATTCATCAGCTAGTGGTTTGATCTGTATAATGTGAGAAAATGATGCAAAGTGTCTCAAAGCCAAAAATGTCATGTTTTGTCCACAACCCAAAGATATTCAGTTTACTGTCATAGAGGAGTAAAGAGACAAAAAAAACCCATTAAAATTTAAGAAGTCAGAATCCGAAAATTTTCACGGTTTTTCCTTAAAAATTACTCGAACCAGTTATTCCACTGTCAAAATATTTGGTGAGAAATTCAATAGTTCACAGTGAATGGATTAACTGAGTAATTGCTGCAGCGTTCTCCACCAAAAATACAAGTTGATTAAACTAAATATGAATATTTTATTAATATACAACTCTGGTTAACTGCTGCAGTTAGCACTGTATTACACTCTCGTAAACACTAACTTGTTTTTATTCTTCTCATTTGTGCAGATTAAACAAGATAAAGCATTTTAATAAATGAGTTTTAGAGGTTCTGGTAGGTCGATTATGGGTAACTGTTTCTCCCCGCTTCTAGCCTTAATGTTAAGCTGCTGACTTAATATTTACTGCATAGACAATACAGGAATATGTTCAACTATTATGTAAACCATCTATTTATTTACTCTATGTATGTAGCTGAAACTGTAATCGATATATATATATATATACAGGAGTAATTTAATGACATTATCTCATTTACTAGCTTTATTGTTATTTCTGTTCATTTTACGGGAAACAGATGTTCTTCATTGTCCATCAAACTCCAATAAAACTATTACATGTTCTGTAAAATATAACATTGTTCAGGTGAATGTTGAAGCAAATAGCAAATCAGCCATGAATTCCTTGTATAGGCTGGTGGGTAAATCCAATAACGTTCGTACTGGCAGGTTCATTAAAGTCTCTTTATACTGTACAAGGTGACTCTTTAGTAACTACATAATGAGAGGAAACAACTGTTAGCAGTGTCTTTTTTTTTCAAAAGGAAACACACTAGGATGTTGTATTGATTCCCTCTCGTGGTCCAATTACTGTATGCTGGTTTTGTAAGCTATCCTTCTCTGCCTTTGTGTGCTTGTCAGAGTGAATGCCTGCTGACGTCATTGTGTGCATGTATACTGATCGATGAAGCCAAAGGCAATGCCGGCACTCATTTCCCAGCACTGGCAGAACTGGAAGACATTGATCTGTCAAATCCCATTCAGAGAGCACATTAAGAGAGTTGCTGTTGGCAGTGAAGGATGTTATAGTATATTATACTGTATTAAATTTAGATTATAGTAAAATAAAGCAACTAATTGAGGCTCTAAGTTTATTAATTTCACGCATGTTAAAGACAGTAAACTTCACACTGGGAGGCCTTAGCGTAAAAATCAGGCATAGCTGGAGGTACAGAGGATTGATAAACATGGTGACATTTTCTGCTATATTTTCATTAAGTGGCATCTTGGCATCATCATTTACTTTGATTTTACAGCATTTGTCCAGATCATTATTATAATCACCCTTGATTTTGTTATCGCTTAGATTTTCTGGCAATTTGTGGCAGATTTAAAATACAAAAGTTCATTTTTAGTGCATTCACAGACACCACATCACACTTGGTGATCAAATGTCATCACGCACAGCATGTTGAGGGTTTCGCCTCCAGGGATGAACTTAATTAGTCGGCTTTTCACCTTCATTTACCTTGACCTCATGTTGTCACCACAGAGCTTAGATTGGACTACAAACTGTGACATTCGGTACTTCAGCAAAAGTTTTAGTTACTTTGCTATAGGTGATACTTATCCATCATGCATTGCAATCGGTGAAGTGTGTGATAGGTCCCAAATTCATTCTATAGCATGGCAGCTAATCTAAACATACAGACACAGCTGTACATACTGTAAAAACTGTATTCAATGACAAAAAGAAGAAGCAAAAACAACAAAAACGCACTTATTTCTTGTTCTAAAATGTGAAAGTTAGAAGTTTTTTTGGGGGGTGTTTTATGATATTAAACTGGATCTCTCTGTATTGTAGTTTGAGAAAAAACGGACATTGTGGGAACCTGTATTAACCTAACTATTTCAGACATTTTTTTGCCCAAATGATCAAATTTATTCATCACTCAAATTATCAGCAGATTAACTGATAATGGAAATCATTGTTAGCTGCGGCCTTAAAACAATGTATCATCAGACCCAAAGAATATTGTTTATATAACAATATTATTTACAGAAGCAGATAGCAGTTGCTTCCTTGCCATAGATATAGATATAGAAATGGATATTGTTAAATATGAAGTTAGAGCCAGTAGCTTGTTAGCTTAGCTTAGCTGGGAACAGTGGAAAGTTATAGGTAGCATTTGCCGCTGAGCAGGAGCCGCAGTTTGTCATGTTTTAGTCAGGTTTGCCCAATCTAATCTAATGAGATACAACATTTATCTCCAACTTTGTTACACTTTGACAACACGAGGCTAATTATTTACTCCATTTCCTGTCTTTATGCACTGCTAAACTGAGCTGACCATTTGGTGATGGTAGCGTCCTATTCCTATGAAACACAACAAAATGTGGGATTTAGGGTGGGCTGCCCAGAAAACATTTCCCATTGTATAGATAGATAGATAGATAGATAGATAGATAGATAGATAGATAGATAGATACTTTGTTAATCCCGAGGGAAATTCAACCTATACATATATTTAAATCTGGGTTTTACTTGAATGTAAAGTACAGCTCAGACCTTCCACAGTCTTAGGTTGGATATAAAATGGCACAACTGTTTACTCAGTTCTCGTCAGTGCTGTTCAGTTTGTGTGTTTTTTCCAGTGACTTAGCTGCATTCCTCTGTTGTTGCTCCTGTTTTATGAAAGGAAAATTTACATTAGTTACAGTTTAATTTTATAAACTCATGACTAAGTTCTTAACTCATGTTTTGACTCATGCTTTACCACTATTAGAATATTTTACGGCTCAGTCTACATGAGCTTTGATGCAACAACAGTGTGATTACAAAGTACACATCTCAGCTACAGTGTCTCTGATGTTGGATCATAAAGAGATGGATCTGCTTTGAGTTCCTTTCAACTAACCGCTACAGTTTTTAGATGCATACCAGCTGCAATCTGTCACTTGGTTACTTAACCAACTTTTATATGGCTATAATTTTATAGATGTAAGAGTTTGCAGTGTGTTATATTCTCTTATTCTTGCTGAGAAACTTAAGTTTGTTTTACTTTTGGATGCAAAGTTAAGCACAAGCGTGATTATGTGCTGTCACATGACCAAACGGAAAGTTTCAATGGCTTTCGTCCCGTTGATGATGAAAGCAAATATGGCATTTTGTCGATGTAGTGAAGATAATTACTTCCTGACGTTTTGGTCCCAGCAACATGTGCTTAGACTATACAGTGAGTTCAGATCCTTTAGCCTTCCTCTCCGCCGTGTGTAACCTCTTGAAGGCAAAGTGGAACACATGTAAACTCCCAAGATCACACACTCGCACACAGACATAAAAAGCTTCTGCAGCTGCTTTTGGTGCTTTCTGGAATTTTCAGGCCGGCCTTGTTGGCTGGAGATCTTACTTCCTAACTAGCTGTGTGTGTGTGACGGAGATGTGTGTATGTGTGGGAGGGGAGAGGGGCAGGGGGCAGGAGGGCTTGTTTTTTGGGCTGGAGGACGGTCGCGGTGCTCTGAAGGAGTGCTTTCCCAGCGTGGGAAAGACGCTTGTCTTTTCTCTGCCTCTCAGGGACTAAAAGTAGGCCAAAGAAGGGTTGAGAGGAGTTTGCTTTCTCCTACTTTCTCTGCTCGGCTACAGAGACAAAGCTGTTCCCCCTTGGAGCTGGGACAAGGGGATTTGTAGGAGTGAAGCAGTCGGGCTGGAAGGAGTTCCTGTGCTCCGAGGGAAGATGGGCAGCAGCTGAGGAGATTTTCTCCCAGCCTGGCTGAACAGCACAGAGTCGATAGGGCAGAAATGTATTACTCTGGCAGTGAGGAGTCGGATCTGGTAAGTTTACATAAACATGATTTCTACAGCTCAAACTATATTCTCTGAAACTTTTCTGAGCCTAACTATTCTCTATCCTCTGAACAAAGAGGAAGGGCTTGGACTGCAGGAGAATGGAGGTTATTAGTGCAGGATTTAAAGGGGCATAATCATACAATTCTTGATTTTTCACTCTTGTAGCTTTCCTGGTAAGTCAGTGAGAATATTTCTCTAGATGCACACGGTAACTCTCTTGCAGTGTGCTGTTTTTATACAAAGAAACTCGTATGAGCACCTAGTATAATTTTGCGAACACCGTTGCACGACCACCACTAGCTTAAAGTGGGAAGTCGAGACGGTAGTTAACAAATGGAGAGAGGGAAACAAAGTAAAGAGCCAGGATGAGTTTGTTTTTATGGACAGAGACTGGTAGAGAGCAGGCTGAGCCTTGAAGTTTAGTCTCAGTCACGATGGAGTTCTCTGTAGTTTTGACTTTCTTCTTGTATGAGTTTAGTGCAGAGTTTAAGCACCGTGAGTGTAAATGACTGACTGTCATGTCCATGGAATTTTCTAGTTTGTATTGCAAATAATTCCTGCTCTGCTTGTGTGCCAGTTTTTGTCTGTGTGTGAATCATGTGGTTGTCAAAACTTTTGTCTAAATATTATTCGGTGAGAGTAATTGGTCATTATCATCAGCCACCTCATATATACTATTAATGACTAATCAGCCTTACAAAGCAGTTTTGATGATAGTAGTGCACACACAACAAACATGGCTCAAAACATGTGGAGATTACAATCTAGACATGCAGAAAACTTCTAAAAAAATTGACATTTGACATGATAGTTGAGCCATGAAAAGCAAATACTAATTTTGAATATCTGACACAATGTAAATGTACAATTTTATAGAGAATATGTGCTGCACAATAGTGTCAGACAGTGCAATAAGATGCAACTTTAAAGCTACCTCGGGGGGAAACTTAAGTAGTTGGTGTAAAACCAATCTGGGGTAAAACTGACTGTGTAAGTGGCTGACCAGACTATTTAAAATTAGTCATTTATTAGTCAGTGTAACGGTGTGCATGTGCACGTACTGTCTTAGCAGCTGATTTGTGTCAGTGGCTATGTAAAACAAATACTTGACTAGCTTCTCAGTCTATAATAATTGAGGACTTGGAACACAGCTTATTCACACTCGCATAGAAGAGCTTTTTGATTATATAAGGACTGAGTTCAGGATTTGCACTTTAAAGTGACGATGTGACAGAATGGACCCAGTATCAGTATCACCTACTGTATCTTTACAGACTGTGTGTTTAAGTCTCTGTGTGAATATCTGTCTGTCACTAAGAGCTGTGAGTAGGTGAGTTAACAGCTGATTAATGAAGTGGTGCTTGAAGAATAAAACTAGTCAGACATGTGAGTTAGGAGAATAGGACAAAGTATAACACTGTGTTAAACATGTGCGTTGATTATTGTACCAACTTCAGAATAATCCATGTGCACGTATGCACACCTTTTCTGAAAACAATGGAGAGTTTAACATTCTTAAAAACCAACGCCGATTCAAGGTTAATGTGGAATAAATTAGATCTTTAGCATTGCACTACAATACTGATAACATAAATGTATGTCATGATAATGTATCATTGTTGACAGTAGATTTTATTGCACTGGTTTAACAAATTCAGCAAAAACATAAAATAAAGAGCAACTTAGTGGTGTAAAATGTCTAACAACTCAGTTATTGCACATTTCCAATCTGTTCAGTGCATGTTTGTACACGTATTTTTTACAAGCAGCTACATTTTTCAGGTAAAGTAATGAATTAAGTGTTCCCTTATCTTTAAAGAACGTTCTCCTATGTCTTAAGCTATACAAACCCTTTTCAAAATCCAAAAAATTGCATAATGTCAATGTTAAAAACAGGGCTTAATTGACATTGAAGATAAATAACTTTCATAGGAGAGGGATGATATGTAGATGATTGCTTTTCAGACAGCTGTGAAAATTTTTTGGTTTAAAATAAATGTGTTTTCTGTGTTGTATTTTGTAACTTTTGTAACTTTATAACATCTATCATCTGAAGAAAATGTGAACATTAAGGTCCACTTGTGAGCTTTCAGGCATGCTTGTTATGCAGAGCAAGAATCTGCAACAGTCACCATAAATTACCTATATGGGCTCTCTTTCCCAAGACATTTAACTGTAACCTGGCATTTTTAGAGGGACGTTTTTGTTTTATGTATTGCAGAAATACTGGGGAAACCCCCGTGGCTCTTTGGCGGGAAGATAAGTTTTTAATAAATCACAAATTTTGCCAGAAATTGGACCAGAGTATATAATCTATCAGTTTATAAATTAAAATAAATGAGGTTGAAATCATTTTACTTGTGCACACTCCCAGTTGTACGCTGGCTTGTTTTGCCCCTCTGAAGATGGTTAGCAGCTCGTTCTGCTCTCTGAACCAGTTCTCATCAATCATCCATTGCCTGCTTCATACACTAGGAAAGTGCCAGAATATTGATGTCGCAAGCAGAAAACGGCAGCGGAGAACAGCCCCTGGTCTTTTTTACTTATCCCCTTGATAAGCCGTCATCCTATTATGGTGCTGTGTTTCCACTGAGGGACCTGAGAGGGAAGGAGCAGTTAGATAAACTAGATCTTGCTGTGAGGGGATTCACTGTTAATGAGAGCAGTGAGTCTCAGGGGACTTTTTGCTGCTGGTTGCAGGTAATATTTACTGGAGGACAAAGATTAACACATAATTTGCCATTGTAGGGGACCCGTCACCCTGCATTTGTCTTGCTGTAATGCTGCAGGATTTTTTTATGAATGTGTTTCCTTGAAGTGCAGCAACAACGTTAGCCGAACTGAAACAAACATCCATACAGGACATGTTAATTTATAAGTCATGTAGCCAGAACAGCTGAGCACAGACAAACACCTAATAAGGATAAATCAGTATCAACTTATGGGGAAATGTTGTGACGGTATCAATACTTTTAGAAGAAACTCACCTATATTCTGTACCAGATTACAAAATGTGTTAAATTAGATCAATTTCAGGCTTAAGCAATGGTAGTGTCCAGTGGATGGTCCACTGCTTTGGTTCAGACTGACTTATCTTGACAGTTATTGGATGAATAATCTTGAAATTTTGTCTAGACCTTCATGGTCTCAAGACTTTGTCACTTCCTGACTTCTTCTCTAATACCACCATTTTTATTTTTAGTGGAATTATTGGATACATTGCAGTGAAAATTGGCTCAGACAGTATCTGTTGTGGGCGGATGAATTTATTGTGTTGTTTCTCTACCGACTTCTTATCCAGTGCAGCCAGCAGGTGACATTACCGCAAAATTGGTGACACTGACGTCGATTTCAGCTTTACTTTTGTGCTTAGTGCTATTTAGTATTGCTAAACATACAGTGACTGCATTGTCAGTGTGTGTGCATTAGCATGCTAGTTTGTCTTGTTGTTTTTTGTGTAGAAAATCTTCGAATTTGGGTCCGATAAAACAAGCAACTTAAAGATGCAACATGGTGCTCTTAGAAACTATATTGCATCTGTTTTACTATTTTCTTGCATGGTATAGATTAAACAGTTAATTTATTAAACAAGAAAACAATCAAGAATGATTTCAAATTGACGGAAATACATGACAATAGCTACCTTATTATAATTAATATATATATTTATCTCGTAAAGTTAATGCTCAGTAGTTTGACTCTGTTTTTGTTTTTCCTTTCATGTCATTTCAGTTAAGTATTGTGAATTGTGTTTATGTTTAAGTCCTTATGAGTGCATTGAAGTTTGGTGCTCTTGGCTTGTTACTACAGTATGTGAGTAGCCTTCCTGTAACCGTGGTGCTCTCAGGAATCCTGCATGTGATTGACAGCCACTAGGTCCATCACCTCGATCATATGATGCACTTATCTAATGCACTGGCACATGGAATGCTGGGTAAACGTTTTTTTCAATGGCCTGTCAGTGTCACCTTGACGTCCATGCAGTCAATCCTTTTTTCACTACGCCAGAGAGATCATTACTTCTCTATCTCTCTCTCATTTCTCTCGGGCATGCTTTCTTTTTCTTTCACAGATGCGCTGAGAATCTGTTTCTCTTTCACTTTCTTGCTCACTTAGTGTTCATTCCTCTGCTCCATATTAAATATTAGTAACCGTTCCTCATTGCCGTCACACATCTCTCACACTTGGCTGTCACGTCTGCTCTCATTGTTTCTGTTTGAGACGCTGTTTGTAGAACGATGATTTAATTGACTTTGTGTTGTGCTGAGTGAAGTGGCAGTGATGGACAGATGGCTGGGAAAAGAGGCTTTGGTTCGAGCCAAGAGTGAGTCATGCCAGTCTTTAAACTGCTAGCACACTCGCTTAGCCCATTGTCAGCCCGCTGCAATCAGCTACAGTCCGTCAGCCAGAACTGTAGATGGCTTGGCACGAGCCATAATCTTCATTCTTCAGTCATGATGCGGGATGTGAGGTATGATGTGGAATCTGACCACACGGCCTCATTAATTTCACTGCTGATGCTCGTCAGAGTTTTGGCTCTTTGTTAGTTGTTATGAATTATAAGATGAATGTTCACTATGCCTTAGAGTTTACTTCTGTTTAAAGTGAACAGACTTCCACTGCAAATACTCACTTACACTGTTGCCTTATGTCAATGCACCATGGCATGGCTGGAATGCTAAACTGAAGAGATCAGGTGTCATTTGGTAACTTAAAATACTTCAGTGCACGTCATCATCCTCCCCACCTTGAGCACAACCACAGAGTAAAGAAAGCCAAAGCCACTGGGAAGTCTGAGACAGATGAGAGATGAAAGAGGCCGAGTAAGAGGTCAGGATGGGAAGAAATGGAAAAAGGTGGAATGAAGTGCAAACAAAAAAAGGGAGTGAGAGAACACTTGGGGAACTACAAGGACAAAGGACATCAGTGTGGACATGAGAGAGAGTGCAGTGAAGTCCCAGAGAACGAATCTGGAGAGTAGAGAGTGAAACAGACTAAAAAAAGGACCATGAGAGCACTTTATAGCTTACAAACACGACCTTTATTTTCTGCATGACTACAGCTCTCCATTTTTATCGTGGACACACGTAGGGAGGTAGTAGTCATGGCTAAAAATGAAAATGGAAGCTTTCAGATCATGAAGATATTCCCTGGTGTAACCGCTCCGTCCATGGTAAGCGATTCTGTCAGGTATGGGAGGCAGCATCAACTGACTCACATCCTCCTCTTTCACTGTGGCTATTACCACTGTGATGTGTATGTTCTAATGTAATGATTGCCGTGCCATCACTGGACATCGAGGTCACTGGTATTCTTGCAGGAAGGACCTCTGTTTAAATAAATCAATAGGGGCGGTGTAGAGACCACAGGACTATTGCCCTTTCAATTCCTGCCTTCATCTCTCTTTCTCTGACTGCTGCATGAGAACAGCCACCTCTCACACATGACACGACTGCTCTATTCTTCCTCCCAAGGTTGCCTGTAGAAGTAGGATCCATGTTAGACAGTTTTGTGCAATGCAAGAAGTAGTGTGGTGTTTATGCTTCAAGGCAAAGGGAAATCCTTAAACAAGTCGGCATAGCGTATTGCCTAACCTTTTATTCACTGTAGTTCCCAGGCACACATACTGTAAAGACAATAATATTTGTTGCTGTCAGTTGGATTAAGAGCCTAAAGTCATGTTTGAAGCTCTGAGAGGGCTTTCAGCTAAGTGCTAATGTTAGCATGCAAAACTTACAGTGACAAAGCTAACAAACTGATCATTAGCAGATGAAAAATCAGTAGATCAACAAAGCAGCAGAGTTCATCCTTTATGGAATAAAAATCTCTATATAAATTTAATCATAAATCATCAAAAAAATGCCTGTTTCATTTCACTCAGTCACAAATGTCAGCCTCATATTGGTAGTTGACAAAATGCCAGGAGCTCACTGGATACATTTTCTTTGAACCACAGATATTTGTACCAGATTTTAGTAAATGTTGAGCTATTTCACATTTGCTGGGGTGCTTCAATCAAAGGATCAAAATTTAGAGCCATGAAGCTAGTACTAAATTGTCTGTTATCAACACTTTACTTGACACGTGATGCAGTCTGTGGCTGTCTGGATCATGCTAGAGTGAAAAGGTTAGCAGAAAGAGCATCTTGTAAACAGAAGATGCTCAAGTTCTCCAACAATCAGCTTTGTCTTTCAACAGGACACTGAATTCCAGCAACACAAAGTGGTATCATAGTGGTGTTAGATTATTATTAGTGGCCTGTGTGTGGGTGACACAGTGCTGTCAGTATCAGCGCAGCAGCGGGTCTAGAGGTCAGTCGTGTCAGGCAGCCAGAGGCTTGTTCTGTCGGTCTGAGTTTCTGTCAGTGCTGCCATTAGAGTGCGGCCTTCACAGCTCCACCAGCCTCCTCTCCGGGCTCCACGGCCCCACGTTCAGAGCATCTGTGCCCTGCCCTGAGAGCTCTGGAGGCTAGTCTATCAAAACATATGTGACCCCTTACTCGATTTCATAATGCTATGGATTCATGTGTGGTTTTTCTCCTATAAGCTGCTGTTGGAGCAGTGGTGATTAGAGACTTTGATTAACATGCTACAAATTTTGTCATAGTACCTGTTTGTTTAGCCTCATTTCTATCAAGTGGCCTCCTCTGTAATTAGACCACGTTGTAATTTTCTCTTGTCCACTGTTCCCATCCATCTGTGTTGAAAACATAATCTACCTCAGGTAATCACACTCCTCGTTAGGCTAATTGGTCATAATGAGCTAAAATCACATTATTCTTCACCCGCCTTTTCTTTCATGTAAGATGTGTCATTAGGCGCATGCGTTTTTGTAGAAAAGACCCTGAGCAGATGGAGCCTTGTCACTGATTGGTTATGATAAGCACCAGTGATTAGCATGTCATCATTCTATGATCTACAGTTAGTCTTCCTCAGGGAATCACTGCTGATCATGAACCAGTGAGGACACTTTAACCGCTAGCCCTGCAAGTTGAACTCAATTGACCTCACACAACCTCTTTAGGTCAGATAGAGAGAGACATCAGGTGTAAGCAGTGAAAAACAAGGAACATTCTGAATAATCCCTCTGCAGTATTTAATTTCAGCAGGTCCTGTACGAAGATGGGAAATTTTTAATTAACACTGTAATTATTCTCATTTGTCCTGTGTGGCTTTGGATGCTTCGCTCACATATAATGAATAAGCGCTGATCTGACAGCCGAGGATTTAGAGCAGCTTCCACCTCAGAACCCCTGCTGCTGAGACCAGAGTGAAGAAGGTTATTGTAAGGACTTTTAACTTATTTTAGAGTTCCTCAGTCTTACACACACAAACATATGTATTATTTTCTTGTTTTTTTCCCTTCTTTTGATAAAATGTCTGTGGTGACGTCCTCAAACCAATATTTTGAAGTGTTAAGATATTGAAGTTGCAATGATGTTGAAAATCTCACACTAAATTAGATGGTCACAACACATTTTGGGCTCTTTTGCTTTAAGATACAAACAATGAACTGATTCTCAAAGTAGTTCGTTTTCTTTGCACTTGATTTTCTGAAAGAGTTTTAATACATGAAATACTTAACATATGGAGATTGATTTAAAAAAGTGAAACGTTCATGATTTCAGCATTTCAAAAGTGAGGATTTGGTGCTGTTTTTCTGCAGTTTTGAATCTCATTGTCATGGCTTTACCCATGACCATTTTTGCGGTGCCTAACTGCGCCTGATTCCAACAAGGAACATAGTATTGCATAAAAAATCCCCCCTGTACAGTTTTAAGGAATGGGTAAAGTCCCTAAAGAGACTTGAACCATTTTTATACTAGTCTGTAAACACATTAATTCCTGCTGTAAAGTGCACATTTTAGTAATGGTCTATAGGAGCAAATTTACTTTTGGGGCCAATCTCAAGTGGTCATTTGAAGAACTGCAGTATTTGACACCTCAACTCAGGTTTCCACTTTCATCATATCATTGTAAAATGTTAGATCTTTCAGACAGGGTTTTGGGACGCTGCGGTCAAAAACAAGAAAGCCTGTGTTGCATTTATGTTCAGTGTCAATTTAACTTGAGAGATTTGTGTGTCTTGTGTCTATTTAAGAAGCAGGGTTTAGAATTTTGCATTTGCAGAAAAGTGACACCCACAATTTACAAAAAGCACACCATGCAATATTTAAAAAGTCTTGAAGCTAGCAATTGAGACCATTTACTTCCTAGGAAAGTGCTTACTAAAGTAACAGATTAAAGGAGAAGTAGAACCATTTTCTCATACGTTTATACCATCTGGCTTATTTCTGCAGTCACAGCCCCCCCCCCCCCCCCCCCATAAAGAATGCAGGTTCAAGTCACAGGCTACATTTATCTTTTAGTTACAGTCTGTGGTCCTTGTTAATTAATTTTGTTTAAGTAGATGACAGCTTTACTTGTCTTGCCGCTTTAGTTTCCCCAGTGGTTGATAAACTTCTCGATAAAAATGTTGGTTTTGGCTTCCAAAATAGGGCATAAAAAAAACTTTGAGAAGTAAAGCAAGAACTGATATGAGAATGATGCTAATTGCAGCCTTAATGACACTTGATTGAAGGGTTTTGATTTAGATTCAGATTTTTTCCTGTCAGGAAAATGAAGGTGACACCTGTTTTTCAGCTGCTTTAAACAGTTCACATGACATAGTGAATATAGTGTGTGAAGAGTGAATTGATTTCAAATAGACTGTAAGCAATGCAACTGGTAAATCGGAATAGCTGCAAATTACAATATACATCTTAAAATCAAATTTATTTATAAAAAATGGTGTAAGACAACCTGAGTTGACCGTAGTGCTGTGTATGTTATGAGACAATATGCAGCATGTCTAACCCCAACCATATCAAACCATTGACTTTCATGTCAGTGGTTTTTCAAATTCATGCCTTCCTCCTTGTGTGACAGTCACGCTTTTGATAATATCTCACACGGTAATGCTCCATTACATTTTTTCTTAATATATTACACAACGAATCATGAATTGAAGCTTGACTTAATACTACATTGGAAATTAAATCACAAAATTTGTGACACACTTTGATATTTTCCCCAAATCAGTCAGCCTCGGTGTGTTTACGTGTAAAAGACACCAAAATTGTATGCACTGTTGGCACATAAACAGTGTCCATATCGCACATGCACTGCCCAGCACTGATCACTGCAGAGACACAATGAGCAGATGGATTGACTGCGAGGGGTAACTGAGGGGAAAAAAAACAAGGGGAGTGACAGAGGACGAGGAGGAGGAGAAGGAGGGGTGGGTAGAGGCAGAGATAGAGAGGCAGAATCACTGAAGTAGCACAGGAGAGCTTGTGAACGGGAATGAGCAGGACAAACACTGACAGGCTGAGACAGAGAGAGTGAGAAAGGGAGAGCTTGCAGCACCTCAAAAACAGCAGCGGCAGCCTCATTAGCATCAAGAGAAGAGTCGGTCACATGCAGCCACACCGGGACTCACGTAGATAAGCCGCTTTTGCCCATCGCTTGTGGAGGAGCACGGGGAGCCTACAGCAGAGGAGGACATTGAGGGTTGAGCCAAAGCTTTGAAGGAGAGGATGAGGAGCATCGCTGCCGCCTGACTCATACCGGGAGTCAGCCTCAGCACCTGCAGCGGCAGTCAGAGCACTCCGGCTATCAAGGAGACTGGGGCAGACGGGGAGAGAGCTGCTGAGATTATGCGCGGGGCAGAGAGCTCCTGTGGATTCCCCATCTTTGGCAAAAGCAGCAGCAGCAGCAGGGGGAGCAGGAGCTGTGGCTCTACAGTCAGCAACAGAGCTAGCTGGAGCTGCAGCAAAATAAGGAGCTCTGACTCTAAAGCTTTTTATTTACCCAGAAATGACGGTAGCATTTACAGCCAAGGTGTAACAGGAACCAGCTGCCGATGTAGCCACAGTGTTGAATGTACCTGTAGTCAGAGCAGTCGTACCTGCAGCGCTGGTGCAAAGGTGACCACAGCAGTGCAGTTAGGTGTAGTTGTAGTAGTAGCAGGGGGGGGCAGTGGCTCAGGACACTGAATGACCAGTGTGGCTGATGAAGGCCACCTGGATACGCTTGCTGAAACGAGCCAAAGGAGGTCGCGTCAAGAGCTCCGATGCCTGTGTAAGGGGATTTCTGAGTGTGTGTCCATCATGAAAGTTGGTGTGTTTTTGTGTTCACGCACTTGTGTCTCGTGCATTAAGTCTGTGTTTCTCCACTGCATCCATCTGCAAATAGTGTTGGGGTCAGCGTGGCACAGTTGTATATCGCCTGGTGATGATGAGAAACTGGGTGTTGTTATCAGTTATGGCTGTCAGATTCTGGGCAGAGCTCCATATCGCCTCCCTCTGACCCACTGGGACGGTGTTTTCATCACACCCCATCTTTAACCGTGACCTGATGGAATAATCATAGCAGGGCACTTATGTTCACCTGCACTTTTCAAGGCCAAACGTAGCTCATGAGACTGTGTATAATTTGCAGTAAATAGTCAATTTAGGACATTTATGCCCTCATTTGGAAGTGCTGCGTTTTCAGCTTGAGCAGTGTGAAGACTCCCAAAGACGCGACATATAGTCTAGATGTTTGTTGATGTTTTGAAAGCCATTGGGGGTTGAACACAATCATGAATGTGATGACAGCAAAAGCAGCCCATGGATAGTTAATGAGCTTGATTTCAAATGAGTTTTTCATCTCAGGTACAAAGTAAACAGAGGTGATTGACAGCAGAAGGGCTTTGTGTAAGATGAAGGACATAAATATGAATAAGTTTGTATTGTCTACGGCAGTAACACTTGTTTTGACTATACACAAGACAGGTAGCATAAGTGGAGAGGAGGGAGAGGTATAGTCCTCCTTTGTATGTATGTGATGGCTGGGTAATTCTAATCAGGCACAGAGTGAAGGAAGCTATTTTTAACTCAGACAGCAGAGTGTAATGGTGCAGTGAGATGAATGGAAGACCTTGTGTGGGTGGCATAGTAGCGTGCAGGTAAGGATAAGACTCACGCTGCCTGCACTTATTTAAAAACCCTTGTTTACATTCTTATATCATGATTATTGCCTGAAACTGATTTGGGACAACAGGGAATTATCCTGTTGTTTACGTTAGTGGTTGAACGATTTTATTTTTCTGGGCTGATATCAAAACCGATCATTAGTAATCAAGGAGAGTGAGAAAGGATCTAGAGAGGAAATACATTTGCAGTAAAAATAAAAATCTTGGTGTCAAAATTTTGAATAACACATACTCCTACACAAAACTCAGTTGAAATGCTTTCATTTAATTATTTTTTTTTTTTATTTTTAGATAGGTTTAACCAAAAGGAAACTTTAACATTTATCCTTTAGTGTTGATGTTCTGTTGCTGGTGATGTGTAACTCATTAAGTGCAGTGGGTGAGCTCACATTTTCATTTGCTTTTGATCAGCATTTCAGTGTTTATTTTGGTAATAAAGCTAACATATAGCAACTCATTTAAAATTTAGTCAAAAGTTGGTTAAGATCAAAGGCAAACCGTTAAATTACAATTAATTTAATTAATTATTTAGCAGCTGAGGCTAAACTAAAGTTGCATTACCCCGCTCATCAGTTTTGATCAATAACATCTTAGTAGCTAAATCTGATCATAGAAATTAAAGCAGCTATTTTTATACCATACTAAAAGTTAGCTAATTAACTAGCCCAGCTAAGCAAATATCACATATTTTATTACACCTCTAAATGTATTAAATTGTGAATTAATAAACTACAGAGATTTCATTGTAATTCCGAAAAAATGGTAGATAAATACTCAAAGAGAGTTTACGGAGCGTATTTTTCCCTTTTTTCCCCTGAAGTTGCTTTCATAACTGACAGAGTGCAGTTATTTTGGACTATGTCAGTGATTTTTTCTTTTCTGTCTAAAAAGGCATAAAATAAAGATATCCTGTCCATCTGTTATACAGTTTACACAGTCAGCCTGAAGACTTTCCTTTTTCCTTTCAACTTCAGTCTTTGTGTAGTTACTGGGCAGAGTGGTTTTATAAAAGTCAACATACACACTAGAATCTATATGGCAGCTGCATGAAAGCATCACTTTATCTACTTAATTATTCACGATATGTTTTCAATGCGGCATATAACAGCATATGCGATGTGAGTTTGCATGTGATGGCGTGCACTGTACGTAGGAGTGTGTGCAAGGTAGTACTCTTGCATGTATTGGTATGTGTGAGTCTGCATGTTTATGAGTAGATCTGTTGCAACCACATTTCACACAGAGACGTACTGGGACCTGGTGTTCCTCAACATTTTCCTCAGTTTGTCACAGAAGGATCACAACAAATCTTCAGGCGAGCAGCTGAGAGAGAGCTGAGGATAGACAAAGAGCTGCCGGTGATGTTATTTTATTAAATACAGTGTCCATAATTCGCTATAGATTCAAGCAGCACTTGTGATTTCCTCAAGTTGTGATTGATAGCAGAATTACATGCCTGCTCAATTCATTGAACGCAGCCTTTGTGCTCATTATTTCATGAAAGTAACTGAGTTTAACACTTCAGTCTGTGTGGGGGTGTTTGCACATTTGTAAGTTGCACAACCGCAAGTTTCTTTCAAAAGTAAGCGAAAAAGCAAATTAAGTTTTCTTAAATGCCTTTGAGTTGCTGCGACTCCTGCTGCTTCTTGGCTTATAAAACCTGTCATTTTTAAAGTGTGAATCCAAATGGACAGAGTCAAGTTTCGGTGTTTCAGTTTGCGTCTCTGAGGTGTTGCTGTTTGTGTCTCCGCAGGGTTCGGCCGACTCCTACACCAGCCGTCCATCAGACTCCGATGTGTCCCTGGAGGAGGATAAGGAGGCAGTGCGCAGAGAGGCAGAGCGACAGGCTCAGGCACAGCTTGACAAGGCCAAGGTTGGTATCCTAAACCCAGCAGCGCTAAGGTCACTTTATCCAGTTCCTGCCCTCTGGCCTCTATGTGTTTTAACAAGGGTGTGTCAGGAGCATTTTGAATATTGCACCAAGCGGAGTGTCAGACACTGAGGAGAGCTGCCAGTAATTAGCATTAGTTTGTGTGTTTGTAGCGAGAGTAAGAGTGTTATACTTTGGAAGTGAGGACATTTTTTAACTTTTTGACTGCTCTGCTTTGCTTTTTGAAGTTCAAAGCTATCCCATTGTGTTGCTGACCACCAGTAAAGCTATGGAGCAATGTTTAAATGAGTGGGTGCCCCTTTGTTTGTACCAGGCACACTAGTGATGCAGTGCCCATTCTTGCCACTGGTTTCACTCTAGTATACCCACATAGAAGTAGCAGAAGCAGTAATGCGCCATAGAAGTTGAACAAAATGATTGCAAGCTTACAAACATCGATAAAAAACACTGCTGCAATACAATAGCAAGAGTCCCCAAAAGTCTAGAAATACAAATATGTGTTGTACTGAGAAAAACTGGGTTTATTATGCTTGAATTAATGATGGCTGGCATCACTCAAGTTGAAACATAAACTTTACACTGGTTGTTTGTTATTGAAAAACTGAGCCTGCTTCCTTTTTGGTTTCTTTTCTGAGGCTCACATTTTTTTCCCTTCTACTTTTGTAATAACAAGCAACTCGGCTACCTTCTTATTTTCTGATAGGAGATCACCAGTCAGATTTCAGTGAGGGCCATATAAGGGAAACGGTCTGCAGATTTTTGCACTGAGAAAAACAATCTGGTAAAAGTTTTGGTATAAAATTGGTGTAACATGAGTAAGAGCAAATGTCTACTTCTTTTGGCATATCCATTTCACATCTCACTCTCTAGATTAGCAGACAATGCTACTGAGCTGACTAAAAGACTATAAGAGGAGCACAATATTAGAGATCATGTCAGCTTGTTTCTCACTCGAAGAAAAAGGCTTTTAGGTACTGCTGATGTGAGAGGTTAGGGGCCTCGGAGGGCTCAGCGTCACTGTTTATCAGGGCCAAGCCTCGCCTGCTCTGCTCTGCTCTGGGCCACAATTAGCAGCATATAAACAAACACACACACGACAGAGCAGGCCTGCCTTTGCGCGACAGGAATTGCAATCAGAGCTCACTTCCACAAAATCACTCAAATCGCTGGCGCTGTTTAAGATTTATGCCTTTGATCTGTGGAATTATTCGGCTATCTTCAGTGCACATTCTGTTCTCTTCCTACTTAAGAGCTCTATTCTTTAATATTAATTCAGGCTCTAGTGTCTGGAAAATGGGTTTATTGTCTTTCATTGGGTGTTTAGTGTCTATAACAGCTAGTTTGCTCATTAGCTGTAAGCCTTAAGCTTTTTGCTGTCCATCCATTTGAGCAGACATTTTCCTCCTGCGCTGTGTCTCAGGGCAGCTCGTAGATGGCAAAAACAGATCATTCCAGCAGATCTATGTTGATATTTTCCAGAGTCACCCTCTCTGACTCACTAATTAAAAAGATAGGTTGGCTTTATAGATAACCTGGCATAGATTATCCCTGCTGGCATTTTACATGACAGATGACTAGTAGAAAATAGCCTCTCAGTGGTCTGGCCACCAGAGAGAGAGCAGGCTGGGGTCAGAGAAAGTGCAGACTCTGTGACTGCGAGCCTTTATGGGCTGTAATTCACAATAACTTCCCTTACATACCACTGATATTTGGAAGTAGTAGGACAGGATTGACGCTTGTAACGGTATCTTTTCATCGCCCTAATACGCTCATTCATATGTTTTACATATAAACACATACTTAACACCATCTGTCTTTCTCTAAGTGTCATAAAATGAGCACTCCACTGATGTTACACATCAAAATCAATTAAAGCAGTCACTGGCAGGACAACCAGTCAGCCAGTAAAAACAGAAGAATAACCTGAATGATGACAAGAGATGTTACCATTGCTTGGCCTGAAGACTTGCAGTGACTGACTCAAGGTTTTTTGTGCTTCACCCATATTAGGGATGAATAGTTGGCATATCTTGACCTCAGCAGCATTGACTTTTTTTTTTTACAGTTGTTTTCATTAAGGTTGTCTTGCAAATCTACCAATTTCTGGAAGTGCAATATGAAACATTCATTGAGTACTCACAAATCCAGGGTAGAGGTATATCTCTGTATATTTTCTGGTGGAAAAATTCTAGGTTATATATTATAACTTTGGGTTAATTTATTTTATTTGTATTGTGAAGGGTTTAGAATTCGTTTTCATGAGAATGGAAACTTCATGCAATGACGTGGTTTTTGTTCACAGTAATGATTGTTGTACAGGTTGCTCTGATAATTTCAGGACCAAACATCTTGCCTTCGGTCCGCACAGTTGCCCATCTTTATGCTCATTGTTTCAGCTTTCCTGTTCTGCTGTTTTGATTAATTTTTACTGTCATCACAAAATTCTCAGCTGCAGCAGGCAACCTGCTCAGCACCAACAAAAATAAGACAAAGTTAGAGACTAGCTGGTGAACAAAGTGGAGAATTTAACAGTTAAAGAGCCATGTATTTCCCATATGTGGAGATAAGAGTCGAGCTAAAAGGAGAGTGCAAATAAGCCAAATGTTGCTGTGTCAGCATGGTGCCACTCCTTCCAAGTGACCAAAAACAGTTACCGCAGGTTTAAATGTTACAGTTAGTGCTTCCTCAACTTTTTGTTACTCCGCCAAGGTTATGTGACGATCGGCCTTGGTTTGTCTGTCTGTCTGTCTGTTTGTCTTTTAGCAATATTACTCAAAAACGAACTAACGGATTTGGATGAAATTTTCAGGGAAGGCCAGAAATGACACAAGGACCACCTGAATAGATTTTGGCAGTGATGCGGCTTATAGTCTGGATCCACGGACTTGTTAAAGATTTCTGCATCATTGTGAGATAGCGGCACAGTGTCACTGTAACTATGACAACAAGTGAACGCTACATCAGCTGAGTGCTGACAATTACATGATTGCAATCCTACTACAAACCGACCACTGTGGACTTATTGGGACATACCTGTCCAAAATGATATAAGGAACAGCTGATTAAATTCTGGGGGGTGTTTCTGAGTTCCATCAATTTCCGCCGCCTGCTACATATTTAGGTCACGTGATTCGGTAATTTGTTCATAATGTACACATGCATAACACACTCCTGTGCTCAGTGCAAGGTCATTTTGTTTGTGGGTACATCTTTTTTAAATGACCACATTCTATAGTGCCGTGATTTCTGCTACGATTTTTTTTCAAGATTTCAGCCATTGGAAACGATACAATGACCGAGCAGCCTTGGCAGAGTACTGTGCTCTCTGAGTGCTTTTCTTGTTGTGTATGGTTTTAGATCAGAAAATAAGTGTCATTTTTAAATGATCTTGCATATAGTAATTAGATGAGGTAAATAAAGTGAAGCAGTTCCTCTATTGTTGATATAAGCATTTTCTTCTATGTCTGGGTCATCTGCACCCCAAAAGGCTTTTAAAGTGAACTGAGTAGCTGAGATTTATTTCACGGCTTCTCAAGTGAAGATATTAAAAACTCTGGATTAGTTGCACCCGTGTAGACATGTAAAGTGGAGAGATTGGAAACCGATTTCTAAACATCTTGAAAAATGTCCATTTTAGCGTGGACAAGGCCATAATTTCACTCCAACCATGTTCTCCGGGCAAATAGAAACAATTAGTGGCAGCTGCAATGGTTGCAATATACAATATACTCAAGCAACCTTGGATAATTATAGAAATATCTTCCCACACTAAATTAATGAGGGTTATGGCTCCCTTCATAACGTATAATAATACATTTTACAGGCTCTCAGTACAGCCTAAGGCCAGTGCATGAGCTAAGGAGAGAATTCATTTCAAATCGATCCACAGCTTTCAAGGTGAAACAATGTGGGAATCTTGATTTATAGCATGAGATCATGTGCATGCTGCTAATGTAAAAGCTCTGGCATGTTACATAGTAAATTAGCAAAAGCAAGGGCAGGTGTTCACTCAGTCAGTGTAAGCAAAGAGAGGACTGGGAGGTATTATCCAATGAAATATGCATGATGTGATGCGATATTGTGACGAGCATCGTGGGCTGTTAATTGGCTGTGGACCACAATGCGGCCTCATAGGTTTCCCAGTTACAGACAGGGTTTCTCTTAAGTCGGTTATCTTGTGTTTTATTCTTAGTCTGCGTCCTTCTCTCACCTCTTGTGCATTATTTTATACTACATCTTGTTCCTCTCCTTTTCTGTCCTTTATCCTTTTGTCCATCTCCTCTCCATTTCCCCATCATTTCCTCCCTCCTCCCTTCGCTTCTTACTGAGTCTCTAACCCTTCGCCTCTGTCCTTCTCCCTCCCTCACTGCAGTCAATATGGCATCCATAATGAAGGCCCGGTTACGTAAGAAGCACCAGAGCAGTATGGGCTCGGTCAGGAGATGACGAGATACCGCACAGTAGTGTAAAGGTGCCGTGATGTACAGATCTTGCGGTCACCTGTGATACAAGGTGGCCTGCCAAGACATGTACGCAATCGCTGTGTTCTGTAAAACGTCATTAAGGTTATAGAAAGCTTCATCTGACAGCCAGCCGTGATGGATGAAGGCAAACAGAGCAGCTGGGAGGGAGGAAAGAGGCAGCGGTCCCTGAGACAACTGAGAGAGCGCACGTATGTATACGTATACTAATGGACCTCATACCTTCATGCCAGCCATGTGACTCAGTGTATGCAAACACCAAGGACTCTGTGTCCTCTACAGGTCCCAGCAATGCACACACTGGATTGGACGACCTCCTCAATGTAGATGTCGCACACACATACTCCAGCTTACAACCATCCCTCCATTGGATATTTACATTGCTGTGTGCATGAGGAAAATGATTCCAGTAGGATTTTACTAATGTACTATTTCCATAATCCTTCATCGTCATTTCTCACCTGTTGTATTCCAACGAGGCATTAGTGGACAGCGACAACCATGATGAAGAACATCGTCATCCCTAAAGCCGCTCCTGGAGCCTGCTGATGAATTACTCCCTCAGTTGGGAGCTTGTTCTTGAAAGAATACAGAGTGAATAGCCAAGTGCTGCAAGAAAAATACCCACCTGTAGTTTTTAATCTGCAATAAATGTTTTGGATTTTGGGAAGCAGAAGAAATATGTTATTAATCCAGCACTGACATATTTCACCTTTTAAATCTGATATGGGGAACTTGTTAACAATACTGTCAGCACATATGAAGCAACATTATCATTCATTTGGATTCACGTGTGTGTTCCAAGTTAAATGTAAGCCTCACTGTCCTTTTGGCTCTTTAGTTAGGTTTCCCAAATATCCCACCGCCTTCACCATCTAGTTGCTAACTGTGTCATCCTGCTGTTTAATGCTGAGCAGGTAGAACAGCACGTTTTTACAGCTTTCTCACTGAAAACAGATGCATGCTGCAACAAAAAAACTACTCCCGAAGAGCAATGAGACTCAGTCAAAACAGTAAAGAAAACCAACAGTGACCTAAAACTTGCTAAAATGTGGAAAAAGCAGAGTTGTAGCTACTTTAAAGCTGCTCTAAAGCTCCACTAATTGATTATTTCTAAATTCCCAGTGCATCAGATAAGTATGTATAATGTGAAACATATCAAGCCACGGAGAATTATCATGCAACTCTGCATTCAACTTCTGCTCTATGTATGTTTATTAGCCTTGTGTAGCTCATTGTTTTGATTGCACGGCTGGCAAGTAACACTTTGTCATTAATCTTTGTGACCAACAAGCTAAAAAAAAACAACTTATGGCTAACTGCCCAGCACCAAACAGTGGACAGATATAGTTAGAAACTGCTAAGTGAACATAGTGGAGCATTTAGCTGCTTAAGATGAAAATAGTTGACTGAAAAGTGGATATTTATATAATAAACAAAACACAACAAATAAACATGTACCTCTGTGTCTTTAAGATGTGTTAAAAGTACTAGTACTTGATACTTGTATACTGTAGACCGCTACTTTTTTTATTATACTTTATGTGCAGTTCTGACACAAAACTAAAGCTGTAGTGGGAAATTACTTCAGTCTGTTGATGCATTTTATTTTTGGGTTGCTTGGAGAAAATCAGATTGTGGGACTATGATGAAAGCAGCTACAGGAGGCCAGATTTCATTGCACTTTGAAAGCGTTTTTTCAGAATCTGTATAAAGTCCAACTGAGTTAGAGCATCAAAGCTCTGATCTAGTGGGTTCATTTTGACTGAATATTACACACAAGTTTGTTCATCTTGCTCTCTTTTATGTGCAGGTAAATATTTTAGTGTACAAGTCTATGCTGGGAGATTACTCTAAGCTGCATCCCTGTGCATTAATTTTTAGCTTTTCAGTTGACTTCTGTCATGCTTGTCACTCTATCAAAGGCAGAGCAAATGTAATCTGGTGAGGGCATGACCATGACGCCAACTGTTGTGGCCACAGTCGTCATTCCAGATTATGTCCAAAAGCATTTTATGTAATTCTTAAAAGGATGTGTGTCTTAAGTGGATATTCTAGCCTTCCAACACAAATCCAGAAACTATTTTGGTGTTTGTCTGCCAGCATACTGTTGTCCCATTAGAATTTTTTTCATGATGAGATTTGATTTATTTATTTATTTTTGCAGAAATTGTATGTGCCACCGGGGGCGAGGAGATTTGCTCCTGCTTTGTGCAAAAAACAAAATGTCTGTAGTGAAAAAAAGTTTCGTACAGTATGTGAACAGTCAGCAGTGTATTTTGTTATATCACAGCCTGTGGGGTCACAAGAAATGTTTCATTAACTTTATGCATTATCTCAATGACTATTTGTCCCCAGAGGAAAGGCAGCAGTTATCAGATAGGAAGGTCAGTATTGATTCAGCCATTGTAAAGATTGTCGGATTGATTTATGAACCATTTACACAAGCACTGTTTGTGCTACTCAAGTGTCTCGTTTTACTGATGGTGTTGAAGCAGCGATTGCTGCAAATGCTAGCATGTTGCATCCTTCTGTATTGTAACAGGTGAGTGCCTTAGCGTGTAGCAGGGAGAGAGTGCAGCAGCCAAGTCATTTGTGGAGAGAAGACTAAACTAAGTCTGGATGAGTCAGAGGCTGCTTGTGTCTCTCACTCAGGGTTATTTTTATACCTCGCATAAAGATAAGAATCACAGCTCACCAGTGGTGCACAAAAAGATCAAAAATTCAACTTTTAGGAAATAGTCTCATTTCCTAATGCGGATATTCTGGCGTAATGGCACTTGATTTTTTTCCATTTATAAAATTGCTTTTTAGAATCATTTATATCCTTTGCGCAGTTTGACATTTTCATTTATCCTCCTCATGTGTTCCTTTTGGTAGACCAAACCAGTTGCATTTGCTGTCCGCACAAATGTCAACTACAGCCCGTGTCATGATGATGATGTCCCCGTGCCAGGCATGGCCGTCTCCTTTGAGGCTAAAGACTTCCTCCATGTCAAAGAGGTGAGCAGCTACCTTTCCAATTACAGATGTTATTCAGGATATCCATGCTGACGAAAATGATGTTGTTTAGCAGAGGAAGATAACTGTCCTGAATTACTGTGTGTAGAAATTCAACAATGACTGGTGGATAGGACGCCTTGTCAAAGAAGGCTGTGAAATCGGTTTCATCCCCAGTCCAGTGAAGCTTGAAAACACTCGTATCCTCCAGGAGCAGAGAGCCAAACAGGGCAAGTTCCACTCCAGGTAAAAAGCTGTTTACTTTAGCTTTGAGATCATCTAAAATATATTTTGTTACTTTATCTTGCATGACAAAAAAAATAATTTCTGTTTCAGTAAATTGGGAGCCAACTCATCATCTAGTTTAGGTGAAGTGGTTCCTAACTCACGGAAATCTACTCCTCCTTCGTCTGGTAAGTAGCTTCACAGACAAACATTAGCAGTCCATTTTTGCACTTGATAGATTCTTTGGTCTTTCAAACCAAAATTAAACCATTGAAACCTATTTGAAGGTAAGATGCATCAGATATTTCAGATTTTCTGCCCTCTGTTAAACATCTGTTTAACGTTAGACGTTATTGTTGAAATAACTGTACTTTTACATGTTTCTTTCCGTGTAGTATCTACATGTTGTGCTACTGTCGATGTGAAACGTAGCCCGTTACATTTGACCTCCTGTGTTGAATTCTGTGTGACGATGCTCTTGTCTGTCTGTGTGGGTAGCCATTGACATAGACGCCACAGGCTTAGACCCCGAGGACAATGAGCTTCCGGTCAACCTGCGCTCCCCTAAAGCCAGTCCAAACACTGTCATGTCACCCCTAGCAAAAGAGAAACGAATGCCCTTCTTTAAGAAGGTAAACTCTGGACAACCCCACCCTGTTCTTCTTCTCTGTCCGTCCGCACGGCTCTGAATAAAATGCCTGTGGCTGCTCGGCCTCACTCAGCGCCCGTCCTGTGTGTCTACACCATTGTCCTAGTCCCTCATCGTGCACTCCGCTGTTAGCGTGCATGCCCTTTCTTAACCTGTCTCTCTTTCCTCTTCCGTCTCACCACAGCTAAGCAGAAGCAGAAGTCGGTAAGTCTTGGTGTGCTGTACACAGGCACAGCAGGGTTTGTAGATGACCTCCGTGGTCTGAACTGTACAAACTCTGTTTCCTGAGCAGAAATCCCCCCCTGTACTGACCTCTTTCCCTACTCACTGCTCCTGCAAACCTCTGTGTTGTGTTTGTAAGTAAACCTGTGAGCCTGATTAAGCGAGACCTCAGTGTGAACACTTTTTTATTAAGATCACATATACTCTTGTTCACTTTCTTGCTGACAGTTAGGTGAGGAGATTAATGCCTCTGTCCAGTCTTCCATCCGTATGAAGCTGCAATAAGAGGACAATTAGCACAGCTTAGCATAAAACACTGGGGAAACAGCCAGTCTGTTTTGTATTCAAAAGTCATAAAATCTGCCCAACAACCAAGAAATACTTGGGCACGTAACCCTCATAAAACTGCAACTTGTGTTTTTATTCACTTAAGTTATTAAATAGATTATTCAAACAAGATGTAACATGTTAATTAATGAGCATGTGAGGTGCTGGTAAGCAGAATTTGTTTCCTCAGCACAAAGCCAGGCGAGTTGTTTCCACATTTCCATCATTTTTGCTAAACTAACAGGCTGCTGGCTCCAACTTCATATTGAACAGACAGACAGAAAGAGTTCTATTAATCTTCTCATCTGACTCAGCAAGAACACAAAGTGTATTTCCTAAAATGTCACACTATTAATATTACTATTTACATATGACTCTAAACTACTCATATTTTTTATCAGTGGCAGCAAGAATAGTGCAGAAATTTCAAATGTGTACAAAATCTTTCAGGCAAACATAGTTGAATAGAAGGCCTTGTTTCCCATGATTAAAGTGACCCTGTAATCCAGGGGTTAACTAAAGTATTTCAACAGAACCACATTTTTCATTAATACAGTGTTAGTCAGCAGTAGTGTGCATCAGTTCCCACAACATCCCTGGGGAAGCTCAGTGACGACAGTGAATGTTAGACAGAAAGAAAATGTTGTGAATAGATGAGTAAAAGAATCAAAATGAATTTACTGAAACACTTACTGTAAAGATGGCAGACTGAGAGAGCAGCTGGATCTTTAGGACAAATAAGGGATTGAGAAAATGACTCTGTGGTGACAATCAACAATCCTTTTAAGTAGCTAGAGAAGGTCAAGCTGGACGCTCTCTCTGCTTCCCAGCTGTGTGTCCTCCAACAGAGCATCCACTTAGATTATACATAACTACACAACTCATATTGCTTTAAAAAAAGAAAGTGAAAGCACTTTCATTTTCCTCCAGCGTGCCAACATATCCGCACATCCGTCACACATGCTGCTCTACCGGACGCCTGGGACACACAGCTACATCAGGTTCACTGCCTCGCTGTCAGATGCAGACAGGAATGTATTTCCTCAGAGAATGTACAAGCATGGTAGATGTGAAATTACACAAAATTTACTTTGTTCTGAGCACTTACATATGGCGCCAATGAAAGCAACTAGAAACAGCAGCATATGTTTTCATTTGCTTTGGAAAATATTTCAAATATGGCTGCAAAAAACAATTATTTTCATGATCAATTACAGTCTTTACTTGACTGAGCTGTGCAAATACATGACAAATGTGCATATAAATGCAATGCTTATGCTAGTATTTGTGTATTGTATGATTCCAACAAAAATTTCCGATGCTACCGCATAAAAAAGAAACTTGCCGTTCAGTGGACGGATTACAGTCTAGAAAAGAAAGCAATTTACAGCCAGGCATACATCTGAGGCACACGTTGAAATTGTTTATGTTTGTTTCACACTGCCAAAGACGTTCTGTACCTCAAGTTTAAATGTCGTGGTTTACCTGACAAACAGTTCAAATCCTATCGACACTTAATTTGCACCACATACAACAAAGAAAATCGGCAAATGGTCATATTTAAGAGGAGTTAAGTGTTACTTAAGATGACCTAAATGATTCAGTTTCTGCTGTTACAGACTATAGTTGTGAAACCAGAGTTGTACTTCATCTACATTTAAAATAATTAAACCTCAATGCTTAAAAATGAATACATTTTGCCACTAAAAACACCCTTTTATCATGCTTTAGAATTTAACACCTACACAGACTGCTCCGACAAAAAACAGTGGCTTCAAGGAGTGAAAATCTGACTTAAATCCAGGATATATGATGAACATGATCATGATTCTTGAAGAGACACATTCCATATAAATGTCCCGTTCTTTTGAATAGAATATGTTTTTGTCCAGTTTATATAAAGAAGGATGTCTTAGAAAGCAAGGCTTAAAAAAAAAAAATCATCATTCATTTAACATAAAACATTCAATAAGGGCATCATGAATTGTACTGATCGATTTTATAAAGTCAGTATCTGCACTGCTATTAATGAGGCATATCTACAATGAATCTAAATGTTTATTAAACCTCAGGCTGCTCCACAAACTGAACTCTCACTTCGTCCTAACCTGCAGCAAGCAAGTTTCTCTAACTGTGTCCTAATTCTTCTAGTTGCTCAGTTCTAGAGCTTCTGTTGATCCACTCTAGCTTCTTTCCTCCCCCGACTAACTTTTCCTATAATTTGGTTCCCTTTTTATTCAGCAACATCAGAACCATGAGACGAGAGTCTTGATCCGTCATGAAATGTTATCTTTTATTCTGACCTGCTTTGACATTTGCGACATTAAAATTTACGAAGCAAACTGCCAAATTTTTAAATCAGAACTGTGTTTGTGTTTAGTCGGGCCAGCTGAGACTTCCCGTTTCATGGTTCACAGTGTTCCAGTGCTGTTAAATTGTCTCGTTCATTGTTGTTCCAACCCCTCAAGTGATTTACGATGGTGAGTGTTTACTTTGTCGCCATAAATGTGTGTAACTGTTTTTCTTCCTCTTCATCTCCTCTCTGAAGACGGAACACATTCCTCCGTACGACGTTGTGCCTTCCATGCGGCCCGTGGTTCTGGTTGGACCGTCACTGAAGGGCTACGAGGTGCATAAAAACTTTGACATTTCAAAACACAACACTGACGTTCTTCGTTATCGCAAAGTGTTATCTTTAACTTTTATGTCTCCTGAATTCTCCTCCGACAGGTGACAGACATGATGCAAAAAGCACTGTTTGACTTTTTGAAACACAGATTCGAGGGAAGGTAAGTTCCCTGTGACCTTTTAAAATGTTTCCTTCCTCATTCTTCCTCTCTCCAAGTCTGTAGGCTGGTATTTATCTGTCCCCCGAGGTTAGCAGAGGGAGTGTGTAACAAGTTTGTTTGGCCTGGAGATGTGTGCTGCTGCTTTAAATAGGACCTCTCCATGTCCTTAATAGGCTATAGTGGGCCCTAGAGCAGAGCAGGATTCTCCTTACTTAAGTCCATCCTTCCATCCAGAGAGGCCATGAAGTTGCACAACTCTACGATCCACTCAGACATCAGCAGAGAATAGTTTACTTTTAAAGTGTTTATTTATTATTTTTTTTCCAAATTTACGCCTGCAAGCAATTCTCTGACTCTGCTGTTGGTCATTTGTCTTTGATTTGTTGTTAGTTTTTCTTAATTGCTTTGGCCTACTTTTTACATGGCAACAATGTTTCTTAAAACACTGTGTGCCATTCACAAATACACAGTTTATAATGTCAAAGCGGCGTATGTATCTGTTGTTGCTTCTACATGGGATCCATATGTATCAAGAACATTCATCTTCATATAATGTCCAAAGTGTTAGTGTGATAATGTTGAAAAAATGAAGTGATATCAGATAGGTAAATCAGTAAGATGTCAAAAAGTCAGATTTTAGTTTCACATACTGTATGTAACCTTGTTCGTGAATATGGAGGAGATAGACATCAGAGAAGGACAACTTCTGCACAGTCAACCCATAACAGCGTGAAGTCCGTGTGAATGTCAGATTGTACTTTCAGAAAGCACATGATTATTTATTTAGTTTTTTTGCCTTCATTTAGAAAGCACAGTAGACAGAAAAGATGCTCCAGCAAAGGTTTGGTCGAGTCAAACCAGGGACTCGTGTGGGTTGTATCTTGTCCAACACATCCCTCCCAAATTTGTTTTTGGGATAGTGTGGATGCACTCTATACAATAGAATAGAATATCTTTATTTGTCATTACACATGTATATCGAAACTGTATGCAAACCTAATCAACATAAAAGAGAAGTACATATTCTATAAAGGAAAAGAAAAAAATTTAACCATCGGACGAGCACTTCTGATGGAATATCGACATTGAAAAGCATGAGAACAGACTTCTTCTTGATAGTTTTTGTTTCTTGATTTGATAAATACCATTTATATAGAAGATGTATAGAACCTCCAACTCAACTTTTAGACTTCTTCTCTAAGTCTCTATGAGAAATGAAAAGAGAAACATATTTTTTGTGAACTTTCTAACTCATTTGTCCCAATTTTATTGAAGAAATGATCACGACAAATGTTTTAGAGGCAGGGATACCTTGGTAGATGCATTTGTTTTCGACCTATGGGTTCCATGTTTTAAGTGAGTGCAAGCCTGCTTTGTATAAACTGATGTTGTGATTATTCCTAATGCTTTAAAAACTGCAGCATTTTTCAGAGAATTTGCTGAAGTAATGGAGAAAAACTGCAACATACGGTAACAACAAGTGTTTGTCTTTACGCCCCCTATCAGTTCACATCCATACTATCTGATTAACTAATTCCTTCTTGTGTCCTTTATACCAGAATATCAATCACTCGCGTCACGGCAGACATCTCTCTTGCCAAACGCTCAGTCCTGAACAATCCCAGCAAGCACGCCATCATCGAACGCTCCAACACACGCTCAAACTTGGGTAAGTTTGCTAAAAAAAAAAACTCCACAACGCCTGGGAACATCTGGTGTTTTGATTCATAATGTTTTCAAGGAGACCAGCTTACGTGGAAAAGGAAGGAAATGATTAAAGAAACTCTTGACAGTGGTAATGATAACTCCCGACGACCCGGAGTGGCCTTAGCTGGTTTCTTTTGTTAGGAATGAAAGATTGAGGATAAGTGCCAGATAACAAGTTCAAGAACCTCTCTAATTTGACTGAAGTTGATTGGGGTTTAGATGTGACTAGAGTGAAACAGATTCCTGAGTCAAACAGAGGTGACAAGGCTGATTTCTGCTATGTACAACTATATATATATATATATATATATATATATATATATATATATATATATATATATATATATATATATATATATATATCTGTTTAGTTATTAAATTGCCAAAAATATCCATCTTAACAAGTCATCTTGGTCTCTGATGTATCTTACAGTCATCATTTTCCTGCCAAAAAAGCAGGATTTCTGCATTTGTTTCCGTTGTATGTCAGCATATTTCATGGTATTCGTTTACTCAAAAGTGACGTTGACTTGAAGCTGAATTACTTCAAGATAAAATAAATGATTTCAGGAAAATGCAGCGTTGGAAACAACTAAAGTTATCTCACTCCTCTGGCATATTTTAGCAGGAAAATGAGAATTTGAATGAGCTGTTAGGTTGGAATGTCTTTGTTTTATCAGTTTACTTCAGACTTTGTCGTGACTGGAAGTCATGAAACTTGGCCACGAGTTCTGTCAGTCTGGGACTTGTGCCTCTCTGTGATATTTGTCGGATTGTAGTCACAGTGTCATCTGTTGGAGTGGGGTTTGGATGCTGTAACAGTCAGTATTTGTTAGAGATAACATAATGTGACGCACCGCTCCTCTCAGAGCTATTAATCTCTGAGCCTAAAGTCATGATGTCTTTTGAATATTTAAGCCTCCATGAAGCAGAAAGATGGAAGCAGAGCAGCAAATTAGTCATACAATGCAGTCAGATTTTTTAAAGACACACACTCTACAACCGATGGGCACATAAAGAAACAACGTGGAGGTGGTTGAGCCTGTGGGCGGCTTGCAGTCATAAGTATTTAATAACAATTAAAACACATCTTTTAGCCATGCTAGTGACGATGACATTCATGTCGCTCTACAGGTAAACTGAAATCACTTGGTGATCCTTTAACTTTTCAGTTATCTGGTCAAAATATGATTATTAAATATGAATAATAATGTTTGTGCTTCATGTATAATCAGCCTCATCAGTGTTTAGTGCTAATTTGCAAATTAGTTAATTATCAAACACTAAACTACAATGGTGAATCTGGTTGTTGGAGCCATGACAACTTTGAGTCCGTTAGTGTTACTTAATGTCCAAGAAGATGATCCATATTTACTATATTTATCTATTTTTTAATGTTTGTGATCCTAACATTAAATGGGTTAAACAGCAATTTCAAACTTTGAAATAGCTGAAAATGATAATCTCTCCTTCTCTAAATATTGTCATTCATACTTATACATTAAGAAGAGACATGACAGCGTGGTGAGTTTTCTGTGTGTGAGTCAGAGAAGAGTTGGTTGTAAAAAAAAAGTAATGCAAGTTTGGTGACAGAGAACATTAGTTTTTAATACATATATATACAATATAGCAAATATATTAAAAACATATACAGTGGTGGAAAAACATTTTTGGACACCCTTAAATCTTTGTACAATCTCAAATATTATCATGAAATATTTGTGGAATTTTTTTTGTGTGTTTCAAAAGGTGTGGCTGCATTAGACAGACACAAACAAATAAATATGATTTTTTTGTTAATTTTTTTTACAAGAAAAACTAACAAAACTAAATTCTGCCAAAATGATCCAATGCTCAACATTTCTTATTTTTATGGAACCAATCAATTTTCAATTTTTAATGGCTTTTTTAGGATTTGTTTAGTATTTTGGTTGTGATTGTACTAAAAGAAATTGCACTTGAAGACCTAAGAGTGATTCTTAATGTAATATACATGCAAATGTATGGGGTGTCTGAAAACTTTTTCACACCTCTGTATAAAATAATTAAACGTCAGTAGCTTGTTTGCACAATATAATGCATTATGTTGATACAACTTCATTGAAAGGCAATAAATAATAATAGAAACAAATCCAAACCACTTCTTTTCTCTTCAGCTGAAGTCCAGAGTGAGATCGAGCGGATTTTCGAACTGGCCCGGACGTTACAGCTGGTGGTTCTGGACGCCGACACCATCAACCACCCGTCACAGCTGGGGAAGACTTCCCTCGCCCCCATCATCGTCTACGTCAAGATCACCTCCCCCAAGGTGAGGAAAATTAGCCTATTTGATGATCAAAGGAAAAGAGAGGAAATCAAACGCAAGTGTGTTGTGTGCGTACGCTGTGATGGTAAATAAGGACAGGGTGACGAATGAAAACAGCTGAGGCGATGTTCCCTCTACTCCCATTCAAGTGTTAGTCAGCTCCGCCGGCTTATTTGTGTGTGGCTTGTCGTCATGTCTTGTCACTGCTCGTATTGTCTGTCTGTAACTGAGCTGCTTCCTGGCTGTGATTTTAAATCCAGCATGGCAGACGTGACTGCTGATTCATCACTCCGACCTTCAGCAAGTGTAAAAAAAGGCTCATGATTCAGTGATCAATTTAAAAATTTTTTTAAAAAACCACAGGCTTTTGGGTAACAAGGAAAATGAGAGAAAGCATAACTAAAGGGGAATGAGATGCTCGCTTTAAATCAAAGTGGCAGCGGAGTGAGTCACACTCAGAGTGGGAAAAGATGAATTTCTCTTTATCACCTGTCATCTCATTACAATTTATTGCCACTTCATGTACAGCTAGCCTTAGAGGGATAATGGCAGTGTTTTGTTTTTTTGTAAGTTTTAATATAGAAGTTTAGGCAGTGGTTGAAGAAATGCTCATTTAATTAAGTAAAAGTACCAAACTGCATTTAAACTCTACTTAAGTAACAGCACACAAGTATTATCAGCTAAATTCAGTTCAAGTATGAAAATTATTTCTCCTGTAGATGCTTCTTTCACTGGTATATGATTAAATATTGTATTAGTATTATTGTTAAAGCTGGACTACGTTTGTTTTATACATTAGTCTGTGAAAAGATCTTAAATAATACTGCTGTTTATGTGTAAAAAGTTGTTTAAAGTTGTTTGTGGCTCTAGAGGGAGCTCTGTTAAGTCTTAATTATTTAAATGAAACCATCTCAGATGTTTAAAGAAGAAATGTCTCGTCGGGAGATCCGATAACAACTCACAGGGACAAAGGATCCCAACTAAACACTGGGTCATGAGTTAAAATGCGTTTAAATCACCTGTTTAGTCTGTAACCGTGCAATACATTATGTAGACTTTTCATTTGATTTCAATGTAAAATCCTTTATTACTTGTAGCTAAAGCTGTCAGATGATAACTATAATGTAGTGGAGGAGATAAACCAGCTTAAAAAGATCAACCTTTTTTTTAAATAAAGCTAACATTCATAGGGTTGGATATTGCCCTTACTAAGCCCTAATTAATTTTTGTCAAAGCAGCCGTGACCTTGTTGCCTTCTGTCCTTATTTGCCTTCAGGTGCTGCAGCGGCTCATCAAGTCCAGAGGAAAGTCTCAGGCCAAACACCTCAATGTCCAGATGGTGGCTGCCGACAAGCTGGCTCAGTGCCCACCTGTAAGTGTCCACACTGAACCCAAATTATTAATTTATTAATTAAAACTAAGAGTGTCGCCTTTTCCGCTTTTGGTTTTGTGCATCTCTGAATTTGAAGATTTTTTTTTTAAGCATTGGAATTCCTGCCAGTTCTATTTCTGTTCCTCTGTAATCAGCTTAGTTATTATTTTAGAAAATGAAGCAAGCACCCCAGGCTTGTGAAAGTACCGGCTTAATTTAATTCAAATAGCATTCGATATCTTTGGGGAATTACCATTTAAGATTTTCTCTCCTAATGCTGTTTAGTAGTTAATCCACTGGGTTGTTTCTAACATGGCTCTGGCTTTTTTTAATATGCAAAGAAAAGTAGGATTTCTTTACGTTTAACTTTTATTTCAAATGTCTGTAGGTTTCTCAAAACAGGCCCAGAGTCAGAGTCTTTTACTGTGAAATTCCACAACAGCTCCACCTGTTTTTTTTCTCAACCTTGTCACATCTCCGTTTCATTTCCTTTAACTCGTACTGCACCCGTCTCAACTTTCTCAGGAGATGTTTGACATCATCCTCGATGAGAACCAGCTGGAGGACGCATGCGAGCATATGGCTGATTACCTGGAGGCCTACTGGAAAAGCACCCACCCCACCAGCTGCACGCCCCCCAACCCACTGCTCACGAAGCTGCCCACAGCCGCCCTGCCCTCCAGCCCGGCCCCGGTCTCCGGTGTGCAGGTACAAGTTCTGAGCAGAGGGATAATCTGTGGATGGACGGGGGGGGAGGGGAGTGATGAAGGAAAACAGAGCATAGATTTATTGAACTTGGAAGGATTACACTTGAAAATGCTTTAATCCTCTGAACCCCGAGCAGTTTTGGGGCGTTCTTGCTCTTGTCACATTTTCACTAACTCCGGGCTCATTTTTCACTCAAATATAAAATCCTTTACCTCTATGGAAACAGTACAACCATGACTAGAAGTAGAGAGAACTCTGAAATCTTGTTTGTGCTGCCTGCCACAATTATAATGCCATAAAGAGTAAAAGAGAAGAAAAAAATTAAATCAGCATGTACAGCATTTTTACTAATACGGAAAAATGGTGATTGTACATGTAGATATGTTACCACTTACACTTTCAATTTGTTTGCATCTTGTCTTCTGTCTTCACTGTGTGACCAGAGTGTGCAGTCCTTCTAAAAGTCCGTATTTATAGATATTACATTATACATACATTTAGCTTTAGCAAAATTTTAAATTAAATGTGTAGAATAAGGTGAGTTTGATGAATTATCACAATTTTCAGCTTAGATTTGGTTAATTTGCCTGAAAAAATTGCACATAACACGTGATTTTTTTCACAGACCGTCAGACAGTTAAAGGCCTCACAATTCTTTCTGTTTTTACAGTTTGTGGCTCTGATAAATGGTGTAATTTGGGCGTTTTTTATAAGATAATACTAGCTGATTTTGGGGTTCAGAGGGTCAAAGAACCAACTTAGGAGAGAATAAGCGCTGTACTGAGTGTGAACAGTAAGTCACTTTTATCAAACGCTATTTATAGAGAAGTGTAGCCCAGTGATCATAGGATTATTCACGTGTACACAAAATGATTCACATTACATCTGCCATATTGGTCAACCTTTTAAAAACTTTTACTTATGGATCCCTTATCCTGCAAAAACTTGTCATTTTGTTTGTTGGGTACCGCTTGCTAGCAATGTGTAAAACAATAATAATCGTGTTTATTTATGATACATGAATATATAAAATAACAGAAAAATGGCTGCTTATAGAAGAGCTACACCAAAAATACCATCCAGTATAATCAGGAGAGGTTGTCGCAGTGTAAACAAGAGCATAGGAGGTGACTGCACACAAAATAAACGCCAGCTTTGTACTTGTTGCTCCCAATAGAAAATTGGTATAATTTCTTTAAATCAAATGCAAATATTAGGCCTAAACTACTCTGTTTTCATACAATATATATATATATATATGATGTTATACAATCAATCCTCAATATGTCTCAGAAGGTGTGTGAACATCTCTGAAAATGTGTAAAATGTGACAAAGTAGGACTATGGATGAGGTGTAGAGATCATATAGAAGTAAACAGGCAGTGAGATGGTTGTGTGTTGCATAAAAATCCTTGATTCCACATTCACCAAACTTGCCATACTACTAAGTGTAGCTTATTTTATAAGACCTCAGTTTTCTGTGACCAGTCTTGTGAGTAAAATGTTGTTGATTTAATAAGTGTTATTTATAATCATTCCTTTATGGGTCATTTGAGTAGTTTGTAAATGCTGTATAATCCCTTATTTCTACCCCTTTTCTCCATCCTCTGCCATCACAATGGGAAATGTAAGACTGAGAATGAGGAATTCGCTGATTTTGATGAAGAGCAGGAGTGAGCTTGACTTGTAATTGCTAGCGTGGTAAGTGTGGCGAGGCCTGCGACGAAGATTGAAACTGAGGAGTGCTTCTTGAATCTTACTCCGAGACCAAAGTCAACCGTCAGTGGATTTGACAAGCTAGTGTGTGCGTTCAAGTGTGACATGTTTGGTTTCAAGTTGTGTGTGAATTTAGACAAATAAGTGTAATGTGCAGCACAAACAACAAGGGTGATGTGAGTATTAGTTTGTGCGTGTTTGCAGTGGAGTTTCATGGTTTCCTATTTCGTGCCAGCCTACTGACTAACTGATCTCCCGCTAATCTCAGGGCAACAGTACGGAGCAGAAGGGAGATAAAGCGTTGGTGGAGAGGAAGGGCTCCAGAGAGGATTACCAGCACCATCATCACCACCACCACCACCACCATCACCACCAGAGCCTGGACCAGGCCGACGCCGACGCCGAGGCCGAGGGGGAGGGCAATGAGGAGGAGAGGCCTCTTAGGACAGAGTCGTCCAGGAGAGCCCAGCACATCCACCACCGTTCATCCTCCACCAGGACTGAGCACCACAACCACCATCATCACCACCACCACCACAGCAGTCGAGCCAGGGGCCTCTCACGGCAGGAGACTTTGGACTCTGAGACCCCCGAGAGCCGAGAGAGCAGAGAGAGCAAGGACTCGGCTTATATCGAGCCACGCGCTCAGCTCCTCCACCAGGAAGAGGAGGAGGAGGAGGAGGAGGAAGAGGAGGATGACGAGGATCTGGGGGAGGGGCACCCCCAGCAGCAACAGCGTTACGAGCCGCTGCCCCACCGGGACCACAACCACCATCACCACCACCACCACCACCGCAGCGGGGCGGACGAAGCCGGACACAGCACGGGACACCACCGGTCCAAGGAGCGCGAGCAGGACCATAACGAACGCAACAAGCAGCGCTCTCACCACCACCACCGGCCGGCACGTGACCACCACCACCATTACTACGACCGGGACAGAGAGAGGGACCGAGAGGGGGAGGTGGCTCCCAAAAAGAGGGGTGAGGCGGGGGAGTGGGCCAGAGACTCGTACATCCACCAGTGACAGACCAAACCCCCCCTGAAGCTCATCTGGACTCTGCTCGTACAGACCGTTCTGTTCTCCCATCGTGCTGCTATACCCTGAAACCACAGCATCCTATTTATGTACACTTCTTTGTAAATGCTGTTGCATCTTTTTCAATGGCAGGATTTTGATTACATAGATACAAATATAAATATATGTATGTGTGTATCTATGCATAGACGTTGTTTATGTGTGGATATGCATGAATATTCTCAAATATGCATATTTTAAACCTGTGTTTGATAAAGCATGACACGAAAGCAGAATTTTTTTCTGTACTGAGCTGTGCTTTCTGTGATTAGCATTATTATTTTTATTGTTTCTATTATTGATTTTTATTGCTTGCTACCACTTGAATAATTTGTTCCTTCAGACTACTGTGAGTGTTGACTGCACAGGTTGACCGGCCAACAGCTGTATTTGCAGAAACGTTTGGCAATCTGGGAAATATTGTTACTCGCTCACTTACACTTAGACTCGGTTGCCAGTTTATTAGGCACAGAGCTGAAACACATCCACAACAGTCCTGCAATAAATGCTGGCTTCATGAAAGTTACTATGCTCAGTTTTAGCTGACGCTGTTTTAAAGAGGTGTTGATTCAACTTTATAAATTCAGAGAATGTCATTTGTGATTCTGTTGAATCTTATTGTATTAATACTGTGTTTCTATTGTTTTGTCCACCCTATTTATAACAATGAGGATAAGATAAGTAACAGAAGCAGCTTCCAGTATAATGTTTCAGCATCATCACAAACTGCAGTTTTGAAAACAGGCAGACAGCAGGGATGTAACTAATTGCTTTACTGAGTAGTCTATTGACTAATTTCTCAATTAATTGTTTAGTCTATGAAAATATTAACCTAAAAATACTCAGTTTACTGTCAAGTAGGAGTAAAGAAACCAGAATGTATTCAAATTTAAGAAGGTGGAATCGGAAAATTTCCATTTTTTTCCCCTAAAAAAGTACACTAAACCAATTAATCGATTATCAAAATGTCATTTTAATAGTTGACAACTCATCAGTTATTTGTTGAAGATGAATCAGCACCTCTAGGAAACACTTTAAACAAAAACTGAACATGATTTGTTGCAAGACTGCTGTATTTAATTGCGTTAGTTTTAGTTAGGTGTGCCTAGTAAAACTGAGAGCATATAAGACGACCAGTACCACTCTTATATCTGGAAAATACAAATGAAGTAAGTAGCCAGCAGCAGCTTAGCTTAGTTAGCACAGAGTGGAAACAGAGGCATTAGAAAGGAGAGACTGGTCATTTAAAAAAATCTTAAGAAATTTATAGGAGAATTCCGTAATGCTAAAGATAATAATAAATAAAATAGCTCTATTCATGTAGCAGCTAGTAAGACACAGTTAAAACATAAAGAATACACAATATAATTTACACAAGTGAAATAATTAAAGCAGTAAAGCCCTAACAGTCAAGTCACTGCCATCTACATAGCACTTTGGAAAAAGCAGTTGCTGAGCTAAAGCGCCCTCCTGTAGAGAAGCAAAGTTACTCAGCAATTATAAATATTAAATGATTATAAAACCCTACACTGTTATTTATTATGTAATAAGATGGCACTTGATGTAGCCAATCATCTGCTCTTTAACGGTGGAACAGGGAAACATTCAACCAATCATGTTGTTGCACTAATGCAGGTGTTGAGAAAATGTGTGTATGTGAAGCGGAAGTACAACCTATGTGGAAAAATGGTTTGTAAATCTAATTTTGAGGCAAAATCATTGAACTTTTTCAACACTTTTAATCAGAACAGTGATTCTACACAGGCAGTTTTTATGTTACAGTGACCATTGATATTGCAGTGACAGCTTTCTCTCCTTGTTCATTTAGACAGGGATCTGGTTAAGCTGAAATAAGTGCCAGGGAGTCTTACTAAGATGGCTGCAGAGTGGTGTGACTTTCCTATAAGGACCTTGCAGGAGAGAACGGCTCAACTTACTCTGTCTGAAGGTAAAAATATACCAACCAGCACCTCTAAAACTCCACTTATTACCACATCTTGGTTCTTCAATCTGTGACAAAATCTAAAAAAACCCCAAAACTAACAAGTTTTGGTGTCACTGGGGAGTTTAGCTTATTGTAACTGGCTGCTAGCTGTAGCTTCATATTTTACTGACACGTGAGAGTGGTGACAATCCAACTCGAAGCAACAAAGTGAGCGAGCTTATTTCCCAAAATGTCAGACTGCTCCTTTAATTTTATGTTCATCATTTACTGCTTGGTCCCTTTTCTATTCTACGTCCGTTTTAAACATTTGGTTTTGACATATTTATGTCTCCTTCGAGGCGCACCTTAGTCTTGCCTTACAAGACAAACAAGTTCTACAGTAACTTCCTCTCTTACATGCAGTACTGTTCTTTGTATGGGTCCAGAAACATTTTATAACATTGGTACACCCTTTATTCTGCACTTTTACTGATTCACATTGGTTTTAAGTGAAAGCGATTTGATATGATATTGCCACTTCCTGTAGTTCTACTACCAAAACTCCGTTATGGTTCATCTTTTATTAAGTCTGACCCCTTTTCTAATGAATGTTGTTTAATTCCCACTTTAACTCCCACTTCTTAGTACAAAGAATGTTCATTTTAGGAGAATTTTGTTCAGTATGTTCTTCACTGAAAATTAAAAGATGCATTTGCAAAACAAACTCAAGTAATTCCAGATAAAAATAGTTGTTTTCTTCATCTTTTTGCCATCTTTTCACCCCTCCCCCCCACTGATACACAAGATCTATTAAAAGTGAAGACGTTTGGGATGTTTTAGGAGCCTCCGCATGCTCTGTGTGTTCAAGAGTCGATGATATCATGTATTATTCATAATACTAAAAATCTAACAAGTTGAATTGATGTTAGGTTTGAGTCCATGCACTCTGCCCGTCTGTTTACACACCATCTCCTCACATTCTTTGTTTTTGCCTGAAAATTGTAATTAAAAGAACTCTTCCATTTCTATGCTACATTGGTAGCGATACAGATTTTATAACAGTGTACATGTGTATGTACATAATGCATAAATATAGAAAAATAAAGTTGGCAACAAAGGACTGGTGTGGCGGGAGAAGATTTTGATGTGTTTTGTCAGAGGACCCAGACAGAGGAGGGAAGCGGCGTCTATAAATAGTCATCTGAAACTCCTCTGAAAAACTGAGGTAGACTCACCGGCCTGCCTCCTGAGTCGCCATGACAACCCCAACACGAATGACAATGCTGAGGGGATGCATCTAAAATAGGAAGCTGCTTCTCCACACACAGCCGCCTCCAAAATAGACAAACAAGCGCCTTCAGAGATGCAGCCGACTTTTTTTAACAGGAAAAAAAAAACAACCCTCAAAATCTTTGCGGCGAGTCGAGCAGCCATTTTAATCTGCCTCCGCATACAGTTAAATGCACAGATGCAGGGAGGTGAAGTGCAGGCAGATGTGTGCGTGGAATCTAACAGTCAGTGTGATGGTATTCCCAGGAAGAGGGATTGAGCCGAGGTCATTGTGAAGGTCCTCAAAATGCTGCATGACGAGAGAACAGGCCAGATGTTTGTGCACTGCAGGCACAAATCTATAAATTATGCTCAGCGTGCAGACTTTAAATCCCCATATTTAGCTTTTGTAAGCAGCATATGAAGATGTAATAAATGATTTATAACACACTTTAATGTAGTCGCACTCTTAGCAGATAAAGTTTATCACGTATTCTTTAAATACATTAATACAAAAACGCCTCCTCCTGTGGGCACGGATATTTTCATCATTTGTTGTTTGTTTTCACTAATAGTTTGGTCCATTAAAACCTCAGAGAGCTTTGAAAAATGCTGAATAAATGTCTGATTTTATCCAAACTATAATGTAAGAGCAACAAACGCAGTCAATTTTCACATTTGAACCATCTAATGTTTTATATTTTGCTTGAAAAATGAAGTATCAAAACAGTTTCAGATTGTCTTTTGATCCACTAACTGATTAATTGTAGCAGCTCTCACATAAACAGATAATGAGTGATAACGCTGGTTATTTTCACTAATGGTTTGGTCAATGAAACCTCAGACAGCTTTGAAAAATCTTCATTAAATGTATGATTTTGTCACTAAAACGATCCAAACTCCATTATATTCTATAAAGAAAATGTAAGAAAAGAAAGATGATCAATTCTTACACTGAAATCCTCAAATGGTTGATATTTTTGCTTAAAAAACGAGGTTGTTAAGACAGTTTCAGAACCTCTTTTGATCAACTAACTGACAGCAGCTCTTATATAAACAGATAATGAGTGACAATGTTGGCTATTTTCACTAATAGTTTAGTCAATGAAAACGTTCTAAAAAATGCCTGTTAAATGTATGATTTTGATTTAACAACTATTGAAACTCCAAGATATTCTAAATAGGATCATGTAAGAAGAAGAAACGTAGTTAATTCTTACACTAGAATAATCACGTTTTATATTAATCGTAATCGCTGATTAATCGTCGGAAGTTCTCATAAACAGTGACAAAGCTCTACTATTATAAATATTTCTTTAGAGAATAAGTTGTAGTTGTTGACAAATATTGTGAAACAGTAAACCTAAAAATTTAGAAATGTCCACTTGTAACTGCATTATAGTGTGTTATGAATGCTAAATACATAGAAAGGACTTATTTATGCTAAGACGACAATGTGTAGTCGATAAATATTTAACAGAGTTGACAAAAAACTGTCTTTTCATGTGCCTTGGTACTGAAAACCTGAGCGTAACTTGGTGCCGAGGCTCTGATTCAGACAGACACCAGCGTCACGTCTCTCTTCCAGGCAGCACAAGTGCTAATTAGACGTCCCAGTTGTGCGCTGCACTACTAAAGACACTAAATTGTTAATACCTCTCATGACCTCTTTCTGCACGCTACTTCCTGATCTCCCGGATCCAGCGAATCCACTGTCACCATGGCAGCTGTGTCGTCACTGTTGTTATGGCGACACTAGCACTGCTGCATTTGCCAACACTCATTCACTCTCCATCCCCACGTGCCTCCCTCCCTCCCTCCCCTCCTCCCCCTCTCGCCCCTCTCTCTCCTGCCCTCGGTGTTTATAGAGCTTATCCCTATATGGCCCGCAGTTTCAGAGAGCAGCTGTTAAGAGGCAGATGCTGTAAACAGCTCTGTGCGCACTTTGTCAACACTTGCCCGTCAAAGCACACACAGCGTCGCAATATAAACACCATTGTTCCCGTCCTGCGCGTCTCCTGTGAGGACCGAGCGAGAAAACAAGCCCTCCGGTCAGTTTTTCAGGAACTTGGCGATGAAAAAGCCGATAGTGTCCCCGTCGGCTCTGCACTGGAGGGGGGTTGTAGTTTCTGCCTGGTCCCAGCTCAGCTCGGGACTGAACCTCTGGAGGAGGCGCAGCTGCTCAGGTGACAGTCCGGCTCCCGGCATGCCTTCTGCGCCGATGTGAGGCTCCTGAGAAAGGCGGGGAAAAGAGCGTGAATCAGTGGCGTTTCTTGGTGGTTATCTGTGAGTCTCTCCACGTGGCTAAAGTGCTTCACCTGTGGCTGAAGGGTGAGGCAGGGGAAGGTCTCGAGGGCCCAGGCGACCTGCTCCTCATTCTCAGCTAGAGTCACTGTGCAGGTGCTGTAGACCAACACTCCGCCCTTCTTCAGCAACCGCATCGCCTGCAGCATCACAGAAAGATGCACTTAGTATTACAGTAATTATAATTAATACTTTTATAGCAGTGTAGCACAATGTGATCATGTTGCAGCGGTTGTTTGTAGGGATGAAGCTCCCCTTGGGTTTGGAGAGCTTTATAGTGAGTTTCAGCTCATTGCTTTGGTTTTCCAGGCTGCAATTTTACTGCTCTCATAGTGGCCAAGCTTTAAAATGTGCACAATGTGTGTTCAATATCCCTTTAAAAATGAAAAAGCCCTTGAAAGCAGCTGTGATTCTTTTAAACAAAGTTGTCCAGACATATATTCGCCAATCTCACCATTAAGTCTTCATCCTTAAAGTCTTTTCTCTTATAAAACAAAAAATATATAGTTTAAAAACACTTTAAAGCAGAAATCTCTAAATTTAAATAAAGCTCATTGCTGCCTCTTGTTGTCGCAGACATAAAAACACCCATAAACTGCAATTCTTACCAATCAACTGGTCATATATAACCACTACCATTTCCACAGCAGTGTGTCACCAATGGAGAAGGGTCTGGCTGCACCTCATTATTATTCTACTAAACGAGGAAAATAATTGTTTTTCCTTTCAAGCAATCACATTGGCCTTGAGAGGTGCAAAATCCAGGAAGCAGTGACAGCGTTCCTGCAAAATACTGATGGGGGGAATAGTTTAGGTGGAACATTTGCATGCAAGGAGGCGAGCACTGTTGTTAAAATGGGTAATTTACGTAAGAATCTAAAAATGCCTGCCCTTTTTGCACAATTTAAGTCATTGACTGAAAACATACCATGTTGTTTTCTGTAGCAAAAGGGATTTTGAAAATGGTAATGTAGTAGAAGAGGAGGAAACACTCTGAAATTCCTGACAGCTTAAACCTAAAGTCTACATTTGGTGAGCCAGACGACCAACCATTAAAGAAAAGTAGTTTTTTTTTGTTTTTTTTAACAGCCCTCCAGGGGGCAGTGAAGCCACACTCAAAGCAAGAAATCTAAAATTATTCATATTTCAGCGATTATCGCGAAGAAGTCCTGGATAAATATTTCCTAGAGCTGCTTCTCTGATTTTCAACAGTCACCACAAGAGGTTATTTTTACGCAGTCAGGTCTAGAAGTATCTGGACAGGGACACCATTTTTATAATTTTGTCTGTACACCAACACAACGGATCTGAAACGACGCAATCAAGATGCGAATCAAGTGCGGAGTTTCATCTTTAATTCAAGGGGGTTTAACAAAAATATTGCATTAACCGTTAAGGAATTACAGCCATTTCTGTCACTGTCCCTTCATTTTCACACACTCAGAGGTAATTGTAGAGTTAACTGATAAGCAGTTTCATGGGCAGGAGTGGCCCGCTTCCTCCTTATTTCCTGACAAATTAGAGAGACAAACGGTCTGGAGTTGATCTCAAGTGTTGAGCTGAAAGACTTCAATCACGTCTTGATTGCATCGTTTCAAACCCACTGTGGTGCTGCAGGGAGGCACACTTATAAGAAGTGCGTCACTGCCAAAATACTTAAGGATCTGACTTGTAAATCTGTCTGCACTTGTTTCTTCAAAGTTCCAAGCTGTACCTTCACTGAAAATAATGCGTTAAAATCAAAACACCAGCATCAAGTGGATCAATAATCACTTGTTGAAATTAGAAATTAGAGTCACAGTTATGAGAGCACTTATCAGAGGGAAAATCAGAGGAATAACTTTTGTAAAAATCATTTTTAGGTGGATTTTCCCTTTAAGATGTAGATTCAAACATCCATTACTGCATGTAAAATCTGTCCGATGCTGCCACCTACAGGCCAAAATGAGGCACTATCAGTATGATGAAACAATCTGGTGCAAACAGAAGATACAAAGCATGTGAAAGATTGTTTATCAGAGTGAAATAAAACCTACAGCATGGAATAACTTGCGCTGCAGCGGTGGGTAGGAGCAGATCTCCTTCAGGCTCCAGGTGCTGCCCATGTTGGGTCTCTGTCCGAGTCCGCTGCAGGGAGCGTCCAGCAGAACCCGGTCAAAACTCTCAGGAGGGAAGGGAGGTCCTGTACGGAAACAGAGCTGGTGGATATTTACTATGTCGAGTCAGACAGAAGGAAAAAGATGCAGAAACTCTGTACTTTACCTTCATTTTCCTGGGCAGAGTCGCCGCTCACAGCCTGTGTGCTGTTGAAACAATAAGCTTTGACACTGTGTAAATGCAACATCTGTGCGTTCTGACGAATGCGATCGATCTTATTTCGGATCCTGTCCAAGGCCACGACTTCTCCCTGTGTGGAACAGAAACACATAAGAAGTTACAACAAAACTCTAAAACTCTATGGCTGGGAGAGAAAAATTCAGATCCTTCAGGTGAGTATAAGTACTAATATAATTTAAAAAGACTCTGCTACAAGTCCTGCATTTAAAATGTTACTCAAGTGAATGAAAAATACCTTAAAGAATGTAAATACTATATAGTGTTCCAGAGTGAGACACTACAGGGAAAAACTAATTTGGAGATTTTAGGATATTTTGATTTTAGTCGTTCAAAATACAGTTAAGATGTTTATTTTACTACAGTTTTTCTGTTGGATATTTATGCAAATGCATAATTATTTAATGTTACATAATGTGTCTACTCAAATGTAAAGCTTTAGACATCTTTTGTCATAATGTACACTATCGTTGAAAAGTTTGGGGTCACTTAGAAATGTCCTTATTTTTGAAAGAAAAGCAGTTTTTTTCAATGAAGATAACATAAAATTAATATGAAATACAGTCTAGACATTGTTAATGTGGTAAATGACTATTCTAGCTGGAAACAGCTGATTTTTAATGGAATATCTACATAGGGGTACAGAGGAACATTTTCAGCAACCATCACTCCTGTGTTCTAATGCTACATTGTGTTAGATAATGGTGTTGAAATGTTAACTGTTGATTAGAAAACCCTTGTGCAATTATGTTAGCACATGAATAAAAGTGTGAGTTTTCATGGAAAACGTGAAATTGTCTGGATGACTCCAAACTTTTGAACGGTAGTGTAAATAATCAGCTTTTCACACAATACATAACATTAAAGGATGTTTTCTCAAAAGGGTTATTAAATTTCAAATCTCTAGGGGCCTCCTGCTCTACCATCTCTGATTTGCTAGAAACTTTTATAACATAATCTGTGCACATTTTAAAGGGTATCTGTGAAATTTTAGATTGATATATCAAGTACTTTGTGAGATTTGTTTTTTTGTGTGTGTTTTTTTTTTTTTTTTTGCCATTTAGAGTTCTTTTATTGTGCCCATCGAAGTTTGAGGCTATGTTTGAAGGACGATATCAAAATAAGTTTTCTCTTTTCTATGCCGAACCAGAAATCTTCACTTCACTTAAATAGAACAAACTTTCCAGGATAATTTCTCATATATTCTGAAGGTTTTAACAGAGAAGCTCACTCATACATCATCCGTAACCTGATTTACAGAACATTTTATTCATAAAAACATGTTAAAAATTGATTTTTATTTTTTTTTCCCTGGCTACCGATGGTATGTACTGGTAAATAAAAAGAGATGCAAAAGTCCCTTCTGTAAAACAGTTAATATGTCAACAAAATTAAAGACGAATTTTGAACTGAACTTGATCAGCGCTTGTTCAGTTTTGTTTTCTGGAAATTCATGCAAATTTGCACATATTATATGCATATGTAAACATACAAATTCAGAAAACCTGCAAGACAAAAAATAACGTAAGCAATCAAACTGGGGAAGTTTCGTGGTGAAATCTGTGAGGTAAAATGTTACAATACTTACTTGCAGTGTCTCCACTTAGTTTAAATCAACTGAGTATTTGTATCTTACAGCAACAGAGATAAGTAAAGTTGCAGGACTAAAATATCATTGGTTTGCACTAAAACTGCTTTGAAACATTCCAATTTTACTTGAAAAGGTACAAAAATAAACAAATAATAAAAGTAGTAGTGGTTGAAAAACATTTTTACATACATCTGAATCAAGTGACATTAAATGAATACCTGTAAATAAACAATACAATCATTTATTTTATTATAATACACTAAACATGTGATGTCCTGCTAATTTCTTCATGTAGGAAAGAGAAACAACCAACCGAGGCCCCGCAGGAGAGCCAGTGGTGACTAAGAAGAAACTGAATATTAACGGCTATTGGAGGACATGTGGTACCTGATCCTTCATGAGAGCAGCGATGTGGCAGGTTTTCCCTCCAGGAGCAGCACACATATCCAGGATCCGTTCTCCAGGTCGAGGTCCGAGCACGTGTCCGACAACCACAGAGGGAAGATTCTGGAGGACATTGAATCACGCCGGCGTGAGCAGCGATGTGTGTAAATTACTTACAGGTAGAAACACACAGATACACCTACTGTCACTGAAATGAGGGCTGTTCATTTGCTACAGCCACATTTTTGGGCTCATTTTTCACAGCAATATAAAGTCTTGCACCTTTATAGAAAATGCACAACAATAGCTAGAGGAAGAGGGAAGTGGAAAATGTCTTTTGTGCAGTACACAAAGTTAGAATGACACAAAGCATTAAAAAAAAAAGAAGAAATGTAAGTTGAATTAATTTGATTATTTGTGTTACAAATTTGCAAAACCTTGAATCAGCAGGTACAACATTTTTCCAAGTTCCCACAACTTCAATTCAATTCAGTTTTATTTATATAGTGGCAATTATAGGTCAAATTGTCCCAAGATGCTTTACAGAACCCATATGCCTGTTACCAGTTCTTGAAAAAACAAAAACTCTACATTCTATAGATATTTTCATAGTTACATTTTTAATTTGTTTCCATAAATATCTCCTGTCTGCTCGATGGAAAGCACAGCCTGCAGTTCATCCCAGTTCAGTTGAAAAATCCCTGACTTTTTGTTATGTGACAGTTGGTCGTAGCCAAGTCACTAGTATTTTTTTTTTTTTTTTTTTTTTTTTTTACAGAATCTGGTTAGTATAAATGGTTTTTGAAATAATTTTATGTTTTTTAATATGAGAATACAGAACAAAATAGTGTGATTTTAATGCCATGTCACAGTTTTACGCCTAATTTTGGTTAAGTTTCCAGATGGAACACAAATTATTAGTTCAAACAATGTTGTAAAGTTCAAAATCTAATGATTATTTCTGTTTTCCCAAAAAAAAAAGTTGTCAATTTTTTAAAAAATAACATGCCTTCAAAACCTTGCTGGTGGGTTTTGGGTGTTCAGGTTGTAAATAAAACTCCAACTTTGTCCCAGTTCATCTGCTAAACCAATCATTATTCTGTATTTAATAGACTCTAATAATAGAAATACCTGTAGGAACGCCAGGCTGGGCAGAACGCCATCAAAGGAAGGACTCCGGTAAAGCGGCTCCACCATCCGAACGCCGACACCTCTGAAAGCACACAGTCACATACTGTTAGGAAAACTGGTGCGCTTTGACTTCTCTGTGTATAACTGCCACATCCAGGATCCTGATTTGCTTTTTAATCAGTGTTCTTACTGTAGCATCCTTCTCATATCACACTGAAACCAGCCTGGACTGTTCATGGTCCAAATATTCAACGCCACAGAGAGAAACGAGTTTAAAAAATAAAACTAACTCGACCTACCTGGCAGGTTCATCTGTGCAGAAGATGCTGGATCGATCCATTTCAGCGACTCCATTTCCCACAAACACCTTCTTCCCCTGGAAACTCGTCATTCCTCTGGTGCACCTGCCCTCCAAGTCAGAGAAGACTGACACCACATCTCCTGCTTTCATGTCTGAGAAGAAAAACGCAGCACAGGGAGGACAAACAACAAAGTAAAAGTGATATGAAATGATATGATGTAAGATGTGGAACTTTCACACAAATCCAGATGCTTGGGAGAATCCACAGAGCCACTGATCTCCACTGGGATTACACTGTTTCTCAAAGCATTCTTACTTTACTTCGGGTGCCTGAAACCTTTGTGCAGCTCAGTATGTGTTTGATTCTTACACTTGGAGCTGGCGAGGATCCCCGGAGCGAAGACATGAGCACCTCTCAGCACAGCGCTGCCACACTGAGCACCGACCACCACCTCCGAGCTGAGCTGCTCCACAGCTCTGAGAACACAGGAGAAGTCATACATACATGAACAATTCATTACATTTCTAAACCCTTTCCTTTTCTTTAAGGTAACGTTTATGCTTCTACACATTCAAAATAGATGTTAAAAAAATAGGGAAGTCATAAAAAAATACTTTAAAAAGCATCATGTACATGAATTTGACATATTTACTGTGTTGTCTGCAGCCATTCATTTATATTCCATGTGGCTTTTAGCCTGAGGAAACTCGAGCTCAGCGGTCAGACTGATGCTACTCCACAGAACAGATTCAGATTCGTCTGACGTTGCTGCAGCATTCCTCACATACCTCGGCCCGTCGACAGGAAGAAGCAGCACATCTGTAATTCGTGGGTGTGGAAGAATCTGAATGGAGACGTCCTGTGCTGATGAGCTGCACATCTGCTGCTTCAATAGAAACAACACAGAGCATTCAGGACTCCACTGGACACACAGAAAACAAATACTAACTTCCAGGACTCACCTTCTTCAGTTCTTCCCCTAACTTGTGTCTGATCTCCTCCAGAGGAGCCAGATGAGTGCTGATTCGAACACAAGTGTACGAAGGCGGATGAGACAAACATGTGAGCAGCTTCTGGAAACGACAGTCTGCCTCCTGATGACCAACAGCTGCCAACACCTGAACGCGCCACAACACATACAAAGAGAGAAAGAAAACCCAACTGAAGAAGTGCTTAATAGAGTTTATAAGACAGCGGCACTGCTTCAGAGATCAGTCACTTGCTTTATGATAAGTAATCAAACAATAAAATACATAAAATATCATAAATAAAATAAAACAATCAACATAAAGTACAAATTAAGGATAAAAAAACTCATGTTTTCATTCTAAAATGTATTTCTGCTTTATTTATACATTTTGTTCTCACTACTCCAAAGTTTTAGAGCCCCTAAAATAGAGACATTTCAAAACACAGTTTTGGTTTGAAAACTCCTGGTTTGTGGATGGACAGAAACTCAGACTATGGAAATTATGACACAGATGTTTGTTTTCTAATTTGGTCTGGCTGTTGCTACATTCCTTCCCTGATTGATCCCTAAAGAAATGTTCTGAAGAATAGGCTCTTTAACTGTCCGTCTATCTGTAACTTACTCGATGTTTTAGCAGTTTAGAATAACCAAGAAGGTTTAGAAATCATGTCAGTGTTGGTTTGTCCAAACTTTTAATACAATGTTTACCGAAAAAGTGATGTGCTGAAAATTAGACACAAAAACTAAGTTTCATCTTTATTTTTAGTCACTAAGATATGATGTATAGCTTGCAAATGTGTCACAAGGTCTCTAAAACTAACATCTGTATTTAAAATACCTCTAATTGCCTGAAGCAAAATAATTAATCTTACAGTACTGAACAGAAAAAGAGTTGGATCTACAACTGAGAACACCAAGGATGATTCTATGTTGGTGTTTTAACCATGTGAAGAGAAGTTTACTTTCCCCGGTGATACATAAACATGCAATTTTAGGGCTGACTCTGGTATTACTGAGAGAATGTGTTCTCAATATGACAGTTTTACAGCTTTAAAAGGACCTTCAGCCTACCGTGAGGAGAGATAACACTGGCAAAAAAAACATAATATAACAGATAAATGAATAAAATAAAGAAACTGTTTTATGGGGAATCACTATTCATATATTTTAATGACTTACTGAAGGTTTCAACATCACCCCAATAGAAATTGTTTATTTCTATACATATAAAGTGAGTCTCCAACAAAAGCATGTAAATCATTACCTCCTTGTTTAAGAAGACACTCTTAAGATATTCAGTCACTTCAGGCTTTAGAGATATTCTTGGAAAAATGGACATTTCTGCTGCTTCCAACAACACTTCAGTCTGTGCCACAACAAAAAAAAGCAGAAAAGAAACAGGTCAAAGATATGGTAACAATCAGTCATTGGTCAGAATGAATGTGTTTTATTCTTACTGTACAAGCGACAGATATGATAATAGTAATAATATACATACTTAGAATCCATTTGGAGTAGTGACCTAAGACAGTTTATGTTCCCAACATGAAACAGCACCTTATGAAAGACTAGCTTTATGCAAACTTAGATTATATTTATGATCTGAAAGCTCGTATTACTTAAACCACTCTGTTCTTTCTAACATTCCGCTTCGTAATCTCACATTTAATAAAATACCGTTAAATTAATTGTATATTCTAAGTGTGTCTCGACGTGAAAGTGATTTTGGATCTTTTCAGGTACTCACGTTCTGTTCAGGCATGGATCCCTCTTCTTGTTTTGGCATGTTCGCCGCGCTACTACTTCCGCATACGTCACCGGCTTGGTCCCATGTAGTGATGGTCCTCTGATACCCGAGGCTTCGACACATGCGCTGTAGCTCATGAAGCAAACGTATCGAGCCACTGTACCGAGGCGTGGTTTGGTCACGTGACTCGTGACGTTTGCATCACTTCAGTGACGTTTGAAGCACTCAACTGCTTCGAATCACCTGATTGGTTTGGTTTGTTATGTGAATCACTCAGCGGGATCTAGTGTTCCGGGATAGGAGATCCCTATTTAGTGTTGTTCATTTGAATTGTTTTTCGCAGAATAGATTTTTTTTTTTGCTTTTGTTTTTGCTTTGAGAGTTAGTAGTATGTCAGATTTCGTATTTCGTAGAGAATAGATAGATAGATAGATAGATAGATTATATATATATATATATATATATATATATATATATATATATATATATATATATATATATATATATATATATATATATATATATATATATATATATATATATACCCAACTCACCACCCCCATGCCACAACACCTGGCACAGAACCTTGTCAGGTGCTTAGCTGACAGACTACAAACCAAAGAAAAGAACAGTTCACTGACTGTTGCTACACTTGTGGCTCTGCAGTTCAAAACTTTTGGATTCACCAATCAGAGTGGCAGCCAGTGTGAAAGAACGTTTAATAACAGAATGCACAACAGTTAACATAAAGAATACCAAGCAGCAGTCATCTACGTCACCAGCATCACCGCAGCCTCGTCCTCCACCACCAGCAGCACCTTCCACAGGTATTCTTTTTCTCGTCTGAATAGGGAATGACTGACATTTCTGGTGATGATGATGATGATCTTCAATATTTTTCAGTTCAACTGTGGAGCCTATTAGACGAAGACGCAAGTAGAGCCTGGCAAATGCAAAGCGCCACAGCGAATGCAATTGTAGAAAGAACGGCAGACCCACTGGCTTACTGGGAAACCCACAAAACTGTTTACCCAAACTTGTACAATGGAGCCAAACATTTCCTGTGTACCTCAGCCTCATCTGTGCCATGTGAACAGGTTTTTTTTTTCTAAGGCTGGGGAGATAGTGAGTAAAAGAAGGAACTGCTTGAGTCCCAAACAATGTTCCCTGTAATTTTTCATGAGTCTGAGCAAACACACAAACTCCCTGAGCGTCCCTTGGACCACTGTGAGCAACATCAGACGTGTGCACTGTGGTCACACCAGCATCACATCCATTCAAGTTACATGGTTCATTAAAAGAATCAAATTACAGCATTTACATTTCTGTTAAAACACTTTGTCAACAGGAGCCAGTTGAAGGCTGCAGTGATTTTAGTGACACTACAATGTATAAGAGTGAAGTTATTGAATATTTGTCTCTCTTTACTGTTGCAGTGGTTTTGCAAATTGCAGACGGACCCTGTTCACTCCATAGACACCAATGTTATTCCTGTAGCTTGAAAGACAGCTACTTTTGATAAAACTGGGCTTGTAGCACATTGTCTGCCTTGCAACAATGGGAAAGAGGCACCGTTTATGTTTTGACAACCTATATCTAACGAGTTATTGATGCTGGAAGCCTGAATCTGTGAATATCTTTCCAACTTTACTGAACTTGGGGCCACTACCACCTAAGGAGTGATATATTTAATTCTGAAAAAAGCATTTAGCCATACTTAAAGCTTTAAGTGCTTTATTAACACAGAACTAAAAATTTTGTATTGTTTTATTATCACAGGTTCTGTCTGAAAAGAGGTGGCATCATTTTAAACAGTGAAATCAAACTAATAAAATGTAATGACCAACCAGTGAGTAATACTGGATTCTGCAAAAACATAAACAACTTTAAAAAAAAAAAAAAAAAAAATCTAAATCTTATCTTAACACAGTTAATGTATTAACTTATTTTTGTGTGTATGCATGTATTTATTGATTTATTTAGTACTGTTAACATATCAGAGTTCTGAGTGAATTTTTCTTAAGATGGGCAAAGGCCATTTATTGATTACATATAGGCTCTTAAAAGTTTATTAAAAACTGAAAAGCATTAAAAAAAAACAACTTAGGCATTTATTGAGTCACTAAAATACTGTAGAGTCTAGGACCACATCAGCATGATTATAAGCATCCTCTGGTAAATGAACAACCAGATACTGATGTCTCTCACCATATGGACTTCAGGAGATGACTGGGGGATGATAAACTGTGACCTACTGGTTGGGTTCTCTCTGTTCTCATGTTTCTTACATGTTTGTCCCCTGACAGCCGGGTCATAATGTTTTTGGAGCAACACACCATACTATGACGTTTTTACAATGATGGTTCTACTATGGAACCAGTTTGACATGTTCAGGCGTTCTTTGTGTGAAAACTCAGAGATTTCAGGTATCAGAAGGTGGTTTTCAACTTTCTTTGTTAACTTTCTGCCTCAACTTTAAACTAAATTTCCTTCACTAACCCAGCCCTCTGGACTTCCAGTAAGCTGTGTTCCTATTGGCTGTCCAGGTGGCTGCTTGGTGTTATCAGGAACACCTGAGCAGCTCAGTGTCTTCCTGCTTTATTTAGCTGCAGACAAACATTTCCTCTGCTTCTCTTCACCAGTGAACCGGGTTTGGCTCCATTGCTTTAGTTTGTTCTTTAGGTGTTGGCTTGCAGCTTCCAGTAGTAAAATCGTCTTTAATGTGTTTCTTGGTGTGTTTTAGGGCTTTGTACTGGATAGTTGTCTTGGTAAATGTGCTTCTTTAGCCACAGTTAGCACATGGTGCTAATGTGTGCAGTGATTAGTGGATTTGGTACAGCTGAGTTGTGTCTTTATCTTGGCTGTAGTGAGTCTTTAGAGGTTTTTGGTCAGACACATTCTGTATTCTTGGTTGTCCAGAAGGTAAGAGTTCCTGTCCTGATTTTCTGTTCTCAGAGGTTCTCTGGTAGGCTGCAGGAGACTTTAGCATTTGGGTTGTGCTAGTTTGGTTTTTGAATGGTTTCATTTGGACGACTATCTTGAGGCCCCTCCATGTGGTTTAGTGAGGTTTTCTGCAACAGTTCTACAAAGCAACCTGCAGCAGAAGAGACTTTGAGAGTTTTTAGGAAGTTCTGGAGAGCAGACTTTAGAGCAGCAGAAACATTTGTCAGTAGTTTGAGCAGGAGAAGGTGAGCTTCAGAGTAGAAATGAGGAGAAGGAAACCTTCTTGACCGTGTGGTGAGGTCCCAAGAGTTTGAGCAGGTTGTGAAGAGTTTGTAGTCCTTTGGTCTGAAAGCACAAGAAGAGTCGACTCGTTAAAGGAGAAAACAGGAGATATTGTTGGTTCTTCTGTCGCTCTGCAGTTTCCTTAGACTGAATATCAAGTTTATATTTTAAATGATTTCCCATGTGAGCCCAAGAAGACTTCAATAAAGTCCCTCCATCCCCTGGACACAACACATTTTATTACCATGTTAAATTTTTTTTTTTTTATGTTTTTGAGTTTTAATCATAGTTTTTTCTCTTTGCTTGTTTAGTTTTGTCATCTGTGTAAAAGGTGCTAAACAAATAAAGTTGAATTGATAAACTGAATAACTGACTGACTCATGATTGTGACAACAGAAGTATTTTGATTGTGATTCAAGGGTTTATTTCATTTTTAAGGTTGGGGTTAAAATCTTGACAGAAAAAGAAGATTAAAGAAATAAACTACATAACAAAAAGCAATTAAATCAAACAAAAAAATACAATAAAACTTTTGAAAAGTTTTATTGTTAAAAAGATTTAAGAAATGTAACCCTTTGATGCATAGACCACATCAGGAGATACCCATTTTCCATTGGATTTGGGTCACTTTTGACCCAGGTTATGCATCAAAGGGTTAAGATGTAATTTTCTAATTAAACATTTAATTTTTTAATTAAATGTTTTGTCTTTTTAAAGGTTTAACAATCTAATTAAATGTTTTGCATTTTTTTAAATGTTTAATATTCTTGTTTAATTTTATTTTTTAAATGTTTAATTATGGAAAATATTTTATCTGTAATTTTTAATATTTGTATTTTAAAAATTTTGACATGTATGTTGTTGAATTATCTATTTCAATATTTTGTCTGTTTAATAGAGTTAAACATTAAATACAATTAAATTATATGTACATATACCACCTTTTAATGTTTAGTTTTCTTTTTAAATGCTTCATTGTATTTTCTGTTTAATTCCTATTTGAAGTTTTATTGTCTTTATGATTTAATTTTCTAATTAAACATTTAATTTTTTAATTAAATGTTTTGTCTTTTTAAGGGTTTAATGATCTGATTAAATGTTTTGCATTTTTAAAAATGTTTAACATTCTTGTTTAATTGTATTTTTTAAATGTTTAATGATGGAAAATACTTCATCTGTAATTTCTAATATTTATATTTTAAAAATTTTGTTTAATTTCATAATGACATGTATTGTATCGTGTTGAATGATCTCATTGTTGTTGTCTGTTTAATAGAGTTAAACATTAAATTTGCGCCACACAACCAACAACGTTGTCCAAATCCCTTACTGCAACATTAACTCTTAGACTGTAAAAACTTGCTCTTTGCGCTCTTTGCGCTCTTTGCGCTCTTTGCGCTCTTTGCGCTCTTTGCGCTCTTCCAGCAAATCCCTGGTTGTGCAGAAACCACCCTTCAACTCCAATCCACTGACACTCCACACCACAGACCACAACCTTTCCACTCCACTATCATCCTCCACAAGGTTCCCAGTGGGGATTCGAACCGTGACCCTCCACATGACAGACACACAACCTATGTGTGAGCTATCTTTCACACAAGGTCCCTCGTGGACTTTGTTGTAATGATGGTTGAAAGAGGTTGTCATACAGCCAAAGTATGTATATATTGTAAATAAAGCTGCTGTAACAATGTAAATTTCCCCTGGAGTGGGGAGAAATAAAGAACTTTATCTTATCTTTATCTTATCTTATAAAATGTCAAAAGAGCCCTGGGCTGGATTCGAACCAAAAACCTCCTGGATGACAGACAGATAACTTACCACTGCACTATCCTTCCTACTGGGTGTAACTGTTAGTTTTCGTAAATGATGGTACACAAAACTATTAAGGAGGTGAAGATAATAAAGGTACTAAGGTGGATTTCAACCGGGGACCTTCAACATGCCAGGCAAAAAACTTACCTCTACACCACCTGTCCTACAAGATGCTGCTCTAACTTTGCTTAAATGATGCTAGCAATTAGTACTGGAGCATCCAAAGGACAAATAAAAAGTGTGAGTGGGGATTTGAACCATGGACCTTTAACATGTGAGGCACAGAACTTAGCTCTGCACCACATTTCCTACAAGGTGTTGTTGTAAATTGGCTTAAATGATGGCATCAATCAGTACTGGAGCAATCAAAGGACAAATAAAAGGTGTGAGTGGAGATTTGAATCATGTGAGGTAAAGAACTTACATTGTAGGTTTGTTTCTGAGACTGAATACACCCAATCTCGTCTGATCTGCAAAGCTAAGCAGGGTTGGGCCTGGTTAGTATTTGGATGGGAGACTACCTGGGAATACCAGGTGCTGTAAGCTTTTTACTTCTCCTCACAACCTGAACAAGACACTGCTGGTCATTCACTAGAGACAGCTATCAACTAAAACCTCTTGGTTTCTTTATTATACACTCTATGAGGTGGATAAGCTGCAGCTCATGCTGATTTATTGCTGGTTCTGGTTGGAGCCAAAGAACAAAGGCGTCACCTGTTGGAGCAGCTGATGTCCTGCAGCCTCTTCACCACAGAAAGCCTCTGACAGCTTCAATTCTTTACACTCTGACTGCAAGACACCAATCACATAGGAACATATACATGTGTGGAACAAAGAGCTGAACTGACACTCAACATGTGTTTGACCATTTATTGATAAAGACATTCAAACATGTCTAGAGATAGAACACCAACGCACGGTGTAAGAAAGGTCAGAACAGACTTCACCTGCTCAGGAAACTGAGGTCCTTCGGGGTGCAGGGAGCAATTCTGAGGACCTTTTATGGTTGTGCGGTGGTATCAGCCATCCTGTATGGAGTGGTCTGCTGGAGCAGCAGCATCACGGCTGCAGACAGGAAGAGACTAAAGAAACTGGTTAAGAAAGCAAGCTCTGTCCTGGGCTGGTGTTAGACAGGAGGATGATGACAAAGCTGTTGTCTATCATGGAGGACATCTCCCACCCCCTGCAGGAAACAGGACCATCACCGGCAGCTCCTTCAGGGACAGACTGCTTCACCCACAATGTTTGAAAGAGGTCCTTCCTTCCTGCAGCAGTCAGACTGTGTTCAATCAAACCTGCTCCCAGTAGTTCAGATCACCCATGAAGTAACTGCAATAAAATGTAAATAAGTCAATATGTGCAATTTCACAAGATTTTTTTTTTTTACAAGCATTTCTATTTCTTCTCTAAGGAGAAAACATCTATTTATATCTGTGCACTGAGTGCTGCTTTTCTTTTTACTTTTTTCCTATCTGCTACTGCCACACTGAAAATTTCCCCACTGCAGAATCTACCTATCCATCCATCTATCTATGGTCCATCGACCTCCCTACCTATCTATCCATCCATCCATCCATCCATCCATCCATCCATCTCTCTCATGGGTGTGAGGGTTGATTCACCTGTTCTCAATCACCTTAATCCACGAAGGCCCGGTTCTTCATTCTTCCGCTCTCTGCCAGACCAGAGACTTTGAAACCAGAACCTTTCTCCTACAATTAGTCTGGTTTCCCCTTTTTGTTTTCACCTTGGTTTAGTTATCCTTTCTGTGTTGGTTTTAGTTTCATTCGTTAAATAAACTCCTTGTAATCTTTGACCTGTGTCTGCAGATGTCCTGTGACACCAATGATCCCATCTGATATTTAGCATGTTTTCAATTATTGGTCCCATTTCTTAAAAAAAAAAAAAAAAAAAAAAAAGCCCCCTGAAATCTGATCAGATAAATGAATGTGAAACTACTTTGGGTCTGCTGCAGCTGCCTCCCTCTGATCTTGTTCCTGCCCACAGCACAATCTGATCAGTGAAACACTGAAGGACAACTTCAGCATGTAAAACATAAATAAGCAAAGGCTGCAACTCGTGATTATTTTAATTTTAACTTAACTTTATGTGCTGTTCAAAAACTTTATTTTTTCTGCAAATGTGTAGTGATTCCAAATCTTGGTTATTGATCTCCTTGATTACAAAAAAAATCTGTATCGACCCGGAAAAAAAACAAACATGTCAGGCACCCTATGATGTTAACTGTTTGCCTGAATGTTTTTGTTTAAAATCCTCAGTAATAACCTTTGACTGGTTGCTCTTAACCCTGTAAAACTCACTGCTGCAAAAATACAACATCAGCTTATTTTTTAATTACTATTTTCTATTATATATATCTGAAATAAACCCTAATCTGGGGTCTGACAGCAGCGTGAGGTCAAAGAAGCTGCCATCAGCTGCTGCACTTCTGTCCGTCCAGCAGATGGAGCCATGGAGCTGCAGTGAAGTGAAGAGCAGCACAAGGCAACCACCACTTCCATCCACTGACGCATTCAATTTGACTGACGCTAATGTTTTATTGACTTCCAACCACTAAACCAATATGATCACTGATGCACTGAGCTGAAGAAGTAATGTTACATTTCAAACATAACTGGGGAAATAACCGAAACTTCTTCCTTAGGAAAGGAGAAAGTATAAGAGTATAAAGGCAGTGCAAGAATAAATAAGAAAAAAACGGTGCAAAAATTGCCCATAGCATTATATACAGATGATTTTATTCTTAAAAAAAAAAAACAACAAACATGTAGAAGACTATATACAGAGGATCAGGTTTCAGGTATAGATAGATCGACAGATGAATCCTTACTGTGAAAATATTTAAAGACATTGAACATTGTGCAATATAAGGTCAGTCAGCAGCCTCAGTTCATGCACCAAGAAAACTTTTATGCATTTTTTAAAAATAAAAAATTACATGTTTCTAAATTTTCTCCATTTACAAGGCAGGGAGATAACCGAAACTTCTTCCTTAATAGTTCCTGTTTAGTTTGTATGCTGTGGTGTCAGCATTACTACACGTGGAAATGAATATCAAATTAAAATCATTTCCATATCTTGACAAGTTGTTGCGATCACAAAGTAAATTAAAGCTGCAAGCAGCGTTGGACGGGTCCTCATATCCATGCTGGTCGGCGAATCCACGCACGTCCACCAGGTGGTGCTGCGACCGAGAGTGCATGTCGGCCTATGGATGTGATGAGGGCTGGACTCTGATCACACGTGTAAAATTTCAGGCAGATTGGAGCATGTTCAGGCTACTTATAGAGCTTTTCCTGTCCATCCACCAGGTGGCGCTGCGACCGAGAGTTTATGTCGGCCTATGGATGTGATCAGGACTGGACTCTGATCACACCTGTAAAGTTTGAGGCAGATTGGAGCATGTTTAGGGCAGTTACACAGCAGTTGATATTTCATGGCGAAGCATCAAAATTCACGAGGCCGCCATGGCCACGCCCTCAGACTTAAGGTGAGCATTTTGATAACTTTTGATCACCCATGCCTGGAGTACATCCTGGCCGAATTTCAGCTCTCTTGGTGTTACCCTATGTGAGTTTATAGCTTTTGAAAATGTACAAAAATGACCCAATATTGTCAAAACATATGACATATAATTCAAAATGGCCGACTTCCTGTTGGGTTTTGGGCATGGGTGTCAATTACATTTTTGTGTGTCTTGACGAGTTACATATGCCTACCAAGTTTCATAATTCTAGGTAACACGTACTGGCCGTAGTAACTGTTTGAAATTTTCCAGGTGGCGCTATGGAGCCATTTTGCCATACACATGTGCAGTTTCCCTTAAATATGAAATGGGTTGCTGGTCCAGATATGTGTGGTAATTTTGGCGAGCATTTGAGCATTTTTAACCTGTCAAAAAGTACTTTGTTTATTACGGCAACTATGCGTTGCCACGGCAACAGTGTTTCACGAACTGTCAACATCTTCACACCAAGGCATCGTCTAGGGGTGACCACTGAGCTGACCAATTTTCAAGATGATATAACAAAGTTTCTGGCAATAGTAGGTGCAAATGTAATGACAAATACTTCCTCTTGCCAATAGGTGGCGCTATGAGTATTTCTAAATTTATGAATGTGGATGTGTTCAGACCCGGACTGGTGTCCACCATATCAAGTTTGGTCCAGATTGGACCCTGTCCAGCTGAGATATTAATACTTCAATTTTCATGGCGAGAAATCGAAATTCGCCGCGCCGCCACAGAGACGTCCTTTGGTGACGAGCCACCATTTTCTCTGGGAATCATCATCAATGTGTTCTGGCTTATGTCACCAAATTTGAGGTGAATCTGATCAACCTGCTAAGAATAGTACCTCAAAATGTAACAAATGTCAATTCCCTGCTACCACAAGGTGGCGCTATGACTGTCAATGCATATAACCACATGGATGTTGTCAGGGCCCGGCTCCGATCACACATGTAAAATTTCAGGCAGATTGGAGCATGTACAGCAGAGTTAGACACCACTTCCTGTTTCATGGCGAAGGATCCATTTTGTTGGGAGTGGCCATAGCCACGCCCTTTGAAATGAGATGAACATTTTGATAACTTTTCATCAGGTCGCGTGTTTGCATATATTGGCCAAATTTGAGGTCTCTCGGACTTATCCCCGATGAGTTATTAATTTAAAAAAATTTACAGCTAATACAAGATGGCCGACTTCCTGTTGGGTTTAGGGCGTGGCCATGATTGACTTTTTTGGCTTTCCTGATGTGCTGAATATGCCTACAAAATTTTGTAGCTGTCGATGAAACGTCGTGCAAGTTGGCCTAATGACCAAATTTTCAATTTTCCAGGGGGCGCTATGGAGCCATTTTGCCCCACACATGCGCAACTCCCATAAAATATCAAATTTTTCGCCAGTCCTGATGAGCATGCCAAGTTTCACGCGTTTTGGGGTATGATAAGGCCGCCAAAAATGGCGATTTCCCGGCGGGCAAATAATAATAATAATAATAATAATAATAATAATAATAATAATAATAATAATAATAATAATAAATAATTCCTTGCATTTCAATAGGGTCCTCCGCACCGTCGGTGCTCGGACCCTAATAATAATAATAATAATAATAATAATAATAATAATAATAATAATAATAATAATAATAATAATAAATAATTCCTTGCATTCCATTAGGGTCTTCGCACCAGTCGGTGCTCGGACCCTAAATACGGCGTAGTGGCTCCCACAAAAAAAAAAAAAAACGTGCCACGACGTCATCACGTAGGCGGAAGATAACTGAATAGTCTGGTTGCTTTTTTCACCGCAGCAGCAGCTAACGGGCAGAAGCAGCGGAGCCGTTAACAGCAGAGTCAAAACAGACCTGCTCTCACCGGCCGTGTTTGTTGAGGTTTTAACGACACCATAGACTCTCGATAATAGAGCGTCACTTTTTTTCATCCTCTCTCCAGTCTCGTATTCGATGTTACCGGGGCGCATGGCGCTGAAAAGGTCGGTGAGGTGTGTTGCGGACAAGAGATCATCCAGCTAATGTTAGCTAGCCGCAGCCAGCCACGGACTGCACGGTGCGGACTGGAGAGCGGAGAAGCTCGGTGCTGCTGGCCGCTCTACTCACGGACGGACGGGACGGAAAGACGCTGGTGTTAAGCTAAACGATGGGCCTCATATTCGCCAAGCTGTGGAGCTTCTTTTGTAACCAAGGTGGGTGTCGGTGGCATTATTACGGCTCACTACACCTCCCGCTAGCTGCTCAACCGGGGATAATGTGGACTGTTAGCCCCGCTAGCATGAAGTGAGCAGCCAGAGCCACAACAACAGATGGGGGAGAATTATCTCGCTACACATCTTTCTGAGTTGGGCTGCTCTGCTGTCTCAGCTGTCTTTGTTTGGTTTTCGCGTCAAAACAACCACGCAAACTACACCACGCTCGCTGTAATCTGTTTATTAACCGGCATGATTATCTTAAGTCACCGTGAGCCCGCAGGAGCACATTCATCTCGTTGTCAATCAGCTTAAGCTCACAACGCATCACATAACTTTACCTTGACTTTCTGGAAAGCTGTTTACTGTAAATATTCCCACCCAAATGCAGTTTTTTTTGTGGAGCACTTTGCTTCACTGGACAAGTCATTGTTGCTCCAAGTGTCCACCTAAAACACTGGAACAACAACAACAAGAAGACTTTTATCAATATTGTGAAGGTAGTTAACTATTACAGGTCATTAAAGTCTTTCAAAAACATTGAACCTTCTTTAATGTGATTAAAAGTATTGCTAATGTATTTTACTGGTTTCATAGTTGATTTTTATCACGTATGAATGTTATTTTAGTTGCAAATAGGGTGGGAAAGGGTGTTCTTGTGTGAGTAATGTTCATTTTCAGTCCTCCAATGGTCATTATTTTTTCATCTGACAGGGGATTTATGTCAGTGGTTTGGGTTTTAACTCCTTTTTGCATGTGTCATATTGCTGCCTGGCCCTGAGCATAGCAGAGAAAGACCCCTACTTTAATGCCCTAATTCTGGATTACACTGTTCCCAGCGTCAAGTTTCACTCACTTAAGGAGATTACAGCGTGGTGTGGAGTGGAAAGATAAATACATGTAATCAACACGAGTGTAATTAGATAATCAGAAAATTAACTAGCCAGACAAGAAGTGCTGGTATTTGCAGTTTTCAAATCCTGCGGTATATTGTTTATACTACAGTTAGTGCTGCAGAAAAACCATGAATTATTGTGCTGAGGTTTAGTATAAAAGACCAAGTTGTCAGCGTCAGACATAACTGTATGGAACCAGTGTAAACTTCCTTTTTTCTCGCTGTTTTGTCAGTATTTTTTCCAACTTATACTACAGAAGAAACACGTCTTAGTGTATTTCGAGTAACATTTTATCTTAATGTGCAGCAAAAGTACATTAAAGGTTGTGCGACAGGTTAAACGGTAACAATATATAGATTAGTAAAATAGTTTCTAGTTTTTTTACTCCTCTTTGACAGTAAAATGAAGGTCTTTGACTGTGGAAAAACACTGTTCATCATTTTTCACTATTTTCTGACATTTTAGAACTGATAGATTGCCAGAGGAAATAATCATCAGTTGCAGCCTCAGTGACTGGCACTTTGTTTTTCAGTATTGCAGTACTTGACATCTGGATTCAGGAATGTTAGTTGTTAATTGTGCTGTCAGGATCGTCACGGAGCAGCTCGTCTTTACGGAAGCAATAGAAATGCCCAAAAACCCAGCATAGCTCATCGAGACCGTCAGAACTGCGAGTCCTCTGACCAGACTTCCTTCCTGCTCGGCAGCCAGAGGCCTCTGAAGGGCAAAAAAGTCAATACCCTGGCCCGGGATATTTTAGCATGTACACATGGGCTCTGATTCTGCCTTAAGTCGCATATATTTGCCTTTTTCACAGCCACTTCAAAGCCCTCGCTGTTGTTCTGGCTGGTTTTATGAATGGCCAGAAGTCGCTGTAGCTCCAGCTATGTGTGGAAAAATGAGGTCAGGATTCACCGCTGAGGAAGGAAGGAAGTTCGGCTTTTATGATTTTGAATGCGCTGCTATGAAAGACGTGAATTCTTTGCCACGTTGTGTTTTCACAGTGACTGAGTGAAGAGAATCGGGTGTTTTTTTGTACACATCATAAAACCACAGTGCAGTTAATGGGCTGTTTGTTTTGCAGAGCACAAGGTGATCATTGTGGGACTTGACAATGCAGGGAAAACCACTATCCTCTACCAATTGTAAGTACTTTTATCGCTGAAATTACAGTTTCAAACCTTCTTGGATGTTTGTTTTCACTGCGTTTAAACTGCCCACTTGATGGTTCTGTTTAATTCAGTCTGATGAACGAGGTGGTCCACACGTCACCCACCATCGGAAGCAACGTGGAAGAAATAGTGGTGAAGAACACCCACTTCCTGATGTGGGACATAGGAGGGCAGGAGTCTCTCAGGTCCTCCTGGAACACCTACTACTCCAACACAGAGGTGAGAAACACATTTCCTACACTTCGCCACTCTCAACTTGTCCAACAGCGTTTTTTCCTCCCGAGCGCAGCAGCTGGTGTGTTTGTTCAGAGCACAGACGGCAGCAGGAACCGCCCAAGTCAGAGGTCGGCTTCTCCACAAAGGGGTCTGTCTGAAAAGCATAGCTGGGGTCAGAGTGAGGGACTGGGGAGCATAAAGAAGAGCAGCAGGGGCAGATGTGTGGGGGAACGCAAAGAAATGTGACACAAAGCCTGTACATGACACGGGATATTCAGCAAAGGCTAAACTAGCATGTGGCCATTCAGACCTTCACATCCAGAACCCGGTTCTTCTTCTCTTGTTCCCAGCACGTCTTAATTGATTAATTACCCATTGATACTTAGTTGAAGCATCACATTGAATAACATTTTCTTGCTCCAGCTTGTCAATTGTGAAGATTTTCTCCATGGGATTCCTTGATCCTGGAAGAATGTAAAGGAAAAAGTCCTAAAATGTGAAAAGATGGACCATGCAAATTTATGACAGATTAGCTTGATCTAGTAAGAAAACTTGTTTTATTCCCACCAGCAGTGCAAAACCTGAAGATACTGAGATTCCTAATGCATGCAACAAAGGAAATCATCAAATCCTGACATCTGAGGAGCTGAATGTTTGTAACCACAGTGTTAGGAAAAGGTTATTTAAGGATGTGAGCTCTTTGGAATTTTTCGCCAATTTCTTTTTATAGAACAAAAAACTATTAATCAAAAAATTACACGCCAGATTAATAAAAACGAACATTTCACCTTATTAAATGACTGACTAGTTATGGCCTGCATTGTTGCAACAGTGCTGACGCTTCATGTGACAGATTTATGTTTTTTAGAAATCGTTGATGGACATTTATTGCGAGTTAAACTGTTAACGCTTTTTGCAACTTTACGGCTGATGTGCTACCACAGACTTTACTAGGAGTCCTACAGTCACCAGAGTAACCCGTATTCATCCTTTCATTCCAGAGTCAAGCGCTCATGTAGCACCCTGGTAGTGATCTGGGTCACATTCATGTTGAAAAACGCGTGTTGATCAGTTCACTCCTCTGCTCAAAGCGTCTTCTACTTGGGTCGTTGCTTTAAATGGCGTCTGTCACATCTCTTCAAAATTCAAAAAAAGTGTCTTTGGTCCTTTGTCAAACACAGCTGCTCTCCTCATTCAAAAGGCCGATTAGCATAGCAGTCACCACTGGCCATTGTGAGGGTCTCGGCCCGGAAATGCCCCCCCGCTGTGCTGCATTTCACTGCTATAAATGTGTTTGAAAGGAGCTCACTGAGTGTGATTTCTGTCTGCAGTTCATCATTCTGGTGGTGGACAGCACAGACCGAGAGAGGCTGGCCATCTCCAAAGAGGAGCTCTACAGGATGCTGGCTCATGAGGTAAAACTCCTATTAATACTTCCTGTTGCGTTCAGAAGGAAACAGACCACACAGAACTGAGTCAGAGCTCATAGTGGACGCTCATTTTCCAACACGGTTTTCCACCTGGCTGCATTGTTTTGAGCTTGCGGTTCAAAAGGTGGCAGAGAGTAAAGTTGTGGCTTCATTGTACTCTTTTCTCTCCCTCAGGACCTGCGGAAAGCAGCTGTGTTGATATTTGCCAATAAGCAGGATATGAAGGACTGCATGTCTGCAGCAGAGATCTCCAAATACCTCACCCTGAGCTCCATCAAAGACCACCCCTGGCACATACAGTCCTGCTGTGCACTGACAGGAGAGGGGTAAGACATATACACACAATATACACACAGTGACGTGGTTAGCAGAATTTTAATTAACTCAAGGATCAGATCATAAAATCCCATCAACATGTCCCTCATCCAGCTGCCAAACAGGCCTCACGTCCCAGTGAATATACAGATGTTTCTAATTGGCCTCTTTAAGTTTCTCCTGCCAGAAAACAGTGAGTAGCAATAAAAGAAAAAAACATCCATACAGATGTTTTCTCACAACAAGCTGCTCTGTTTTGTGTGAGCTTGAATTGTTTCCTGATAAATTGTAGTATTAAGTATATAGAGGCACCAAAGCTTGGTTCAATCTGCTGTTAGAACAATTCTGTGATGCTAATGTGATGTCTGAAGCTTCAGGTGCTTCAGAAAACTCCAGTAAGTTTTGCAGCCACAGTAGCCAAGTTTCACAGATATTTATGCACATTTTGAAGCATCACATTAGAGAAAGTTACTGGAAAAACTTTTCCAATTTTGCAAAGAAGTATTTATGCTTGCTTGAGGTGGTTTTTGACTTTTTCAAAAGATGGAAATAATGGCTGACAGTTTTTAACAATAAGCCCGGCATAGTGAACAATCAACTCAAGTGACTGAGCAGCTGTTTCTGCTTCTATTATTGTCCTAAACTGTGTGAACCATGGTCCATACATGCTGTGTGTGAAAAAACAGTACTTCTCTGACTGAAATCAATTGCTGAAGACTTTATTAAACCTCGTGGATGACTAAAGTTTGGTTTATTTATTCCTCACGGGGTTTTTTTTTTTTGTTGTTTAATTTCCAGCTGCTTCTACTGTTGGATAGATAGATAGATAGATAGATAGATAGATAGATAGATAGATAGATAGATAGATAGATAGATAGATAGATAGATAGATAGATAGATAGATAGATAGATAGATAGATAGATAGATAGATAGATAGATACTTTATTAATCCCAAGGGAAATTCAAAAATAGAACAAGAAGAGGACAATAACTGAGGGATCTGACATATTTCATGCCAACTAAATTATTTTCATTAATTCTATATAGCATATTGAGCAATTTTATTTAAATTTACAGCAGCCCATCTGAGAATTAGATTTAATAAATAAGTACTATAAACCAGTATTACAGAGCTGCTGTTGGTTCTGTAAACCACCAGGTGTCACTGCAGCTGCTGTCTTGAAACTGTAAAGCAGGGGTGTCAAACTCATGTTAGTTCAAGGGCCACATTCAGCCCAATTTGATCTCAAGTGGACCGTACCAGTAAAATCAGAACATAATAACCTATAAATGACCAGAGCTCCAGTGTTTTCCTTTGTTTTAGTGCCAAAAAGCACATTCTGAAAATGTTCACATTTAATGAATTATCTTAACAAAACATTATGAGAAAACTGAACTTTCTTAAGAGAAATGAGTGAAATTTCAACAACATTATGCCTCAGTTTATCATTTGCACATTACAAGTTACAGATCACAGAGTGTCTATAAAGGAACAGAACTTTTAGCCACAGCTATCTGGAACTGAATGATATAGTATTTTAGTTTATGATGAAATGACAAAAATCAAACAAAAAAAAAAGACAGACCAAAAAAAATACAAAATATTACAGAATTGAGACACAAAGCTACAAAAATGGACAAACAACACAAGCAAATCTAAAAAAACAAAAATGAGACAAAGTGACAAAAATATGACAAAAAACACAAGCGATACAAAAAGGAAACACACAAATGGTTAGCAAAAGATGAGACAAAACAAAAATCAGACAAAAAAACATGACAAAACAAAAACAATGAAATATGTCAAAAACGAGGCACAAAACAAAAGAACAATGAGCAATCTAGTATTTAATGATCAAAACAACTTGTGGTCTAGAAGTTATTTGAAATGTACAGTTTTACAAATTTAAAATTTGCAGTTAATGTCTTCTCTGTAATTTTCACGCAGGCCGCATGTTTGAAACCTGCTCTAAAGCTTCAGAGGACCCGATAGACTTGAAATCATAGATTTTAATAGATAACATGTATGCATACTGTTTTTGCACTAGATTTTTATATTTTATATTTGCACATTTCTCACTGTGCTTTAAAAAAATTGGATTTAGTGAATACACTGACAGGATTGTTGCTTAATTTTGTTGTACACTGTGCAATAGTATACTGTGGGCTTAATGATAATTCTAACTGCTCCATCAGGATAAAAACTGCCACGTATTAAGTGCATTAGGAAAACAGTATATTAACTAAAGCTGATTTGAGATACTTGTTTCTGAAAAGCCTTAAAAACCCCAAATAGTTTTATTCGTAAAATGTATTAGAAACCTCACGTTTAACCAACTTAAATCTTAAATATTTAGTCGTAAACAGTAACATATTGGTCAATAAAATCCATTTGAAGATGTTAAATTCTGATAAACTCCTTACAGAAACACACAGACCAAACATTCTCAACAGCCTGACAATACATGCACTGCAACTACAACACAAACAGCCCTAAAGCTCTGATCAACAAGTCTGTCACGACCGGGTTCGTCACTATTTTATGTCCCCTGGAAACAGATCCGTCTGTGCTACTTTCAGCGTTTGTCGTTGCTGCTTTGTGACTTCCAGTTGTCAGACGTGTTTGTGTTGTATTTTCAGAGCATGTGTTGTCAAAGTGAAGATGTTTTGTTAGTTTGTTTGCCCCACCTGGTTTCTCTTTGTACTTTTCTATTCTTCTTGGTTTTATTGTAACAACAATACATCGCCGACCTTCGTCTTTGTGTTTTTTTTTTCCAGATTATGCCAAGGCCTTGAGTGGATGACCTCCAGAGCTGGACTCAGATAGCCCCTTCCTCCGCCGTCGACGGCCTGACTACCTGCACCGCCTCCGAGGTGGCAACAGTTTGTCCTTACTGGCTTCTTCGTTCCTTTTTATTTTTTTAAATGACAGACTTTAATGACGGCACAGGGACGGGAGCATCGATACACTTCCGCAGAATCATTGTTACAGTGGAGCTGGTGCTTCTCCTGATCGGTGGAAATAATCAGAAACCCGAGACCCGCTCATGACGGACGGACGGACGGACGGAGCAGCGGATGTTATTTCAGAGGAGGGGCAAGATTTACACTACATACATATCATGTTGCATTACACCGAATCATATCAGAGTTTGCCATAAACATCACGTGGGAGCCCAAACCTGGTGCAGCTCTGTTGTTGTTTGTTTGTTTTTGGTTTTTTTTTTTTGTATTTTTGTTTTGCCTCTGTATGAGTTTGTTCAGGTAAAATCGACAGGACTGACAAAGGGATTACAAGCAGTATTAGCTAAAGCAGTTTTGATGGAAGTGGCAGGAAGTTGTTACACTGCACAATATTTTAAATGGTAAAGTTCTCATGATTGTATTTTTTTCCTGTCGTCATTCTCAGCACAGCTATTGATATCTGTTACATCCGTTTTCAGTTTCATAAGCTACACTGTCGGTGGTGTTTCTCGCACTCGAACTTATATCGGTGCCGTAATGAAATGTGGTAAAGTACGAAATCCTATTTTTAATAACTGTGAGCCTGTACTTGTGTGTCATTGAGCCACATGGTGTCGATTCAGAGTGTTGGCATGCTAAAGTTTCCTTCATCTAACCTCTGAAAAGAAATGTTAAATTAACCCTACAACGTTATTTCCAATGCAAGTACAAAGCTCAGTTTTAATAACAGTATTTTAAATGTAAACACTGTTTTCTAAATGATGCATTATGACTTTTATTTAATTTTAATTTTTGCTTTATAGACTTGTTTTTCCATCGGTGCAGGTTATGATCTCGACCCGTTTTGTAATAACAGATGGTCTCTGATCTGCTGCGTTCTCGTTTTATTCATTTTCTGCAGCCATTTTGGCGCCATACTCCTCTTTAAAACGTTTTCTACTTTTTATCGGAATAAGCCACCGTCAACCAGGTGCCACACGTTTATCGGATGTTGTTGCTCTTAAACCTCTCGGACCCGAGCGTCCTGCAGTGTAGCAGCATAGAGACGATGTCGGCTCTAAATTTTGGCCGTCGTACAGTTAAAATACTTGATCCTCAGCCTTAACCGAGCTGTTGTGGGTTTCCGGAGGACCGCATGTGTTTAAATCTGCCCGCGACTTTCACCTTCGTCTCCCCGGTAGAAGAATTCCTTGAACTTGCTAACAGATCTATGCACGTGTCACTTTGAAACCTTGTATACCTTCTACAAGTTCTACAGTGGCCAAAAAAAAGGAGGATGTGCATGAGTTTCATAAATAGATGAAAAACTGGCGTCCATCTCGGTGTGGGAGTACCGCTGGGTCTCTGGAACATTTTGTTTCATAATTGTGGGGCGAGGTCTTTTTACACAAACAGGAAGCAGGGGAACCGTGCAGCCGCCAGACTGTTTGCAGCATTAAGGTTTACAGCTTTTACCTTGAGCTCCCAACACAAAGCAAGAGAACTGGTCATATACTGTGTGTGGTGACGTCTAGTCCGGGTCATGTACTGTACTTCAGTTCTGTTTTCAATAAAGGCTTGTTTTCAACTTTGAACCTCCTCATCAGTAGAGTTCTATATGTGCCTGCTTCCCTCTACTGATTTACACCAGAAACTCTGAATTTTTACCATTTTCAAAGACAAGAACCAAACAGCTCTGATCCAAACACAAGTTTATTCACATCTGCAATATATTGGCCGATCAAACGAAGCACAGAGCAGTTGAGAAAAGACACAGAACCCCAATCTACTTTTAAAGGAACGTAAAAAGGAGCTTCGCAGTTTCTAAAAAGAATTTTTTTCTGGGCTGTTTTATTTCTCTAAACTGTACTATACATTCACTTTTCAATGAAGCCTTTGCATCGAGGTAATGAGCTAAGAAAAACACTGTCAAGATGCAGGAATGACGGGTTTAACTGGGGGCGATGCAAAAAAAAATAATTACTGTATTTAGACGACACATACAATGAAACTGTATAATAGTGAACGTCTGATAAAAGCTGATATGTTTTCTAAGCTGCAACCCAGACGCCGGGAGCTCTACCCTCCTCGGCCGCGCCCTCCTGTCCGGCAAGTTCAGACGAGCGTTCATTCAAGAGATTCAATAACAAGTTTCAGTAATAAATGCAGAGTTTAGATTTCAAAAAGAAAGTTCTCACAGTAACGTCACTGTCACACATTAAGAGTAACACAAAAGTAGCAAACGATGAGGAACAGATGAGCTCTCAGCTGATCAGTCCGTCTCAACCGGCTCCAGGTGAGTATTATAAACTTTTCAGTTTCCATCGATGCTGGTGTTACCTGGACGTGACATCTTTTGCAGTCTTTGTTTCTCAACCACTCCTCCATAGCAAGACCTTCTTCCTCTAAAGTGTTCATGAAGCGGTCTCTTTAAAACATGGAGAAGCTCGTATAGTTACCATCAGGGCTTTGAGCTCGGGGTCAAAAATCATACCGGAGAATGAATGAAGGGGCGTGACGTCGTTACAAAACGTCCGCCGCCTCACGGCATACAGTTCACTGCCGGCAGAGAAAAGGCGTCAAACATGCATTAGTCTAAAAGTGTGAAAATGGCTTTGGATGAGGCAGTAGAAAAAAAAGGTAGATGGAGCGAAGAACGGGAGCAGGAAAAGCCTGGAAACTCTTCGGCCGAGGCATGTCCGACATCTACACGCACAGAGCTCTGGGAAACCTGCAAGAGGAGAAACGTGTAAACAGAATATTCTTTAATAAAGCCTGCATCTGAACAGACATCTACAGAATACAGGAGTTCAATTCCTTGTTCCAGTTCTACACGACTTCATGTCAGTTTGTTCCTACTGGCTTCATGTCATTGTTTTTGATATCTGTTTTCAACTAGTGCCTTTACAAGTAAAAACATGCCAGATGTGGCACTCTGTCAGTCATTCTGGGCTTCTAACCCCATCCAGGTTGGTTTTGGCAAATAACATATAATGTTCATTTGAAATTTTGAAAAAATAAGGACTAATGCAAATGGTAGTAGGTCTTGGAGCCATTTCAATGAGTAACCAGCAAGGGGCACTGTGAATGAGTTACCTGTGTATTTCAAGGCCACACTAATTGCCACAGGTGTGGCGCAAAACCAGAAGTAAATTGTTTTTGACCGTGGCGTGGCGTGGTGTGAAAGACTGTTTATTGGAAAGACTTTGTTCTTTGTTAATTTTGATGAACTCCTGAAGGTAAATAAATTGATGAATTGTTATTTTTTTGGACCACGAGAGAGTACAAGAACACGTCAAAGCAGCCAGAAATCCACGCGTTCTTAACGGAATCAAGTTTGCGTCAACAATTAGTCAAAAACAATCTCTATTTGATCATATCGAAGTTGTGCGACGAGGACGGCAACGCTGCGATCCAGCTGTAATCCAGACGCTGTGGTTCAGACGACGCTGATCTTCACCACGGCTCACGGCAGGGCGCAGGAGAGACCCGACAGGAGGAGTCGCGGCTGCATTGGGCGCAGCGACGAGCACCGGAGATCGGGGCCGGGCAGTGGACCACCCATTGGCAAGGTGTGGACGTCTGGACGCGGTGCAGCGGGCGGCTGGGTGCGGACGGAGACAGGAGACTCCGGGGCAACGACGGCGGACAGACGAGGAAAGGATTCTTTTGGATCGATGTCTAATAAAGGAGGTACACGGTAGCGCTACCACACACATACATATGGACATTATAGAAAAGTGTGCACACAACTATCTATTTGAAATACCAATGCATTGGGTCAAAACTAAGTAAAATAAACTTTATTTCAAGTCCAAGACACTACTTCAAAGGAAGAGACTATTTTTATGGACATAATTTACGTTGTGTATTGGTGTGAACTTTTGAAAAAGCAACTTTAAAATGAAAAACTGTGGTTGATGAACAAATGGTTAAAAAATGTCTGAAACTCAAGGTGGTTCGAAGGTTCAAACTGATGATCAAGGTAATGATGCAGATTTGTGTGAAATGATGACTGAGGCAGTAGACCACCATTAGCATACGAGGGCTCAGTGAAACTCGCATTTCTACGACCCCCTTTGTCACTCCCTGGCTCCCAACAACTATCGTTGAGGAGCTAGACGGACCTTGGCAATGGTCGTCGGAATGTGAATAACACTGACCACACCTCACAGAGGTTATAAGCTGAGGCAACATCAACCACCACCAGAACTGAAGAAACCTCTTGGATGAGAGGTGAAACGTCTTCAAGGAACCTTCTTAAAGTCCAGTTGGATTGATTTAAACAACTTTGGATAATGTTTTGAGAAGTTAACATTTTGCAGTGTCTTGTTTCTTAGAGTAACTTGTTCTTGCAATCAGCAGTCCTTGTATGATAAATGCTGTCAGGATGAGGGTTAAACTAGTAAATCCAGAAAAGTCAATGTACGGTGAGCAGCCTAACCTGTCCTCAGTGAAGCCATCCATCTCCTCTTCATCATCCAGCTCCATGTCCAACTCGTTGTCGAGACAACCACGGCCGTATCCACTCAGCACGCTGCAAGGAGGAAAGATTTTTAAATGATGTTTTTACTACATATTAATCCTACTTTAAACACTCTGTAATGGTGAATTGTAGCGGTGTTGCTACTAACCTGACAGAGCGAAATGTGAAGAATACAATCCTCTTCAGTTTCTTGTTGTAGAAGAAGTAGTTGAAGGACCAGAGGCTTCCCTCTTCACCAAAAGGGTCTGAGTCCAGATCAGGGTTGTAGCTAAAACAAAGCATTCTTAATTTAGACTCACTGAACGCTACAAGGATTCTCTGCATGATAAACTGTCACCACCTACCTGTAAATGTCACAGCCCTGCAGGTTGATCTCCTGGTCGATGGCGTTCCACAGCTCGGGCCCCAGAGAGTTGAACTCCTCACCCACAGCCGAGAACAGGCTGCTGTTTACCGCATTAGCCACCTGGAGAGAAATCACGCTCAATTAGCCGCTCAACAAACCTCATTATTCTTTATTCGGACGCCGCTGCAGAGCGACATACTGACCCAGTTGAGGCTGGGCTCTCGGCTGAACTCGTGAGCGCGTGCTGCACTGAAGTCGTAGTCGGGCCTGAAGGACTCGTTGAGTGTGGTGATGAGGTAGAAGAGAGTCTTCCTGCAACACTTGTCACTCAGAGGGTTTTCTCCGTCCTCGCTGCTCTTCCCCAGCCTACATAGAACAACACAGTTCAACACAAACAGTCCTACGTGTACATTTCCTGCCTGCACTGGGCTGCAGTACTCACTGTGAGGGGCTGGTGGCGCTGGTGGACTGAGGGGGGGAGAGGGCCTCCAGGACGTGGGGCTCCCCCTCCTGGCAGAACTGCTTGAACATGTGTTTATCATCTCCTGCCATCTTACAGGAGTAGCTTTCGATCCTGCAGGGCAGAAAAAAAAAACATTCATCCGCTGAATAAAATGCAGGAAAACATAATGACAGAAGGAACAATGTTGGCTAAATTAATAGAAATTACTTTTAACACTCTATTAGGCTTAAAAACACTATTACACAACAGAAAGGGGCCACTTCAGAGTATTTTAAAGCATTTTATTCAACTTTTTCCCTCCTCTTTTCTCTGAAATCTGAAGAAATGCTATAAGACACAAATAGATCTAATATAGCAGACATAAACAACTAGATTTGTGAAACAAAGTGAAAAAAGCTGATTAGAAATGCTCAATACAATGTCCTGTTCGGTCCAACCATTAAAAACATTAAATATTCAAGTGAAGACAAGGGGAAGCAGTGCATTTGTGGTTATTTTTGAGGGTTTTTTTTTGGCCAAATATAATATAAATATCAAATTGGATTTGTCATAATTAAAAATTCAGTGCAGAAAACCTGTCTGCATGCCAACCCATAAGTGTGTTTGACAAGATAGCTCCTGTCTTTCCACTGGAGGCCATATCAGTGCAAACACCTGCCAAGTCAGTGCTAAAATTTCCTCTGTGTTCCTTCATGTTTCTGGGTCAGATGCTGCTCATACAGATATGTGAGCGAGGCAAGCTCAGGGACAGTTGTTTATTTTTCCTCAGCCCACCTAAAGGTTATACAAGGGCAAAGGTTGTGCAACTTAAGAGAGACTATCAAGACCCTCTTGGTCTAATTTTAGGGACATCAGAGGACGCAGCAGTGGAAATAGCTGCCCTGGTATTTCATACACAACACAGCTGACCTGCCGACAAAACACCGACAGCACCCAGATGACTGGAGGGACACCAGAGCCGAGAGAAGATTATGAACACTTCACTATTTTTAAATCTGTACACAACTCTAACCGCGGCCTGCTGACATATTTGTGTTTTACTGTACTGCAGCTATTCCTGCACTGTTTATTTATTACAACAGAGCACCAGCTGTGTTGTTTCATTTCATAACTTGGGAAGAACTGAGCAACATTTGTGCAGTAACTAACTGCTCTTTGATGTTGTTTAATTTCACTTCTGCATGTCTGCAGAGAATAAGTCATAGCCTGCTAAGAGCCCGTTTGGTACATTCTGAGCTGAAGTCCTGCTGCCGTGACGGACTGCCTCACTAATCCACTAAGCAGCCTAAACACCAGCAGCCTTGGCAGCTACAGCAGCACGCAGCTGGTATCACTATGTGCATGCACATATACCAATAAGCATTTCACAACAGCCTCCAAAATAACCAGAGTGGTGTGAAAGGACACCGTGTGATCTGCGTCACTCTAGGTCACAACCAAGACAGAAGCTCAGTTTCACCTCCCACACTTCAAACCCTGCACCCAGACTGGGCTGCATAACTCCACAGCCCACCGGCCTTTATGTAACTGCACTGTCACTGTATCTGCACGCCCTGCTGTGAGCTTTACATAACCTAAAACAAGAAAAAAAAAAGCACTAACAGTCATCTATTAGCTATCAGTGCAAGCCCTGAAAGTAGGCGTTTCATGAAGCAACCTGTTATCATGATTTTGCGTAACACACAGGTGGTTGTTTGCTCTACTACCCTGTTTATGAGCAGTCAGCGAACCCTGAACCTGCCCTCGCCTCGTTTAAGGACATCACACCAGTCAAACCTTTTCCTGTACAAAGTTTCTTACAATAAATGCTCGCTACTGCAGTGAGTTTATTTCAGAATCAGAATCTCTTTATTCACTATGTTACTAAAGTGAGACAGCTGTGCAGTTCAAACAGAAAGTGCAAATTAATCACCAGAGACTGTGCACAAATACCACTGTACATAATGTAAACAACTTGTAAAGTGCAAGAGGATAACAATAATCCCTTTTAAAGCTGTGCATTAATGTAACGCCATCAGTGTGCATGGTGGGGGGAGAAAGGGAACGTCATAATGTCATAACCACAGCATCTGAGCTGCAGCTGATGTTCCTGTTGAGCCTGTAAGTCTGCTCTGCAAAACAAGCAGCAAAGCAAATTTGTCAAATGTATCTCTAGAGGCGATCTATGCATGCCCCACTGCTGGGGGCTGACGCTGTAGTCTGCAAGACAACACACCCATAAAGTCTGACTGCCAAAAGAAACACAGTGTCAGTCATATGGCAATATGTCAGCTGCAGAAAGGATGATACTGGCCATAAAACAATATGTTGCACCTGCTGTCATTTCATAACGAAAGTAATTTGTTCGATCATTTAATATCAGTACCATACAGCTGTGTAGCAAGCGCAAAGCTAGATGTGAAAGCAGTACAAAGTAAAAGAAAGTCTCTGAATCTGCTATTGCAACATCTGCAAACGGTTCCAAAGATGTTTTTCAGCTCCTTTAATATGATTATGAGGACACACTCCTCTACAACATCACTTTGGAATGACTAATATATTCCAAACAGCCTGACAAAGCTCATCTAGTGAATATTTTTTCATAACTTATTATCAGTTGTTTCCAATATTATGTAGCCCTGTTACACAACAGGAACAAACTAGTTTGCGAGTGTAAAAAGGCCACAATGAGTGCTTCAGTGAGCTGTAGGAGTTTAGCCTTACCTGCCAAGGATCCGAGACTCTCCAGTTTCAACACACAGCCGGGAGCTGAGGGCTTCAAAGCTGGAGTTTTCCAACAGTTTCATTGCTGTCTGCTAAAAAAAATACAAGACAAACATAGAGATATTGTAAGATAATTCATACTGGGACAATAAACAGGCTTTTACTTCAGTCTGCCTTACTTTGCTTTCACCTTTACTTTTGCTTTCACATGGTGTTAAGTAGGAGAAAAAATAGCTTGTCTCTATATAGCACTTCTAAAAACAAAGGTGTACACAGTGCTTTGACAGGCAAAGACAATCAGGATAACCAGAAGGCAACATAATAAATAAGACAAAGTTTAAACAAGACATTCAAAATACAGTATGTAAATATTTGTAAAGTCACTGTCTTTTACATAATGCACATAACCTTTTAAAAAAAAAAGTCTGGTGTTAAGAATTTACCTTACAGGTTTGAATATGAGGTTAAGATCCTATAGTCATTTCTCAGAATCTAAATTGATCCGAGTAAGCTAAAAATTGCAGTTAACACCCACCAATATTATGTAAAATACTAATTTATCTGATTAAATTAAGTAGTAAGGTTAAGGTCGATCCTATAGTATTATTAATTATGTACAACTAGTTTAAATACGAAGCTAGAGTTCACAGTATTACACAAAATATGAAGTAAAATGAAACACTTAAAAGTTAACGTTAACGACGTAAAATGATACTTTTTCTAAACTGACAGAAAAATGACGGTCAAGACGGTAAAAAAAAAGGCACCATGGCAACGGTTACTTAGCATTTAGACATGTTCGCTCGGCGAAGCAGCCGTTTAAACCTTCTAAAGTCAGTAAGTTAATTATAAAATTAGTAAAATAAATAAATAAATAAATAAATGAATAAATAAATAAATATCGGTGTAAACATGATTGTTTAGTTGTTTGGGGCTGCAGCGCCCCGTCAGGAGGATATTTTGATCAAAACAGCGTTTCCTCAGTCAGAAACAGCCGCCCCTCCCCCACCCTGCTCCAACCAACTTAACTACCCGTCTTCCTGGTTCAGTATCGAAACAATAATTCACTTACCGAGCAAAATTCTCCGCACAGGCAGAAAAAAGCTGGCTCAAAAGTCGGGCGGTCGTCTGTACCTTAGACACTCGACCCCGTTTAACGGACTGGTTACCGGAGATTAACGAGCCGCGCTTTGTTGTTGACCAGCTAACGTTAACCGAGTTAGCGGTTAGCTCCGTTGACTGCCAACGATCCTGCCGTCTTCGCTTCACAGCCGCGCTTTTAGTTCGCACTCAAGCTTAAGCATCGTTCACAAGCACTCGGTCGAGAATGAGTTATTCTGAGGCTTTTTAAATTTATAGAAAAGCTGCTCTTGCCGATTAAATGCGATGAGATTAAATCCAAAGACTGCTGGCGTCCGTCGGAGTCTGTCTGCAGCGGCATCCCTTTCGACCTGATTTTACAAAGCGATCGGTATCAGCTGGATCAAGTCGCTTTTTTCTGAGCGACTCGATCAGAAAAGCAGCGACGAGCTGCCAAATAAAAGATCTAATAATATGTTCAACGGGTTACGGTTGCTGCGAATCGTCGACTACCTCAACAACACATCTATTCTCATCAAAACAACGGATTCTACTGTATGAAAAAGCCCAGCCCCTTTTCATTTATACACAAGTACTGACGCATCCGCCCAACTGTCAATGCGTTCTCTCATGATTGGCTGCATTGATCTGCCAATATAGCTTTCCATGAATTTGATTGGCTAAGATTTGTTTGGGCTCCAGGCCACAACTATGCGAAGACAAACTACAACTGCTTGAACAAGAACAGCAAATTCAGAGCAATTTTAGTGCATTAACGATGTTTATATTCACTGTCCGTCGCTTCTGGTCCCAGCACAGTAAAACAGTCACTTAAAACGTTTAAATGCACAGCCTACCTACATATCTTAAGCTGGTTTATGCATACCAACCGTCACATAAGCGTATTTGATATCTGTTTCTCGTATTACATTGTCTAATTTTCCGTTTACTTCACAGTTTATGCATTTGATACTAATTTTATGGCGCAATCAGCTGCAGAAGATTGCACAAGATTGAATTTCACCTAAGACCTAATTTGCCCCCAAGTAGCATAGCAACAGCATAATGATGTGTTGAAATAATGAGAGCAGCTTCTCTGTATTGGCCCAGTGGCCTAATGGATAAGGCATCAGCCTCCGGAGCTGGGGATTGTGGGTTCAAGTCCCACCTGGGTCGATAAACGTCATGTTTAATCAAAGTTTATAGTTCAGCTGTATAAATCAGGAATACACGCTATTATGTGTACTTTCTGCTACTCAAAACGCACTTAAAAACCCTACACTAAGCATTTTGATCCAATCTCACCTTTTGCACACACAATCTGACTCAAATATTTTAAAACAACATTTTATTGACATGAATACAAATAGCAACCATCCACACAGTGGCTGGAGCTGACTGGTCAGGTCTGTGTAACATAGTCAGAAACATCCTCCAGGCCAGTGCACTCATTATCCAGGTACTCCAGGATCACATTACCCCCATTATACAGAGGAGCTTCTGGGTGAGCCAGCAGAGAGAGAAGGGTGTCATCCATCCGGAGAGCCTCACCTGTCTGAGGGTGACACAGTCGCAGCTTCTGCAAACGGAGAGGACGGTCATACAACATTAAAACATATACACCAGTTTCTAGATGCATTTAAGCTAAAATGTATTCATGTTTTTGAAATATAGATTTCGTTTTCACGTGTCGAAGATAAACTAAAAGGATGCAGAAAGCAGAAGCAGAAAAAGAAGAAACGGATCAATTATGGCTGGAAGAGCAGTTAAAGTATCACTAAGAGACATCACACATTACTGGTCATAAAAAAACAGTAAAATATGCATTGTAACATTGTTTGATGCTCACATTCAGGTTACTGCTGTAAACCTCAAATGAGACATTAACATGCAAAATACTGGTTAGCCCCACTTCCTGTGAGCAGATCATATGCTGCAGGCAGGACAGTGTTTGTAGTGTATGTAGATACAAAAGAAAACTCTTTAAAGATAAACAGGTGAGCTTTGCTATCAGCAGATGTTATAATTAAAGTATATTTCAAAAAGGGCAAAGCAGGATGAAAGGTCGAGGAAGCAGATCAGCTGTTTAGTGTCAGCTGTAAACGTGTAATTTGATTTTATTGGGATTTTTTTGATTCTCTTCCTGCTCCGTTACCTTAGCTGTCAGCACATTGTTGTTGTTCTTAAGGCTGGCTAGAGAGGCTGCATAATCCACCACTTTCCCCACACTCCATTTGGAACAGAAGAACATGGGCTGGCTGGAGTCTTTAGATTCTTTAGGAAGATACACCTGGAAATATGTTCTCTCTGTCTGAAAAGCAAAAAAACAACAGTTGGACACAACAATACCAGATGCATTGTAATTATGTCAATATCAGAAGCTATGATGGAAGTAAAGTTTAAACGTAAAAGCCATGACAGCTAGGATTACCTGTGGCAGTCCTTTGTCTCCTGCAGCATGCAGCTTCAGTTTCATTAGTGCTACTTTAGCTGCAGTTGCACTGTTCTTTGCTCCTCGGCGCCCTTTATTTTTGGATCCATCCTTTGATGCTGAGAGAAAAACGCAAACAATCCAAATGTAAGTAGGTTAAATCTGAAAGTTGTGCACGAGTTATGACAGAGATGACAGCAATTTGTTTCATACAGATCCCCTGTGGCCAAAAAGAGAAATGACTGAACTTCTGTCTGTTGGCAACTTGTCAAGACAGAAACTAGTTGAACTGACCTACAATCTTTTGCACCAGCTCTTTGGTTGCTGCCATTCGAGGCTTTTGGACCTCCAGCTTCTCACACTTGTGATCATCTTGATGGCGATGACTGGAAGGTAAAAACAAGAGAAATTTAGATTAACTGTTCCAGTGATGAATTAGTATTATACTGTACCTTCAGTATGAAGTCTGAATGAACACAGTACAGCTCATCACACACTGTGTTTCTTTACAAAAAGACAAACTAAAAAGAGAGAAAGGTAAACGTACGCTAAACAGAAATGTTTTTCACACTGTGGACAAATAACTGGTAACAATTCTTTTCCTTTGCAGTCTTCAAATGAGCATGGATAACATTTTGGTCCCCCTGTAGTCTGGGATTCCCTTTTAACTGGCTCCTGGAAAAAAAAAAAAAAGTAAAATGAGATGATTCACAGAAATAGCACTGCTGTTATCTGTTTTCAATGATGGGGAAAACTAAAAGATTAGTAGTGGTCCTAATCTTATCAAAGAAAGACACTAAACACATGTCAACAGCCGAGCGTACCTCTGGACATGAGTGAGCCTCTCTGCTTCTGTGTTCAAGACTGTAAGAGATTAAAGAGAACGTGCTAAAATTTTATCTTTAGAAAGACACAACAAACATACCAATATCCATCAGAGCTAGAAAGTAACAAACTGTATATTTTCACTGAAAATTGTGTCACACAGTTTATTATTCTGACAATTTCCAAGCTCAATCCGGCCACAACAGTTAAATAAAAATAAAGACTTTTTTTAGGGTATTTTTTTTTTTTACAATCTTTATTAAATACTGTATTACTCTGAGTTAAGGAGCTGAATGTCTTCTTTAACTTTAGAAATTGCTTGACATGGGAGATGATGTGCCCCTACCAGAAAACACCACTGCAGGAATCACAAACAAATGGAAGAAAATCTGAAAGAACAACACAGGAAACAAATTAAACCTGGTCATTTTCAAAACTGGAATCCACACAGCTGACAAGCCAGTGGTTTGATTTTGTATTGTAACATTTTCTCTTAAGTTGTTCTGTACAAAAACAATTTATATGGAGAGTTTGAGTTAAAAAAAAAAAGACAACAGATTGTAAATTGCACTGTAATTATGCAGACTTGGTTTCACTTAAATTCATTTGAGAATACAATCACTTACAGATTCATCTTTTTTGACACATCAGGGGTTTTATGTATTGGGTATGTTGAGTTGTCATTATAACATTATTCCTTGGCATTACAGTTTATTTATTTTGCTCATCAAGCATATTTATTAAGGTTGACAATAATGGATTAAGAGCTCCGATGTAGTTATAGTAGACAGGTAGGTATCAAAGAAACTCTGTGCTGCTGATACGTGAAAATTAGTTTCGGGAACTTTTAACAATAGTTCATTTAGAGCCTGGCAAACAAGATAAGTTAAAAGTCGAGTTGAATTTTCTTATGATACGCGTTTGTAGTTTTACAGAAGATGACAACAGACTGAACTGGTGCTACAGGGGTTAGCGGTTAGCTTGCTAGCTAATGTAGCGAGCTAACAGTTGCTGATCAATGGAGGCTAACACCCGAAAGCTAGCTAACATGCTAGCCTGCTAAAGAGGCGCTCAGCGAGTTTAATATCAATAAAACGTCAGAAAAGTGTCTCAGCTCAATATCTTTATTTATTATAATTCGGATGAAATGGCGACGGACCTTTCAGGTTGCAGGAATCGATCTGACAGTGTTTTCCGATGTCTAATTCAGCCATTAGCTAGCCGTGAGTCTGCCGATCATGTCAACACGAACTCTGACCCCGGATGTAAAATCACGTGACCAAGAATTCTTTTTCCATCATTTTTTAATTTATTTATTTAAATTTATTTAAATAAATTTATTTAATTTAATTTTTTGTGCAGTAGGATTTGCTCAACTTTGCAGATTAAAATAAATATGCAAGCCGAACTTTAAAATTATTTTACAATCTGCAAGTTTTTATTAGCCTACTTCACACATCTGTAAGGTACAATGTAAAAATAGAAACGCCGCCATGATTCATAATCTGAAAGTTTATGTTAAAGTTTCGTCTATAAAGTTTATTGTGATATTTTACACTCAGTAAACAGAGAAAAGAGGCCAGGATGAAAACTGAGGGAGGGATGGTGTCGGGTATCATTCGTCACACAGGTAATGGAAGGAAAGGTGTGGTGGTGAAAGGTGCGTTCACTGGCTGGTTTGAATTGAAACCACGAAGCCGTCGAGCTGGAAAATCTGCCCGTCCGTAACACACCCGCCTGTAGAAACCGAAGTTGGACGGCTGTTTAGACTCCGTGTGTTTTATTTCTGAGCGCTGTTTACTCTAAAAGCTGCAAAAATGAGTAAATTCCCGAATTTCTTCAAGGGCTCGAGTTCGTCGGGCTCCAAGTCCAAACACCACCGGTCCCGGGGAGGACCTTCAGCCCAGGAGGCCATCCACAAACTCCGGGAGACCGAGGAAATGCTGACGAAGAAGCAGGACTACTTGGAGAAGAGGATAGAGCAAGAACTAGCGATAGCCAAGAAGCACGGCACTAAAAACAAGAGAGGTGAGTTTTTCTAGAAGTCTGGAAAACAGGTGCACCTGCTTTAACGAGGCCAGACTGGGCCCTGAACCAGTAGGCCTCCAGTGGTTCACCTAGGATTTTAATCATTCTCAGGCAAATATACAAATCAAACTTCTTTCAGGTATTAAAGGAGGTTTTTTAACCCCTTTTAGAAGTCATAGTTCAGGGCTATTTCCTTCTGATTTTACATTCTTGTATTCAGTCGTCATGTAAACAACACAGACGGCCCATTCCAAAGTCCTGAGAGGAAACTACTACTAATAAATCTTCAAAAATAAAATTACTTTTGGTTTTTAATTACCATGAAAATGCTGGACATGGAAGAAACTTTTTATAAATGAAAGCTAACATGTACTTTCTCCTCTCTGTGTTTTTACGAACAGAACTCTCTAAATACATTTTATATTTCCTGGTTGGCACGCTTCTTGACCACAAGTGGACCAAGTTGCAGTCTGAGAATTCAGAATGAAAATTAAATTGATACATGAAGCGTCTGTTAGATGAAACAGTAGAATTGTAGATAGATGTCTGGAAGATACTTGAATTAATAATTACAGCTGTAACTATTGCTCAATTAGTCGATAAGTTGATGAGGATTTAATTAATCATTTTGAGTACATTTTTAAGAACAAGAAGTCTAAATCCTGTGATTCCAGCTCCTTAAATGTGAATATTTTCTGGTAAACTAAATGTTTGGATCGTGTACAAAACAAGACATTTAAGGATGACATCTTGGGCTGTAGACCAACATCTAATTGATTAATAAATAATATAATCCACAGATTAATTTACAATGAAATATTGATTAGTTGCCGCTCTGTTGACAACAAAACAGCAGTCTAGACGTCTAATTTCACAGTAGCTTCTGAGTTTAAGACCCATATTTGTATACAGATTTGAGTAATTTATTTCACAAATACTAGACAAGGGTTAAGTTAAAACAATAATGCCCCTGTAAACACCCTCTCAGATGGTTTGCCTACGTGGATTATTTGTAATTTGTCTTCCAGTGAGCAAATTTAGTTCTGACCACAGCAGAAAGTAACAGGACAACACACAAGAAACCTAAAGTAGGAGCCAGTATGAAATGTTGTCTCAGCTGCATTGCTTGTTGAATCACCTCAGACTAAAAATAAACTTTGCCATGTGAAGGGAGGAACCATGCATGTTTTGTTCATGCACGCCCAATCCTTCTCCACCAGAGCAAAGAAAGAAGTCAAATTATCAGAAAGAATCGCACACGTCCAACCTCTACAACCTTTCTGTGTATCAGCTGCTCTGCAGGCCTTGAAGAGGAAGAAGCGTCTGGAGCAGCAGCTCACCCAGATCGATGGGACGCTCTCCACCATCGAGTTTCAGAGAGAAGCTCTGGAGAACTCACACACCAACACGGAGGTCCTGAAGAACATGGGCTACGCTGCCAAGGCCATGAAGAAGGTCCACGAGAACATGTAAGAAGCTGCAAGAGAAGGAAACAGATTGAAATACGACTAAAACAGCTGGTTTGGGTTTATGTTCCCTGTTTATCTTGTGTGACTTTTAATTTGAAACTGAACAGTACACAACAGAAATTAATTTAAAATATATTTTTAATTCTCATTTTGAAAGGGAGAAAGCTGAAATGTATCCTTATCAATATACTTATACATATTGAATTAGAAAAAAATATTAATACATGCTAATAATCCTTAGCTACAGCTGTGGCATGTGATAACTCAATATAAAAATTCTAAAATATGAATATATCATCACGTTTTTTTCCTTTAAATGCTGCTTTTTGCAGCTTTGCCTGGAGTTAATGTACACGCTGCTCCTGCTACACTGAGATTATTTTATAATTAACAGTTAACCGTTTCAGTCTTTTTTTTTATAGCATCCAAATATTGCAAAATGATAAAGCCATTGATTTGTGTAAGGGAATAGTTGTGTATACAGCGATATTGCATCTGTTTTATCTCTCCTCTCTCACTGTCAGGGACGTTAACAAGATAGACGACCTGATGGCTGATATCACAGAGCAGCAGGACGTGGCCCAGGAGATCAGCGATGCCATCTCCAGGCCTTTCGGCGAGACGTTTGACGAGGTTGGTACTTTTTACTGTTTATGTAGGTAGTGTGCAGTCATTTTCTTTACTTTTTTTTGTGCCACAGATTTTCAAATACGCTCTGCGCTTCTGCTGTGTCACCTGCTAATCTTGCTGCTGTTTACCGGATGTGTTTTTTTTCAGGATGAGCTTCTGGCAGAGCTGGAGGAGTTGGAGCAGGAGGACTTGGAGGAGAGCATGAGCAGCATGGGTGGACTTCCCAGCGTCCCCAGCTCCAGGCTGCCCTCATCACGGCCCAGTCAGAGAGCAAGTAAGTTCACAACATGGACACTGTAATTATTAAAGAACAGCTTATTTTATAACTGTCAGTGTAAGTATTTTAAAATGTACAAACCACTTTAACAATTCTGCCTATAAGATACATGTATTATATTTTTTAGACATGTGAAAAAGTAGTTAGTGCTGACAAAAATACAAACAGGAAAGCAAGACTGCTTATATACTCCACTTTTATGTGTTTCTATCTCTAATATCTCTAATTTTATGTTTAATATCATTAGTTAACACATTTTAAAAAGTACTTATTGGTAAGGATTTGTACAAGAAGACATTCACATGAACACTTTCACCTTCACATACTCATATACCTACACTTAGAGTAAGCAAAAGCTTGTTTAAGATGAGAGACAATTGAGTGTAGGAGAGGAAGGAAGCTAAAATTGTAGACAAAGACCTCTACAAAATAAGTGTGCAGCAAAAAATTTTGCTTCAAACTGAAGCATAGACATTTTGTTAAATCCAAATTCGAAAGCTTACTATTTTTTTCTGTCTGATGGGGGAAAAAAAGACGACATATTTTAAGATTATTAATCCATGGATGGGGAAAATAATTGATTCTGCTTTCAATAATAGAGCAGAAAACCAAAGTTAACCCTGACAAATGTTCCACAACAATTTAACATTATTTGTTAACTGTTTCCCACTTTGTTTTTCCAGCAACCAGGAGAAAGGCTGAAGAAGAAAATGACATGCGTATGCTGGAATCATGGGCAATTTGATTACGTGAGGACTTCCTCTCAATTAGAGAAAGTAACGCAAAACTACATGAAGATCTCCTCTCATTTTTATTTTTTATATCATAGTTGAAGGTTTCTAGGGAAATGAAGAGCATGATACTAGTTTTTAAAATAAGCCCTTTCCTTATAAGCTTGCAATTCTACTTTCTATTTATCAATAAATTAAAAACTAAGAGTGAAGGAATCAAGAAACTACATTTTAGGTTTTATGTTCATATGTCTCTTATTTCTTTTTTCCTCCTCCAATCATTCTGAAGTAATCTGTACAGAGTGCACTGCTTTTCATAGACCTAAAGAAAGTGTAACAAGGACACAACTGAAGGTTTTTTAGCACAGGGCAGAACTGTATTTCATGCAGCTGTAAATAATTTCAGATTTTGCATTAATGTTGTAAATATGTTGCATTAAAGCTGTTCAGCAATAGCGCTGTCTACTACATGTTTTCTCACTGCGTTGTCTTGATCACTGTATTTCTGTGCTAATTTTAAATACTGTAGATGCAAGAGACAAAAAGTCAAAAAAACATACAATCAAGTGGGTAACCATTTGTGCAATTTGGACTATGTGATAATATATGCTTAATACAGAATGTGTGTAGAACTATATAATCACACTGGTGCCCCATGGCATGATTTTCTGCATGTCAGTCCCCCTCTTTTTCTCAAATGCAGTTGAATAAAGGTAAAATGCTTTAAAAAATAACCTTAAAAAAGAAACAAGGTGAATATAATGATAGCTCATAATCAAAAGGAAGATTCATGTGTGAACTGTCCAAGACATCTTTGATAATAAGATTACTTTGTGCGCCCTGCTGGATTATTTTGCCTCAAAAGATACTGTGCAAGTTCACGATGTTCAGGACACAATATCCGCTAAACAGAGATTATATTAAGTATTGAAACGAACATGATGTGCAGCTCCTAAATGTGACAGGAGATAGTGGAAATGCTCAGCCATGACATTGACACTTTACTGTATCTTGCTAATGATATGTCTGCTAGAAAATAACACCATAAATTTGCACATGTTAACAAGTGGGCTGCACAGTGGCCCGGTTCGTATCCCGGCCTGGGATCTTTTTGCATGGAGTTTGCATGTTCTCCCTGTGCACACAAGGCTACTCCTTCCTCCCACAGTCCCAACTGGTGATTCCAAATTGTTTTTTTGTTCATAGGCGTGAATGTGAGTGTGATTGTTTGTCTCTATATGTAGCCCTGTGATAGACTGATGATCTGTCCAGGGTGTCCTCTGCCTTCACCCTAAGTCAGCTGGGATAGACTCCAGCCCCCCCCTCGACCCAAATGAGGATTAACCGGTGTATAGATAGTGGATGGATGTTAACACGATTAAAAAAAAAAAAAAACACAACTTGATCTTTACTGAAGAGGCTCTTTAATCGCTGTATTTATGTGCTGTTCTTGGATAAAATAATCTTTGGCAGTTTGTTTTTGTACTGTAGATATGTTTTTTTTTCTGGCTGCATGTTCATTTGAAGGTTAAAGCCGTGAATATTGTAGATTTTGAGACACTTTGACACTGATTTTATTTGCATTGTTCTGGATGTACAGCACTTTGTTTCAATCTGTGGTTGTTTGAAGTGCTATATAAATAAAGTTGGATTGGATTGGGGCAATAAAAAAGGCACGTAGAGCAGGCAGTGCAACAATGACCTAAGAAATTGAGTAAAAAAATAATAAATTAGAGATAAGTAACACAAATAATAGGGATATATATATACACACACACACACACACACACACACACACAAATGTAAAACAAGTAATACAATAAGAATAAAAATAAAATGGAAAGAAAGAAAAAAACTAAACACAATTTAGTAACATACTAGTGCAAATACAAATGAACAGTGTAGGTGTAATATGGCAATGAGGTAGACAGAAATTACATATATCAAGGTAGATATAAATTACACAGTGCAAATGGCAGAGTTCAGAGAAGGTCCACATTAAAGTCTGAATGTTAAATGTTATTCTCTTTGTTTTTACCTACAGTTATTGTCCATAGGTGTTTTTCTGCCCTGCTCATATTTGAAATAATGTAGCCAAAGTCTTTGCATCCAGGTGTTCTGCTTAGACTAGGTCACTGTGCACCCTGATGGAAAATACATGTGTGGAGAGGCAGGAAGTATGAACCATCCCAAAGAGAGAAGTCATGCGAGAAAAACTGTAAGAAACCAACTCAAGGAAAAGAAAATTCAACGTGGAACTTTGTGAAGCAACAAAATCTGTAACTGAGTTTCTCCACAGCATTTGACTGTACCTAAGAATTTAAATGTGAAAATGGAGTTCCACAGACGACCTGCGGGGGGCAGCAAACCGCCTCCGCTGCGTCCGGTCTGCTGTAAATAGCAGCAGCAGAAGAAGAAGTTCTCCTCAGTAGGAAGTCCTCCCGCTAACGAGCCGCCCGAAGTCAAGCAGGACCCAAGAAAGACCAACAGCGGGAATAAAAGGAGCATGGAGACAAATAAACCATTTGAGACGACAGGTGAGGCAATTGTTTTATTATCTCTTTAAAACTATGTGAGTTGATTAACTAATAGGGGGCGTTTCCGAGGCTGTTGAAGTTAGCATAAAGTCAGCAGACAGTTTCCAGGTTCTGAACCGGATTTTGACACGTTTCATACGGAGCTGCTGTATTTACGAGGAAGCGAGAGAGAAAAAACGAATATCTGAATTTTAATTACGCTGTATTACACTATTAACTAATAATGCCATGTAACTTTAGTTAGAGGTTACGGTTTATATCTTTGGTAGTCACGTTTTCCGCTTTAGTGGCTTAAGTTCGTCGTTATCTTTAAGTAGCTATTTGATAGATTCAAGGTAAATATTTGACAAGTTTTGTCCAAATAAACTTTCCTACTACATAAACCAGTCAGTATGGGTAAAGTTTCCGCAAACCTAAATTTGGATAAGTACAGATAAGTAAAATATAGTATTTAATTTGATATTCCTTACACTTTGAATTCATTTAACAGTTTTTAATGAAGTGGAAAACTTCTTTAAAACGAGTTCTCATATGTTGGTCTACAGCTAACCTAGAATCAAATTAAATTAGTAATTTCTACACCAAAAAACAGGCAAATTCTTTACATCTGTCTGAAAATCTTTGGCATCCTTAAATCACAAATTATGTACTGCTACTTTTCAGGCTCACAAACAAACAAAAAAGTATGACTTAAAGGAAATATCTAATTGGAACTTCCTAAACAATTTTGCTATATGTATTTTTAACACTTCAGTTGTATATTTATTGTGTAATGGATTTAGAATGTGACTGATCATTACTACATGGGATGTCATCAAAATATGAATTGCTCTGTATTCTAATGCAAGGAAGCCATCTTCAAGGTATAAATAGCTTCAGACATTCATTTATTACACGTTTTAAATGTCATAAGTGATAGAACAATTATCACAAAAGGTAGGACTCTTTGTTAAATAGATAAAGTAGTAATAATAAATACTACAGCCTTCCTGTTAACAATCCCTGGCATTAAAACAGGTTGGTCATTTATGGCTCAGGAGCAGCGTCCAAGTATTGCACATTCTGCTATCAAGTTAAATAAACTATTCATAACATACCCTGGGTCACACAGTTGCAGTCTTTCCTAATTTTGTTGTTTCCAGCTACAATTTCAATTTGAAAACGATGAGTTCAACGGTGTTGAAAAAAGATGTGAAAAAATAGTTTGACTATGTACTGCATTCAACACTGACTTATTGGTTCACTTACTGTAGCTACAAATGCTTCTGCATCAGAAGAGGAGGCCAAAAAGGCAGCAGCTGCAGCCAAACTAGCCAACCGTCTGCCTGAAATCCGTCTGGTGGTAGTGGGCTGGAGGTGGCCGGGGAAGAGCTTAACAGGCAACACCATCATAGGCAAAGAGGAGTTTCGCTTGGAACGAGCGGCTGAGTTCTGCGTTACGAGGCAGACGGAGGTGGATGGACGGCAAGTGACTGTGGTGGACACTCCAGGCTGGTTCTCTGCCCAGGATACCCCTCCGTCCTACAAAGAAGAGTTAGTCAGGGGAGCCTCTCTTTGTCCTCCAGGTCCACATGCCTTCCTCCTGGTCATCCCTGTTGGCATGTTCACAGAGGTGGACCGTGCTCGCATTGAGGAGCACGTGAGCCTCTTCGGTGAGCATGTATGGAGGCATACGATCGTGGTGTTCACCTGGGCGGAGATACTGCGGAGCATTTCCATCGAGAGGTATATTCGGAGGGAGGGCAAAGACCTGCAGTGGGTGCTGGAGAAATGCAAGCGCAGGTACTTTGTTATTAACAACTGCATATTCGGGGAGCATCCCCAGGTAGGACGCTTAATGGAGAAAGTGGAAAAGGTGGTGGCAGAGGAGGGGGGTTACTACAATCCAGCAGAGGTGGAGAAGGAGAAGAAACCTCTGGATGAGAACCAGAATCCGACCAGAGATGTGAACGAGCTGGGAGCCCGACCCAAACAGAACTCTGGACTGGGCCTGTCAAAAGCCATGGAGGTGGAGCCGCTTCCAAGTGAGTGAAGCTCAGGTGTCAATTTGAGACATTAAAGCAGCTATAATAAATATTTATATTTTATTAATTACTCACTTGGCCACTTGTATGTGAAAGAGATCCACTGAAAAATATCCTGACTTTGCAGTTCCCCTCAACTCTACGGAGATTTATAGCAACTTTCAGCTAGTTTTTTTTTTTTTTTTTAACTGTTTTTGACTCTCTTTGCTGTCATCAGTGTCTTTTTGTGGGCCACTGCAAGTAACAAGCTTGTGAACTTTGTGAATAAATTAACTGTATCAGCTTAAAATGTTATATATGTGTGTGATAAATCAGTGTCAAAATGTAAAAATAATAGTTACTGCTAATTTAATTTGCTTATTACCTCAATCTGGTAATTAAATACTTTTACCATCACTCTGCACCCCTCCTAATAAATCATACAATCATTTATTGCTGTCTCTCCATCAAGGTAATTTAAAAAAAAAAAAAAAAAAAAAGTTGAACAATTTATAGATTTAGCAGATGCGGTGCAACACTCATTCATTTGTAGTTGTGTATTTGACTACATGTGTAATGTAAACCCAACATTTACTCTCCTTTATTTAAGGTTTGTTGCCTTTTTATAGTTCATTATGTTCACCAGCTTACTGTTTGTTTCTGAGTGTGTATCATATAGTGGGATTTTTAGAGGTTTTCACTGAAAACAGCTGCTTGTTGTGGCATAAAAGGACGCCATGGGAGTCATGAGAGTGAACCTAAAAGTCAAAAACTCTGCACAGAGGTGAGGGGAACTGCAGTCAAGTGATAATTCTCTGTGGGTTAATCACAACAAGCAACTCTCACAGCACACAGTCATTTAATCCGTTGCTACATATGGTTAGAACTGCTTTAAGGAAGTGAAGATGAACTGGTCAGCCTTGCTTCATCTTGTCACTGTTTCATAGCAGGAATGTGGTTTTGATTGCATCTTACCTTTCTCCAAATATCCACATATGGAATTTCCCTCTTGTCTCTGTGTCTCAACCCAAGAAGGACACACCTAGAAAAAGAACAAAACATGACTTCTTCCTCTCTATCACCCCTTTAACTATAGTTATGTCACAGTAGTGTATTAAGTCCTGTTGTATATTAATAACAAACTGTGTGTTTGGTTCTAGATTAACAAGTCACGTTTGGCTGATGGGCCCAAGAATAGCAGATCCTCCTTCTTCCTGTTCTGATGGTAAAACTGCTTGTAAGACAAGACAGAAAAGGGTAAATTACTGAAATGTTTCTGAATATACAAACCAGTTTGATTGACTCTATTTATTTTTATAATCGACATGTTACTGTGTGTTTTAGTTGTGTGCGTTTTTGACAATGCATACATCCTCACTGTCATATGAGAGGCCTTTTTAACAGAATCCCTTGGTTTTCATGCTGGCTGCACATTTAGTCGCCCATTTTAGCCTGTAATGGTGTTTGGAAAATGTGTGTGAAAGTGTTTTTAGCGCTGTCTGATGGAAAGGATGTATTTTAATCTGAAACAAAGAAGCACAGGCTGTTACATACAGAGAGTAGCCATAATTTTTAAACCCAGTGTGTACACTCCTCAGTCATGGCGGATACCGATGGCACAACTGCACTACTAAATTGTTGCTATAATATTCTGTTGGTGGCTATTGAGGAAATAGTTTTTCCCATTTGTTGTGACCAAACTGTAAATGTTTTTCCTTTGCTGTAGTGTTTGTTATACAGTTATATTCATACAGTTGTAAAGCACTTGAACAGTTACTGATCTTTGTCTGATGTGTGTTACCTTTAAAGCAGTTGTTTAGTTACCTATAAACAGATCGTTTAGGTGATTGTATTACTTTGTGATAGAGATATATTCAATGAAATTATGTGCTAGCATTTAGAGTTTAAGCGTGGTACATTGAGCTGTTATTCGGATTAAGTTGTTTAACTAAATAATTGAAAAACTTAAAATCCCAGATAGTCACCATTTTGGGTTGTTATTTGTGCTTCTTTTCTTTGTTGATAATCTGCTAAATGATAATCTAAAATAAATATATTTGATTTTCGGACAAAACAAGCAATTTTAAGATGTAATATTTGGTTGTAGAATACTGTAAAAGGTATTTTTTTACATTTACAATGACTTTTTTATTTAAATTTTCTAAACACAATGATGAATCAAAGATGTAGCAACACTGTGCCTGCTATCACAGAAATGCAATCATTTTTCAAGTCAACTGAGGAGGAAAATAGGTTTGATGTAAGTTTAAAAAAAGTACTTCTTTAGCGTTGACTACTTTTCTACGGTTTCAAGTTGACACTGCTGTTTTCAGGCTCTGAAAGAGTTTAGTCTCCATGATGACAGTGTTTGGCAGCTGTTTTTGCAGGACATGAGAGGTTTCTAAGGGGAACACTGGTGTGGCAGCCTATGAGGAGACATTTCCATCCAGGAGAAGCTAGAAAGACGACACAAGGATCTTGGCGTTGTTTTCCTTTACGAGCCACGCTTACAACTGAGGGCTGAAGTACCTTTCTTTTTGCCTCTTTATATTAAAGCTCTTTTGTGCAGCATTTCTACAACTTTTAACTTAATCCAAAAAAAAAAAATTGTGATTGTTTGCAGTGCTATGAGTGAAAGACTGCTTTTGATTGTTTCATGCACATGTATTCCCAATATTCCACTGATTAAATTGGCATGGAGAAAGCAGACAGAAGTGAATATAAAGTATTTTTAAAAATCTGCTTTCCTTGTGGATACGAACAGCAAAACACTGTAATCATACCTGCTGTTTGTTGGCAAGAACACTCTGCAGGGCACATTTGTTTCTTCTTTGTTGAAAAGGAAGAACTTAGGAGAAAATTGTGTAGGTTTGGGCTTCCAGCAGGCTGTGCAAGCAGGATGAAAGACTTCCCAGTTTTCTGTTTGCTATGATTGCATAGTGCACACCATCAGGTAAGCATGAGATAAATAAAACGGGGACATGTTGTCAGGGCAGCCAGATGAAGTGCTCTTATGTAGGCAATCAGTGGGACTCATCTGGTGCTTTTTCACTGTGATTGTTGCTCTTTCTAATAGGGAAAGTCAGCTGCTCTAGACAGACTCTTGAATCATCCAGTAAGAGTTGTGTAACTGTTTTTATAAGCCTGTGGTTGCTTCCTTCTCTTTGTAATCTGTGTTGACCTCCAGATGAATCAGGTAGTTGAAACAATAGTTGCGTAGCCTGTTTTGTCATGTTTTTTGTGAACCAGTTGAATAACCGAAGTCCCTGAACGTATCCCTCGACTACACATCTCTAAGTAAGTGTTACTCAGGTGTACTCCCTGGGATGCTGTTAGGTTTAGATTGGGTTATCTGGGTGTAAATCAGGTACTAGTAGAGCAGCTGTGAGTTCCAAAGTTGAAAATCTTTGCCTTTAATCTATAGTTCTTTGTAAATATCACAGATCAGCCTCACTCTTGGCCATCAGACGCTGCTGGTTTTCTTATTTTTTCTCCACTGGGATGCACAGACTAAAATAGCTGGATGGAAAACCAGCAAGGTCCTGAGACCCATGATTATAAAAAAAACTGAATTAAAGCCATTATTGTAGGAATGCTCTGTATACTTTAGGTGTGTTTTATTGAATTAGTTGTTGCTATTTTGCATGTGTTCATACTAGTGAGTACAGCAGACGCAGTGCTATACACTCAGATATGCACTGTGACTGTTTAACCCACTTTGGGTCAATGCTAACATGTTTGTTGACATTTAATACTGAAGCAGAGGTCGGAAACATATCTACTGTAGACCTGTTTCCCACAAGTCCCTGAGGAGTTATTATTACTGATATTTTATTTTAGATTTAAGGAGATGAATAAGTCCAAACACGGCTACAGACTTGGGTCAAAATGCCACTTATTTAAGGAGGGAGACTCTTTATAATTAAGGCAACAGAATTAACAGACTGACTGAAAAAAGAAGATTGGTAACAAGTATATAGCTAATGTATATGCATGTAGGACACTGACTAAAGCTGCTTTTAGGCATGTAACATAATATAATACACCTTGGTAGCAGTGTTTCCAAATACGGAGTCCAGCATCTGAATCAAGCTACTCTTAAGGAAGTCATAAAGAAGCAAGAGTCACATCTCTGGGTTTTTACTGTAGCCTATGTTCCCATGCAGCGTGTCCCTTTAGCCAACACTATTTATGTTGACTTGTAATTAAAATGGGACGGCTGTACTGTACCGAGAGCTGCAGTGTCTTTGTTTTCTGTTAGGTTCAAATAAATGTCTATATTTTGATCTACTCAAAGTTGTCTGTCAGTTTTTTGAGTATCTGACAAATTATGATTCATTTTCTTGTGAATTATATTAGTTAAATATGCCTAAAAGTCCTACGGGTCAAAAGCCAAACAACAAAGTTGTATGCTAGTCTGTTAACTTTTTAAAAACTGTTTATCAAGGATTATTTTATTATTGACTAATCTGCAGATTGTTTTTTAGATATTATAATTAGATTTTATATTGGATATTTTTGTGAATGACAAAAAGTAAATCTTACATTTGTGAAGCTGCAACAAGGAAATGGTTTATATTTTTGCTTGAAAAATGACAAATTATTGGACTAATTGTGCATTTCTTGAATACAGTAAGGCAATGACATCCAGCTGCCGCCACAAACTCGAAAATATATTTTTTTCTAATTTACTCACTTTGAGATAAACATTCACAAAATGCTGCTGCATTAAACCCAAACATCTATCATTATTTCCTTCCCTGACAGCAGTTATATTCTCTGCTTTGCCCACTAGATGGGAGTAAGACTTCAGGTCACTGAGACGATGTTTACAGCAGCAGCAGCATGATTCACAGCACTGGTATGACCTTGCCTGCAATAGATTCATTAACTTGATTTGGGGAATGTAATAGCTGCCTGTCTGGCTATTAACACTCACTTATTGTTTTAAAACACGCAGGGCTTGTGTTTGTGTTGTGCACTTGATTAATTCTTCATTCTGTCTTTGAGTCACAGCACTAATTCTATAGACATAATTTAAATTCTCCTTTTGTCCTTCCCACTACTGGGCCAGTCGGCTGAAGTCTCAAAGCTCTGCCTGGCCCGGTCAATAATATTTTCCTGCTTCCTCAAACCTCCTTCATGCCTGTTTTGCTCCCAGCTTGCTGAGCTCTGCTCCATCTCCCCTCTGCTGTCTTGTTTACTCAGCTTTCTCTCGATACTCCTGTAGAGCTCCATCTCCCCAATCTGCAGAGAAGCACTTCCACTATCTACCTGATCCAAGGATTTCACATAAACCGACCACACAGCACATTTTTCACCGCTATGCTCTCTTTCAGGGATGATTTACAGGAGAAAATGGTGCTTTTTAAACAGACGTGGGAAGATTTCCTCACCATAGTCACACTGAGCACAGCCAAACACTGGCTTTCCTAGAAATTAACTTCCCAAGATTTTATTTTGATCCGGGGCATGCATTTTTAAAATTGATTATGGTGGCATTTAGGCTTTAATAGTGCATAGGCATGTCAATTTTCCAGCTGCCAAGCTGTTTGTATGCTTGACTGGATAAATGTGTTGTGATTAATCAAACAAAGGAAGTGGTTACGGTCCGTGTATATTTTGGCAATTGGATTTTCCGTTCTGAAACGGGTATTGAAAAACAAAAAACGAGTTATTTGATTTTCGTTTTAAAATAAAAATAAATAAAATTGAAATACAAGGCATTTTTCCTTTTCATGATCAAAAATGGATATACGAAATTTTAAAAAAATGCTTTGATTTTCATTTTATATTTAGAATAAACAAAAAATAAAATCAGTAAGAGACAGAAACGAAGACAGGTCCGTTTTTTTCATTTTCTGAGACCGGAAGTGGTCATCAGCAAGTGTGGAGCCAAACGACAACAAGATTCTCAGAGGGCGGAGCCAGAGAGCAGTGATTGGTCAGACCATAGCTAGCGTATCTAGTCTTCTATGCATATCTATGGTCGGCACATCTGGTAGCATCTCTGGCTGCTGTTGACCTTGTTTTTGGAGTAAAACACGGTAAGAAGATAAATACTTCTAACCAGTAGCGTTGTTTTGTTGTACGTTAAGTCAGCGACTTGTGAAGAGTTGTGTTTTGTCGTGTTTGAGCAGTTGGTCCGGACGCGTTAGCTAGCTAAGCGGCTAAGTTAGCTAGCGGGCTAATTAACACAGGTGGCTAACTTACCGCTGAACACCTGTGTTAGTTGCTGCCGCTGCTGTCGCAGCTGTCCTCATTATTAGAATGACCTTCTCAACCTGTATTTCTCTGCTGTGTATTTTAGCTTTTAAAGGTTTAAGGTTAACTGAAGCCCGTTCAGCTGCACTGAAGTTTAACATTCAGCTGGTTTGAATTAAACCACGCTTAACTTAACATTGCGCAACATTACCTCTCTGAATCTCCATAATTTCATTAAATTCCTTCTCTCTTCCACTGCTCAAGTTCAATCCAGTATATAAAGTGACATTAACAGTGAATAAACTAACAACCAGCCATTGTATTTATTTATTATTGCATGTGTTTGTAGTAAAACATGAGTTGAAACATCCTACTTTTGGATCGAGAACTGCACAAGCCGTTCATTTTCAGTCACCTGATGAGTTAAACCCCCCTTTTTATGTGAGGTTGAAGCAGAAAGTCTGAGTTAACAAAGAAAGCTGTTTATAATTTGCGACACCTGTTATCTCTGACTGAGGCTTTAGTTTTTGTTGAGCTGATTTACACGTAGAAACTTTGTTCAGGAAGATTTCTCAGTAGCTCAGAGGACAGGCTGCTTTTTACACAACCTTGTAAGAGAATGTCTGTCAATGCTTTCAGCAGAATTTAGAAACACAACACTTCCTAAACAGATATTTTGAGGCTGTGAGGTTGAACGTTTGAGAGCATATCAGTGTGTTTATTTGTGGTCTTTCTGTTTCTAGGTGGAAGCTGAATTAGTGAGGATGACTCCTGCTCCTGTCATCTCTAAGCTCCTCACACATCTTTACCTGCACATGAGGAAAATCACTCCTGTAGAATGCAGGTATGTTTGTCATTATTATAAAAAGATGTTGCCTGGTGACCTGTCAGAAACCCATTATACAGAGTCAGCCAAAATAATGTTTACACACATCAGGAAAAGAAAAACTTGCATAAATATTTCAATACCGAATTTATTCAGACATCACAAGATTAATAAAAGTTATCTTTGACCTCTACAATTACAAGAGGTGCTCAAAGTGGTGGCCACTGGCTTCCAGACATTTCTGTTGTATTGTAGATGTCACTTGTTGATGCTCCATTCATGAGGGTAGCGCCATCTGTTGGGAAAACATTGTACAACAGGACACAGAGTTATTGTACTTTGATCAAACTTTGAAATACGTATCTATATGTATAGAAGTACTTATGCAAATGAAATATCTATTAAAAAAATTTCTTTTCCAGATATGTGTATACATTATTTTGGCTGACTGTGAATTAGCTTAATGAGAACAAAACTGTCATTTAATTGTTGCTCTGAAAGCTTCTTTAGTGAAAACCAGCTGGTGTTCTGCTTTGAAACAAACTGCTGTTGAGGTCTGTGTTTTTAGGTTTAACCCCACAGTTTCTGAATGAACTGATAGTTTTTTTTTCCTGATCAATGTGGACGTTATAATTGATGGTAACATTTACTGATCATATAATCAGCATGACAATATAACAGTATAACATTCTGACCACCTGACTAATACTGTGTTGGTCCTTTTATGCTGCTAAAACTCCTCTGACCCAGTGGTTCATCAGAACCTCTGGGGATGTCCTGTGGATTCTGTGGATCCTGTGGGTTGCAGGGTGGGTCCTACCTAGACCAGGCTGATCCTGGACCATCCCACAGATGCTCCATCAGATCTGGATGTGGGGAGTGTGGAACCCAGGTGAACAGCTTAGCTCTGTCGTGTTCCTCGGACCACTCCTGAGCAGTTCTAGCTTGTCCTGCTGAGGGTGGCAGCTGGCATCAAGGACTGCTGTTGCCATGGAGACTAGGGGGTTGTTTGTCCTGCAGTGTTTAGGTGGTGGTACATGTCAAACATCCACATGAACGTCAAGGTTTCCCAGCAGAACGTTGCATTAGAACAAGATGATGGATGTTGTTCTCTTCAGCTGTCAGTGGTCAGAATGTTGTGGCTGATCAGTGGATCTGTCTGCTTTTACTCTGACATCCAGAGTTATACAAAAGTGTAGTATGTGTGCAGTGCAGAAGAGATTTACTTTATTGTATGCAGTTTGTTTTTTTTTTAAAGGGAGAGCATTTTTTTATCCACCTGAAGAAGACCTAATCTTTCCCTTCAAAGGATAGTTAATAATTACTACAGCTTCCATAGTGGTTCCATCCGAGAAAATCAGATCCATATACAGATTTTTATTAATTCCAGAGCTGGTTCAGTGAAGATTATAATAATAACTACATCAGATAATTCTTGTTGCAGTTGGAATTTTGCAGACTGAGAGATGGTTGAGAAGGCTTTGCACTTCTTGTTTTAGCAAAATATGTTATAATAGAAGATTTTTATTGTCATTTTACATGAAGTTATCTGCAAACCAGCAAAGTACATCAGTCTGAGGTATCTAAAAATAAATAAGTAAAGAAAAATGCTTCTAAAGCCAATAATAAACAGAATATTTTGAGGGAATATTCTAAAAAGGAAAGAAAAGCTCCATTCTCACTCCTCTCAGGATAAACTGTCATTAAAATTGACTTTAAATTTAGCTTCAACACGAGATAAAAAACATTTACTTTCATTACTGATGTTGTCGAGTTTTAATAAAGTTCATGCTACTTTTATAAAATGATGAAAGTGAATAAATTGTATTTCTGTGATCTGTGTTTGATTTCTGTCTTTTCTCCTGTCATCCAGATGTTCAGAGGGAGATGATGCCACATCTGGTCCAGCCGATGGAAGGTCTTGAAGTTCTCTGACTGGCCTGGACTGAAGATGGTCGTCTCACTGGATTTAAGGTTCAGATGCTCAGTAACAAACTCCACCAATGAGCCAACAGGGAAGCTTTAGGTTTATTAAATGTTGCTATGAAGGTATCGCTGTTTTTCTTTGTGAATGCAATGTGCTCCAACTGAAACTTGAATTAGAACTTAGAAGTAAATCCTTCCATCTGAAAGGATTTAGTTGCATTAATGACCTCATAACATTCTAATTTTTATTCCAGTCTTGGTTGAAAATAGAATCTCTGTATTGATTCAGGTAAAAACTGAACTTCACAGCATGTTGGAGCAAAACAACCAGATGAAAACTGTGATGGTGTTGGATTGTCAGACCGTAATGTTGCAGCTCAAAGCAGCTTTTCTATCTCAGTTCATTCTGACATTCAGCTATGAATCAACACAGCAGATGGTGATCCATGCTGTGGAAGTCTCACATCTCCTGATTTAATGGAGCTGCTTTGCACTTTTTACACTGTTTATTCACCAACACTTTATTTAATAAAAGTCCCATCTAGTTTTTATGAGGAATGTGATGTTTTAATTTCTCTGTTAATAACTGCAGTCTAATGGAACAGCTGGAGTTGTAACATCTGTCCTGATATTGATCATGAAGTATTGATCAGAATACTTATGGTCAGCAGTCATCCCTGAAGTTTTACATTAAAATCTTTACTTGTGTTGTGAACTTTGGTAAGAAGCAGAAACTTTAGCGTTGCCATGGATACATGAGTGTTAAATTCTGTCCATGTTTCCATTTTGGGAAATTCAGTCCAGCAGATGAGTTTGTTTTTACTGCCAGCAACCATTCAGTCTGAGATATTAAGAATAAATAAATGTGCATAATGTGGAAATGAACAGATTCTATTTTTATTTATACCTACAGCTGCTGGTAAAGTTCCAGAATGTGGTGGAATTTAGTCTCACAATCACAGACAATAAATATTATCTGAAAGTCGGGTTATTGTTTTAGCAGCACATGTTGGACATATTCCAGTTAAGACTCTGGAATATCAGGATTTATGTACATTTACCTCAATAATATGAATGTTCAGGTTAAGATTGTACAGTGATATTTATTATGTAAGTTTAGCTGATTAAAGTTTATGACTCTGCACTAAAATATTATGTATTTAAATTGACATCATTATTATAATATTTAGGGTCAGACCCTACAGTATTGAGATTAAGAAATCAAATATTCTATAAAATGTAAATACACTGAACTCATTTGGATATATTTAAGTGAGACTCTACAATATTATTTGACACAAATCTATCTAAATCAAAACTTTAATCATTTTTACTCCAAACATTTACTGGACTGATTTAAACATTAAAATCACTCCTTTCTAATCCTCTGCTGTACGTTCAAACCTGAGGCCTTAAATAGAGAAACACACAAGTATCTGATTGAAGGAACTTCTGCAGAGTCCTGGTTCCAGAACATGATGATAGAATTATAGACAAACTTTAACAAAAGCTGCCTGAGAGTTTACAGCTTTTTATGTTAGATTTCTTCAATAATTTAATGAGAGTTATCAGCAAAAGTCAAGTGTTCATTTGATGAACTTCATTTCCTAAAACATCCAGAATTGGAGCTCATATCTTTGGCAGCTGTAAAGTTTCTGCTCCTTCAAAGTTCACAACACAATGAATGAATTCCTAAAACACTCTCAATGCTGGAGAGCGTTTGTGATGCTGAAGCAGTGACCAGTTTTTCAGTTTCTTCTCTGGAGATGCACAATGAGGGACGTCTGCAGAGACTGAGAAAGAGTCTCACCACATCCTGACATGAGGAAAAAGACTTTATTGAAGACTACAATGAGAAAAACTATCAGACAGCAGACGACTGCATTCAAGGTGAGCTCTGAACATTTGATCTGGAACAGGAATTCAATAACAGCAGCATGAGCTTCATTTCAGTCTGTAGCTGCTGAATTCATGGATGAATCATCTGGAACTAGAGAAGAAGACCATCAAACATCCATGTCAGCTGATGGAGGTCCAAGAGTCTCACCAAGCAAACAACCTACAGAGTGAAGACCTCAAATCTGATTGGACGGCCTCCTATTCAGCCACATGTGTGAACAAATGCCTCTAAGCTGATTTGTTTTCTAAAATAAATCTAGTTTGAGTTCTAATCTATGCCTGTGTGTTTGCTTCTTTACACCGCTGTTAACAGTTTAGCTGGCCTCCTGTCTGTGGGTGTTTGAGTGCTGAGAGGTTTGTGGATGCATGTGAACGTTCTGTGTTGAAACAGCAGCTTTGGACTCACTAACGCCGGGAAAAACCAAGAGCTCCTTTATTTGTGACTTCCACTAAAAAAAACTGATGAAAATAAGTTTGCCAGGTTTCTGACTGATAACAGATTATTAAATAATGAAAATAACAGTTTAAATATTCCTTTAAACAATCCTTTTAGGTCTACGTTTCCTTTACACTGACTTCTTGGTATTTTGGGTGGAATATACCTTTAAGCCCAGTGTTCAAGGGTTCTTCTGGGAATATACCATTAAACCAACCTTTTAGGTACTGTAAATGTTCCTGAATATTCCATCAGATAAACCTTTTAGGTCTACATTGGAAGATTTTAGAATAGAATATTACTCCAAACCATCCTTTAGGTCTACATTTAAGGTGGAATACTCCTTTACACCAAGATTTTTTGGTCTACGTTGAAAGATTTAAGGTGGAATATTCCTTTAAACCACCTAAATTTCATGTTTTGATCATTAACAAGTGAGAAACCTCAATCCAGACTCCTCATAATGACGTTTGAGATTTATGCTGCTGTTATTTGTTTAGTCCAGACTAAATGACAGAAATCCACAACTGTAATTTTATTTCAGGACTCGGTTATTAAATGTCGAAACAGTCCATGTGACTCTAAAAACTCAACAGCTTTACAAACTCTAAGATTAAACTCTCCACAAGGATCCAAAATAAGTTGGACTTCTACATGAGAGCTTTAATTATTCTTCATCTACTTCCTGAAAAGTTTGGACAATAAACTAACTAATATAAATATATATAAATAACTAATATTTTCAGCTGAAGACAGACTTTGTGATTTTTTTGCTCACATGTTGTGTTGTTGTAAACTTACTCTTTCAAATAAATAGCCTCCTAACCCCCTGGAAACCAGCGTTTGTCCTGTTTTTGTGTTGCTCCTCGGCGACCCTAGACAGCAGGGTCCTAATGTTTTTTGAGCAACACACCATACTATGACGTTTTTACAATGATGGTTCTACTATGGAACCAGTTTGACATGTTCAGGTGTTCTTTGTGTGAAAACTCAGAGATTTCAGGGATCAGAAGGTGGTTTTCAACTTTCTTTGTTAACTTTCTGCTTCAACTTTAAACTAAATTTCCTTCACTAAGCCAGCCCTCTGGACTTCCAGTAAGCTGTGTTCCTATTGGCTGTCCAGGTGGCTGCTTGGTGTTATCAGGAACACCTGAGCAGCTTGGTGTTATCAGGAACACTTGAGCAGCTCAGTGTCTTCCTGCTTTATTTAGCTGCAGACAAACATTTCCTCTGCTTCTCTTCACCAGTGAACCGGGTTTGGCTCCATTGCTTTAGTTTGTTCTTTAGGCGTTGGCTTGCAGCTTCCAGCAGTAAAATCGTCTTTAATGTGTTTCTTGGTGTGTTTTAGGGCTTTGTACTGGATAGTTGTCTTGGTAAATGTGGTTCTTTAGCCACAGTTAGCACATGGTGCTAATGTGTGCAGTGATTAGTGGATTTGGTGCAGCTGAGTTGTGTCTTTATCTTGGCTGTAGTGAGTCTTTAGAGGTTTTTGGTCAGACACATTCTGTATTCCTGTTTGTGAACCAGCGTTGGTTGTCCAGAAGGTAAGAGTTCCTGTCCTGATTCTCTGTTCTCAGAGGTTCTCTGGTAGGCTGCAGGAGACTTTAGTGTTTGGGTTGTGCTAGTTTGGTTTTTGTACGGTTTCATTTGGACGACTATCTTGAGGCCCCTCCATGTGGTTTAGTGAGGTTTTCTGGAACAGTTCTACAAAGCAACCTGCAGCAGAAGAGACTTTGAGAGTTTTTAGGAAGTTCTGGAGAGCAGACTTCAGAGCAGCAGAAACATTTGTCAGCAGTTTGAGCAGGAGAAGGTGAGCTTCAGAGTTGAAATGAGATGGAAACCTTCTTGACCGTGTGGTGAGATCCTGTACCAAGAGTTTGAGCAGGCTGTGAAGAGTCTGTAGTTCTTTGGTCTGAAAGCACAAGAAGAGTCGACTCATTAAAGGAGAAAACAGGAGATTTTGTTGGTTCTTCTGTCGCTCTGCAGTTTCCTTAGACTGAATATCAAGTTTATATTTTAAATGATTTGCCATGTGAGCCCAAGAAGACTTCAATAAACTCCCTCCATCCCCTGGACAAAACATATTTTATTACGATGTTAAATCTTTTTTTTAATGTTTTTGAGTTTTAATCATAGTTGTAGCATAGTTTTTTGTCTTTGCTTGTTTAGTTTTGTGATCTGTGTGAAAGGTGCTAAACAAATAAAGCTGAATGGATAAACTGAATAATTGACTAACTTGTGATTGTGACAACAGAAATATTTTCATTGTGATTTAAGGGTTTGTTTCATCTTTAAGGTTGGGGTTAAAATCTTGACAGAAAAAAGATTAAAGAAATAAACTACATTAAAACAAATAAAGGAAAACATTTAATACAACAAAACTTTTAAAAAGAAAATTAAACATTAAATACAATTAAATGATATTAAACAGACAAAATATTTAATTAAATAATTAAACAGAAGATACAAAATGTAATTATGAAATCAAACAATTTTTTAAATAATATTGAACATTAAAGATGAAATATTTTAGATAATTAAACATTTAAAAAATACAATTAAACAAGAAGAATATTAAAAATTTAAAAAAATACAAAACATTAGATTATTAAACCTTTAAAAAGACAAAACATTTAATTAAAAAATTCAATGTTTAGAAAATTAAATCTTAAAGACAATAAAACTAAATAGGAATTAAACAGAAAATACAATGAATCATTTAAAAAGAAAATTAAACATTAAAAGGTGATAAAACATTTAAAAAAACTTTAAAGATTTAATCAAAAAATTAAACATTGGGAAAGAAAGGAAATTTTTCAAACAAGCTGATAAAACATTTGAAAAAAGCAACAATTAAACATTAAAAAGACAAAACATTTGGAAATCAAATCAGACAGAAAAGAACAAAAGGTGAGAAAAGAGCAAAACTAAACATTAAAGAAGAATCAAACTAAAGACAAAACATTTGAAAAGACACTAGTTAGACTTTAGAAGATCAAATTAAACAGAAGAAACAATAAAATGATCAAAAACAGCAAAAACAGGTAAAGTCTTAAAGTGTTTTCTAGTCTGAAATGAAAACATCAAGTTGTTTCTTGAAACGTTTCCTCTTTCTATGTTCTTGGTTTGATTGTGCACAGATTTACTAAGAACTCATTTAAGAAAACTGCTTTTCAGATAAAGTCTACTAGTAGTTGAAGTCATTGATCAAACTAATGTTACCTTCTGATCTCCACAAATTTCACTGTTCAGTGAAGAGAATCAAAGTTTGTTCAGGATTTCTAAAAAACCCACAGGTTAAGGTCTGAGAAGAACTCAGATTGATGGTCTAAATGTGAAATCAAGACTCATGGTCACAAGTTTTAAGGCTTCTGTTAACCAGAAAGTTCAAACTAACAGAGAAGTACTGAGAAACTTTTAAAACTTCAGCCCTCAGACTGTCTAAAGGTTCAAACTAACAGAGAACTACTCAAGAACTTTAAGGTTTTCAGCCCTCAGACTGTCGAAAAGCTCAAACTAACAGAGAACTACTCAGGAACTCAGAAGATTTCAGCCCTCAGACTGTCTGAAGGTTCAAACTAACAGTGAACTACTCAGGAACTCAGAAAATTTCAGTCCTCAGACTGTCTGAAGGTTCAAACTAACAGAGAACTACTGTGGGACTTAGAAAATTTCAGCCCTCAGACTGTGTGAAAGCTCAGGTCCTGAGGACTCGGGAGGTGTGGAGGCTTTGGAAAGTCTTGGAAGTGAGGGTTCCACCCTCCAGCACAAAGGCTGAAGTCCAACCTCCTGAGAAAAACGGTCGAGTCGAGACTCGAGTTAAAAAAAAACTCGAAAACGACAAAAAATAGATGATAAATGCGCAAAAAAAAGAAGAATTTGTATCTGAGCGAGTAGCTCAGGAGGATAAGAAGAGGACTCCAAAGTGGAGGGTCGCAGGTTCGAGACCCGCCAGCGGCAGTTTTCTTTCTTTGTCTTTGTCAGTATTTTGAGAAAATTTAAGAAGTGTCTGGTCTTGAACCAGCGACCTGCAGCTCCATAGGCAAATCCTTAACTCACTGAGCTACAGATCAGATAAAATAACATAATTTCGTCGTCCCTTTGTCATCGTAGTTGCTGAAGTCACCGCATGGGTGGAGCCAAGGCGGAGTCTGGGTGGAGTCAGGGCGGAGAGTAGGCGGGGAGGTGGGTGGCGGCCTCCCCCCTCTACTCCCCCACCTCCCCTCACCGCCCACCACACCTTCCCCCGCCCGACGAGTTCTTCGAGTCTCCACGAGTTCTTCGAGTCTCGACGGGTTTTCCCCAGTTTCTGGAGTTTCCACCAGGTCAGAGGCAGAACAAGTTTCATGAAGAGGTGTTGAAGTCGGCCAGGATGGACTGACTTTTTACAGCGACTAGAAGGAAGACGACTAGAAGAGCAGGTCTTTCACCACCATCCATAAAATCCATGGAGTCGCTCCAGAGAAATGAAGGGATGTCAACTTTTATCAACCTCCATCCACATGTTCACTTTCATATCTTTACTTGGAGATTTTTAGCACCACAAACCTTTAGTATCACACTTTATTATCATTTATTAGGATTTTAATGGAATCCACCAGCAGATTTAGCTTTTGTTGAGAAACTTTATTCTTGTCGTCGTGGGACTGCAGTATTTAAAACTCTTCCTTCTATTTGACCTCATATTTATTAGTTTTAGTGGCAAAAGTTATTTTAACTGTTAATTAGTCTCTTAAAAACCAAATAATAAATTGGATCAAGAAGTTTAAATTTCTTACGTTGTCATATTTTAAATATGACAAAAAAATATAAAAATAAAGCATCTTGTGACAATTTGACCTGTAATTGGCATTATATAAATAAAATTGAATTAAAATTGTATGTATCTTGTAATGTTGGAGTAATTCAGACATATATGTTGGAAAAAACATTTTCTTTGACCATTAATCTGTTGATTGTTTTCTCCAGTAATTCAATTCTTGTTTTGGTTTATGAAATGTCAAACCCAAATATATTCAGTTTACTGTCATAAAAACCAAAAAGATTTACATTCATGATGCAGGAATCAGGCAGTTTTTCACTTTTTATCTTAGTTTAGTCAGAAAGATAGTTGATAATGTGTGAATTGTTGCAGCTTGTGAGCCGTAGAAGGTTTTAATCTTTGGGGCCGAGTGTCAAAAAACATTTAGAAACCAACATCAACAAAACACTCAAAGATTTGAACATCATTTTCATGACAATGTCTAATTAAAGGACATTTATTTCCAATGTAAATGTGTGATATTCATCCTCTGGAGCTTTCTCTTCACATCGTCTTCCACCTGGACTGGTTTGGTCGGGAGCATGTGCAACAAACATTTGAAAAACTGCACTTTAACATCAATGAATGACACTGAAGTTTAATCTCTACATAAATGAGACTGAGTCTGGATGTGCTGCTCTTTCATTAACTCCTAAGTTTAGGGAAAGTTTAAACAAAAGAGGACAGTTCAGATAAGACTTGAGAATGAGCTTATTTTGAACAAACATCTCAGACTTTCTGAGCTTCAGCACCTACAGCAAGATATTTTAACAACAAGTAACTCAAGAGATCCAGAAGTTGGAGACAGTTAGCTTTAGCTGAGCCAAAGAACATGTGGGACGCTAACCTAGCAAACATTACAGACTTTTCTCTGTGAATTCTGAGAAATAATTTCCTATTTAATGACAGCTACACATCTTAACTCAGTCTCATTAAAACAGACTCTAATTCAGTGTCATCCATCCATATTAAAGTGCAGTTACCCAAAATGTTTGTTGCATGAGCTCCAACAAAACCTGTCCAGGTAGAAGGCCACTTTGACAAACAGGAAGTGGACGATTCCAAGCAGATTTATAGAAGGGGGAACCGGACTGTACTAAGTGTGGTCGAGTGTAGAGGGGTGTTTTGTGGGTTTTTAAGGCTGATAATGATTATTAGTAAGACATTTGGAGTAGATATTCATTTGCAGTTAATGAAAGTATTTAAAATCTTCAAGTTAAACTGAGAAGAACACAAACTTTAACAGAAAACTTTGTCAATATGTTTTTGTTTTGTTTACAGATGTTAAGTTAAAGGAGTTTTATTCGTGACATATAACCAATCAAATCACTCCAGAAGACAGAGCGACCACAGGTAGATAAAGGTTCAGAGCCAAAGTAGCACCATTTTTAAATGTATTTATTACCGTAAATCAGTAAAAAGTAACATACTGATAATCAGTAAATCAGTCAGCCCACAATAACTACAATTCTACAATTTATGTCTTTTTCCTTTGACTTGTTATTTGTACAATATACGATGTATATTATACTGTTTTTTCATACCAAAGGCTATACTATGATGTTTTCTAAGAGACATACCATGCTACTCTGTTTGCACTCCTCCTCTGTTGTTTTCTGGATTGTACTCAGCTGCATGCCTTCGTCCACCCGGCCTCCGTTGACTCGTCCCGCCTGCCGTCTCTGGAGCTGAAGCTGGATTGGAACAGACCAAAGTACAGTCCAATCACAATGTCAGCTGCCTCTCAAAAGGCTCCTTCATCTGGCAGGTGGCGGCACTTCTTCTGAGGGGAAGCTGAGCTGGCCCGGCAGAACTTTGGAGATGTGTTCCAGTGGTTGGTGGATGTGTGGGGAGATAGAGAGGGACCTTTGAATTGTTCACAAAGGAAAACAGGGAACCCATTGGTAGTTTTAGTTTAGGGTGCTACTGCGGTGTGTTTTTGGGCTTGAAGAGGTGAACAGGAAGAGTTTTTTTTTTTGTATTGATTATCTTTTACTTTGTTCCTGGTTGGAATGCCCATCAATGTCAACATGAAGTTCACTTTTAGTTCTGTTTATTTATTTTTATTTTACTAACATCCATTTGCTTTTAACCCCCTCACATGTTGTGTTGTTGTAAACTTACTCTTTCAAATAAATACTCGTCTAACCCTCTGGAAACCAGCGTTTGGACTGTTTTGGTGTTGCTCCTCACCTACTTCAGACAGCTGGGACAAAACAACCTTTTGTGGACTAAAGGCTATACTATGACATTTTTTGGGCGACACGCTACACTATGACGTTTTTAGAGCGACATGCTATACTATGACGTTTTTAGAGCGACATGCTATACTATGACGTTTTTAGAGCGACATGCTATACTATGACGTTTTTAGAGCGACATGCTATACTATGACGTTTTTAGAGCGACATGCTATACTATGACGTTTTTAGAGCGACATGCTATACTATGACGCTTTTAGAGCGACATGCTATACTATGACGTTTTTAGAGCGACATGCTATACTATGACGTTTTTAGAGCGACATGCTATACTATGATGTTTTAAGAGTGACATGCTATATGATGACGTTTTTTTGGGCGACATGCTATGCTATGATGTTTTCTGAACGACATGCTATACTATGACGTTTTTTGGGCGACATGCTGTACTATGATGTTTTTAGAGCGAGATGCTATACTATGACGTTTTTTTGGGCGGCATGCTATACTATGACGTTTTTACAGTGACATGCTATACTATGACGTTTTTAGAGCGAGATGCTATACTCGGATGTTTTTAGAGCGACATGCTATACTATGACGCTTTTTGAAGGACATGCTATACTATGACGTTTTTTGGGCGGCATGCTGTACTATGATGTTTTTAGAGCGACATGCTATACTATGATGTTTTCTGAACGACATGCTATACTATGATGTTTTCTGAACGACATGCTATACTATGACGTTTTTTGGGCGGCATGCTGTACTATGATGTTTTTAGAGCGAGATGCTATACTATGATGTTTTTAGAGCGACATTCTATACTGCAGGCTTTTTAAATTGACATATTACTATGACATTTTTTTTAGTTTTTTTGTTGTTTTTAGCAACATGAGAATTTGAACAGTTTTAAAAATTACTATACTTTTACTTGTGCAATGAAATATTATTCTATGGCATTTTTTAGATGACATATACTCTGATGTTTTCTTGAATAACACTATTTTGACAATATACTGCAGTATGACATTTTTTGAACCACATATCATAGATGACAATTTTAGGCAACATCCTATCATCTTGTGCTTTTTGAACCACATAATAATCTATGGGGTTTTTTTCGCCGACATACCACACTATGAACTCCAGGCCATGCTATGTTATTCTTGAAAAGTATACTATACTTTGACATTTTCTGAACTACATCCTATACTATGGCGTTATACACAGAGTGCTTTGGTTACATGTTGATTTATAATGTAGATTTTTTTCTGTTTTGTTTTTTGACAGGATTACCACAGACCTGACCGTGAACACCGTTGACACCCACCTGAGGGAGACGCTGCCTAAGATCTCAAGGCTGCTTGGTCGTGGTCTTTCTGGTCCTGCTCCAGAACGCCTTCATCAACTACATCTTCTTTTGAAGAGGCCCTCAGATGCTGCAATCTCTGACCTTAAGGAGGAACTGCTACTTTCACTCTGTAACGAGACAGCGGTTATTTTAAAGACCCAGCTCCTGGCGGCTTTGAGTCAAAGTTTAACACCCATCAAAACGGAACTACAGACAGTTAAATCTGAGCTGTCGGTCAGTATTTCAAACATCAAGTCCGACCCGGCTGCCCTAAAGCACGCTGTGAGTGAAACGGAAACTTCACTCTCCACATCACCGACGACATCGTCACACTCCAAAGCAGAGCACCTGTCTGCTGAACTTTTAAAAGTGGACAATAAATGTGAAGAATGTGAGCAGTAGCAGACTGTGAGCAGCGGAACAGATGTGATCAGAAAGAAGTCATTTTCTTTTTTCTTTTCTTTCTGGTTGACTTGATGCTTTCAGATGCAGATGGAGCTTATTCTGATCTTTCAGGATAAAAAAACTGCTTTTCTTTCACAGACTTTTCAGGAAATTATTCTCTCAGGTTTTCTCTGCTATTTATATTTTTATTATCTGTGATTATTTCATTATTTCTTTATTGTAAAAATAAAGTTTGAGGTATAAAGACTCATTTAGTTATTTTAATCCTGAAATCTTTGATGTAGCAGAACTAAACTTCCATTTTCCTTCTTGTGCTTCTGATACTAGAACTAAACGTATCTTCAACACGGAACATCTGGTTTTAATGAATCAGCAGCAACATCACAACAACAAATGAGACAATTTTCAACAAATTAATAAAACTGATGTCATTTAAAACTAACAGTCTGTTTTAGTGTCAAATTAAAGCTCATTACTGACAACTAGAACATTAACGTTACTGTTTTAATCACATTTAAGTTTCCTGAACGTTACATTAACGTCAACCAGCCACAGTTTTATTAACTAAATGCACTACATTGCACTAACACAACTCACTTCAACTGTTTACATGAAACTCAACACAAACATCGTTAGCTTAATGCTACGTTAGCTTTAATCAGGTTACGACTAAGTAGCTAGCTCGGTTAGCATCGCTAACATTAAAGCTAATATTTACTATGCTAACTTTCTTCTCTGGTCAACACACACTGAAACAAACTCCACCAACATCTGGAGTGCATGGCACACATTATATCTGACACTAAAGCTGCATATAAAGTGCATTAAAAGCGGCACCGATACGAAAATAAACATTTACTTACCGAACTATCAGAGTCCTTTCAGTGTCTGCTGGTAGAATCAGCCGAAGGTAGAAAACTGGTTAAAACAAGCCAACGGGCAGGAAAACTGTCTGTGGAAAATGTTCTGCTGATGCACCGATAAATAAACCAACAGTTATTATATCAGAATTAATCCAAACGAGGAGAACAGAGTCTCAGCTGTCTCCTCCATAGGACCTGTCAATCATTCCAGACCGGACTGTCAATCAAGTAGCCCCGCCCCCTGTCTTCGCAAAACTTTAACGCTCTATAAAAAAAATCAATATTGATTTATTTTAGGATCGGCCACCTGATCTCTTATTTTGACCATGAAAACTAATGAAAAAAAAATGTATATACAGTCTATGCACCGTACTCTGTTTGGCTCCACACTTGCTGATGACCACTTCCGGTCTCGGAAAATGAGAAAATGGACCTTTTGTTTACTGTCTCTTATTGATTTTACTTTCTTGTTATTCTAAATATAAAATGAAAATCAAAGCATTTTTAAAATTTCGTATATCCCCCTTTGATCATGAAAAGGAAAACACCTTGTATTTCCATTTTAATTTTTGTATTTTAAAACGAAAATCAAATAACCACTGTTTTTTTGTTTTTCAATACCCGTTTCAGAACGGAAAATCCAATTGCCAAAATATACACGGACCGGTTATTTATAAGAAATTTGCTTCTTCAATCCAAAAGAAATATGAGCTTAAATGAAAAGAAAAGCCCAATTCTGTGTGGAGGTACACAAGCACACAATTGTGACTGTTTTTAACAACATTGTTTATTATGTCAAATGTAATCAAAACAACAGTAGTTACAGAAATTACAGACAGCTATGATACCGTGTGATTTTGAGTCTTATTGTGTGCTACGAAGTGTCGTGATAAGATAAAACAAGGTCACAGCTGGAAGAAAACTCCAATTCTTGTTTCTTTATATTGACGTCCTGCAACTGATGCTGGATCTGTGACTAAACACCGTTAAGCCCAGCTCATGAGAGAATAAAGAACAGCACACAGCAGTTACCTAGCTCAACAACACCACTATGCTGCTTTTCATCTTCTACAATAACATATTAATAAAAGTGGGAGTAAAAGCCATTAGTCAAGTCCAGTGAAGCCAGTGAAGACTTTGCTGCTACACAATCTCCTGTTCCTACGATCAGATTCCACTTTCTCTGACTGCATTGTGACAGTGGTTATAAAAACACTTGCAGTTTCAGGTGGCAGTGGACAACAAGCAGATGTTCCAAGAACTTGCAAAGAGCACTTCTCCACAGGGATCAGTCTAAGAATATTAAAAAATATGTCTGTAGGCATGGAGAAGTCATTGATCTCTTTAACTAAACCATCTGCTCTCATTTTGAACACTGCTGTGCAAAAGACTTTTCGGAGAGGCTTTGAAAAGCAGGGGTTTGCTCTGAGTGGTCGACACAATGAGACCATACCAGCGTAGTTGTGAATGACGGTGTGTGAGTGAAGGATTAAAACAGCCAGTGAGTCCTTAAATTTGGTGTTTGTACATGACTTGTTGGTGCATCTTTGGGTGTGCAGTGTGTTAAGTTAAGCAGATGAAAAGTTATGAATGAAACAGCTGTTAGCTAAACCCCGTTCCCATGGTTACGGTTGCTGCGATCTTACATTAGCAGGTTACAAGATAGCAAAGTGGCAAATTTATCGCCTTTCCATTAATTTTACAAATTTCCCGGTGACGGCTGACTTTGCCGGTTGAAAGAGCAACTGTCGTTGGCCGAATTTATTTGCTCTGTATAATTACAAAAAGTTTCATAAAGATATAATGCTATTGCCATGGACATAAAGTTCTGTGTATTTGCAAGTGTTTGACCTCAATAAAAACAGCAAAAAAAGAAACACAAGCTGCACTTGCTTCCTCAGATGGTAATTTTGGCACAGCACCTGCTGTCAAGCAATGGCAATGTTTGGAGTGAACATTTTTTTTAATGCAACCTGCAAGACAATAAGCTAATGCAACTTTTAATTGTTAGGTAATTACATGCCTTGCTCTGTTACTGTTTTAATTAGTAAGTTAGCCAGGCATGCTAACAGTCTCAGCTTTCATTACCACAGTCACTCAGTGTTTAATATATATTATTCCTCATGTTTTAGCTCTTGCAGCTCTGTTTATTGAGTAAAATACTACAAATGTGCCCAAATTTCAAATACTAGTGCTCTTTTTGTGCCTAGTTACGGTTGCTAAACTATGATTGGACAGTTGCAGTTAAGGGAAGGGGTTTAGCGAATGGTCGACTGTTATCAGAAGTGTATCGCAAAATCATTTCTGACAAATATACAATTTTATATGACGTTTAAAATGGCTGCTATAGCCAGTAAACCACTAGAGCTACCACTACTGGTTAAAGGCTGCTGAGTAGTGAGGTGTGGAGGCTGTGGGGGAGGTTGAGGTAAATATTTAAAAAAAAATCTCACTCAGATGCTGATTAGTCTTTGGTCTCAATGTGATGACGACGTGGTGTGAATACAAACGATCCAGATGACTGTTAGGCTATTTTTTTTTCAGCGTAGAACTTAATGGATGCAATATTGCACGTTTTATATCTTTCAGTAGAGTTCCAGGATGTTGATCTTTCTTCTCCAAAATGAGTCTACAATCATTAGTGTAAAACAGGATTTTTGCCTTGAAATATTTAACAGCAGAAATGAGCGTTTGAATTCTGTGCTGATCTGTGACAGCGACGACTGGAACAATATTCACATTTAAGTAAAAAAGTAGAGAAAAAAAGGCCACTCATAAAAAATAAAAAAACGTTTTTCAGTACCATCACTGCTATACTACAAATGTTTGCCATGAGTTACCTGAATCTGCAAATGTTTTGGCCTTGGTATGTACATTATTACGCTGACATGGATGAGCCAATCATAAGTGTTAAATGTGGACACAACCGGTAATGCTCGGCAACATAAATGGAAGAAGAAACCACACTGTAAAATCAATAAAAACTCCAATCGGACCAGTGTGTTTTCTGGCTAACACAACCTGTGTACGATACCTAAGAGTAAAATCAAGAGGAATCAACCGTGCAGAGCCAGCTCAAACATATGCACCCATAAAGCAGGTGGATATCCAGTCACTATTGTAAACTGCTCTTCTGTATGCATACACACATGAATCACTTACACTTCAGAAAATATATTCACACTCACAAGCGCCTGTCTTGTAATTTTGCATTAGTACCACATGTCAAATGAAAAAATAATGTGCATGGAAAAAATTGTGCAAACTCTAGTCAGGGACAAAATGGCACGGCAGTAATGAAACCAATGCAAAAATAGAAATAAAAAAAAAAATCATAAAGAGAAGGATAGAGTGTGCCCATCACCCATTCAAAAAAAAACACTGAGATTTCCTCAGCGAACAAAAATAATCTTCCTTTTTCATTTTCAGAAAATGAAACCAGCCAAACATCACAAAGTAATTCAACAGCGACTCTGAAAGTTCTGAGCTTCACTCCCAGCAGCGATTGATTGCAGTGGCAGTTCAGCTCATGTCATACCGCGCAGCTAGAGCCGGCTGTGGAAAAGTCAATTAAGCCTGCTATGGTATTGAAAAGCAATACCGACGGTCTATACAGATAAATGTGCCAACCCCTGTGAAAAGATCATACTGAAAGAAATAGGAAAAGAACTGAAAACCTGATGGATATACAAAGGCCTATACTGTATAACCCCACTGACCATAAAGTGGAAATCTCTGTTCACGTAATCTGTATTGATTCTGAAAATATATATTGTATAATTCTCCCTGCTCCCCCCTCAGACACACCCAGTCTAGGCAGTCAGGCTGTACAATCCCTCGATGGCAACGTGACAGCAGCCGAACAAACTCTCAACCAGACCGAGTCGATGACGTCAACGCTGTTCCCTCCCTCTGTCCCCGGCAGGTCAGCTCCTGGCCAACGGGAGCTGAGCAATGGGATCAGTTTTCAGGGTTTTCTCACTTTCCTCATGCCACTAGCTGCTGTATCCGGTCTCATCTAGTGCTCAACGGGCCGATTCCACAGTCTTAACGAGTCATTGTGTACACTGAGCTCCTCCGGCGAGGAGCAGATCCTGGAGGATCCTGGTGAGAAGAAGTCCCTGTGGAGCAGGAGGGAGGAGGGCTGGCACAGGAGGGGAGGCGGCGGGGGATGTGGACGCCCCCTCCTCCCTCAGCACTGCTCCGACTCGATGAAGCCCTCCTTCTCCTGGCCCACCGGCTCCACCTCCGCGTAGGCTGGGTGTCCCGACCCTCGGCGAAACTTCATGGCCGGCCACCTGCTCGGACGTCTCTGCGGGAGAGGAGTTTAGGATAAGATCAGGATTATTATCAAGGTTAAAGGCTAGGAATGGGAAGCAAATATTTACTGTGTAGTGCAATAAATGGACCTTCTGCGGTTTGATTTAAGTGTCTGGCATCTTGAGTATGACCTGTATGCAGTGTAAAGTCCATAAAAACTCAAATGTTTGTTGCAGGTTGTAAATTTGTAGGTGAGAATAAAACCAAGAAATGGACACGAAAGAAGCCAGAGCTGGACACTGATTTAGATGGTTTCCAATCACGTCTATCATTCATGACAGTGTTTGCATAAAATAATGAAATCCACAAAGACATGGTCACCACACTTGGTGTATGTTCAACTGTAAAGAAGTGGGTTGCCTTTTTCAAGCAGGGCAGGGAGAGATCCAAACATGACCCATGGTTGACACTCCTAAAATTAGAAACTACAGATGATTAAGTGGAGGCCATTCACCACATGGTTAAGAATGACAAACATGTGACTGACCAAAACATAGCAGAAACCATGGACATCGCTTCCATGTCTATTTTTTTGGTTTTCTTCTCGCCTAATGATTTCCAAAGTGCATCAACTGCAAAGGACAAAGGCGACAAACATTTGAGTTTTTGTGGACAGTGATATAAGTCTTTATTGTATTCAGTTCTGCCTTAAAATGGGAGTTATTCCCCTTGGTTTCAGGTGAGGCAGAAATATATATTCATTGTTTTAACCGTCAGTAAATCTTATGAAGGTCCTACTCTCTGTGTATACAAAGACTGATAGATTTATTTTGTTCCAAAAGTTGTTAAAACTCATCAGTGAGCCACGCTATAGCACTTGGGTGGGATAATTCTTCATTACCATAAATACACACTGTCCCCGAGCTGTAAACGCTCACTAGAGCACCAAATGTGTCGCTTTAAATAGTCCCTGAAAAATCACCTATTTACTCCAGCTTAAGAAGCATTTGCTAAAAAACTACTAATTACCTAAAACAACATTTATGTTCCTTGTTTGGACCACATCCTAACTGATCTCCCTGAAGTTAGCCACTTTAGTTTAATTAGTTCACCAAACACCACTGTGGTGACACAAATTCTCACCAGAGCAGCAATTTTTGTTATTTATGTTTATTTTCAACCTCTTCTCACAAGTTGATATGATTTATATAAATCAACATTTTAAAATAGTCCCTCACAAATGCAATATTTACTCTGGTTACAGTAAAGTTAACAAAAGCAGCAGTACTGAGCTATTTTAGGGAACTATTTGGCATTTATTAAGTTATCTAAAGCTTCTAAAGGTCAACAGCAGTAAATGATGAATTATCTGGGTTTTATTTTAATCCACATCAGGGAATTCCTGTGAGCAATAATGACCTTGTAATATTGACAACAAGAACAACTTTGAACTTAAGGAGTCGCCATTTGTTTCTCTGTGATGTTTGAACATCACTACGACACTCTAAACAGCACCTTCTCCTCCAGTTTCATCATCTTCCTCTGAAAACTTTAATGCATATTTATGAGTCGGGGACTGAGGAATAAACGCACTGGGCTGAGTGTGGTTTTTTTTCCCCAGCTGTTCAGATGTATTTTCTTACTATGATTCTGGAATGTCTCAAAGTTTGAGAAATATTTATCGCCTTAAAACTAAACTGTTTCCACAAATTCCTAACTAAAGAGTCACAATCTGGAAAATTACGTCTGTCTGCATTTTTGTCTGCAGACAAAAGTCTTATGAACGTTGTACTGGTTTGGCGCTCAGACACAAACAGTGAAGGTTTTTTCCCTAGCAAAAGAGGAAAGGATATTATTGAGGATCTGGATTCCAAATGCAGGAAAATATGAGAATACCATGACTCGTTTTCACCCTACAGGTTCATAAACTGTTCAAATATTTTTCTGTTTTCTTGTCTTTGATTCTTAAAAATGTGACAAAACAATGTTATGTTGTATATTGTAGGTGTCTCAGTGTTGATTTGTCTGAGCACTTTAAGGATTTCTTTTCAATTTTGGCTTAAATGTGTAAAGGTTAGAGGCTGTCTATCAACTCTTGACCTTGTAAACAGTCAGTCCATACTGAGTTTTCAATCTTCAGATCTAAAACCACTTTGTGAAAAGATATTTTTCTCAACTTAATGTGTTTCCAAGGTCAAGGATGAGCTCTATTTTCTCAATGGACTGTTTAATTTTGGAATCTGTCTGGTGTAGCACAAGGCTTCATGCCAGATGGTTGTAATTGCTGCTCACCTCGATGAGGAAGAGGCTGGCTGCAGAGGTCGGGTGATGGTAGATGTAGACAGTGATCAGCACGCCGGCAATCATGATGAGCATCACCAGCAGGATGCCCAGGATCAGACCGGTGTGGAGAGGATGTGTGCCTGGTACTCTGTCTACAGCGCTGTCAGCAGGCATCACTGGAAAACAAAACAAAAAAGTTGTTTTATAGTGAGGTATAGACCTTATATATATTCATGATTTTAATTATCCTAGAGTGTTAAACCCTACTGTGGTTGTTGTTTTTGTGTCGCGATAAGATACTGTGATATTTTTGCATTAAAAAATTAACCAAATGTGACGTGTTGCAGTTCTGCTGTTGACCAGGAGGGGGCACTCATCATTCATCGATACTCTCCTCCTGCATGCATCAATATGACTAAAAATTCAAATTCTACTTCATGTCACCACATTGAAAACAAAACAAAATAAACCCTTTTCATTGAAAATCCAAACAGTGACATTTGCAAATGTCATCCAGTCATGTAAGTATGAAAATAGCTCATTTCCTTTGGCTCTAACAGGGTTTATTACGTCTTTGAAAAAGGTAAATAAAAGGACATTTCTTTCACTTTTGGAGCAAATTAAAGGTTCGGGGTTAAACTGAGTGTTTGGGCCTCTTTGGCGTCATTGTTCTGAAGTCTGTTCAGGTATTCATGAGCAGCTCTCCTCTCCCATAAGTACAAGTAACAGTTAATCCATGCCAAGGTTAGCAGCATCTGGTCCTGATAGGAGTAGGAAGCAGGTCTATAGATGCTGATACAGTTGTATTGTAGCCTCCAGTCGTGGCACTGCAAACTGAAGAGGCTGTAATAGGGACTACATAATAAGTCTGTCCTTCAGCGAGCCTTGGAAGTCATCACTCGTCTCTGAAGCACTTCATCAGATTCATATTTGAACCTCAAAGTCGACCCAGCAGGTGCTTTTGAGAGTTCTTTTGAGGATGATAACAGCGTCCTGAGAACCTACCGGGAGTCTTTGTTTTCATCTGTGAGGGCATGATTTCAGCAAACACACACAAAAAAACAACAAGAAAACACCACCTGCAATTTGCCAGCCAGGAGCATATACAGAATAAGAATAGAGAAACAAAGACAGATTGTGTTTTCATACCCTAGCAGAGAAACACTGATCACAGCCAGGGAAAACTAATGAAGTGATCATAAAAGCAAAAGCTCGGATTCTGCTTTCATATTGTAGCTTATCTCACACAGATTTATAGCAGGTTCAGACCAGATCTAGTCATATAGCTGTGGATTTCCTCTCCTGTGCCCCCCTGACAACCTCTCCCCAGGCTCCTCCCTGGCTTTAATTAGCAGCTATAGCCACTACTGAGCTTGTCAGCCATCTCCCCTGGCTGCCTGCCTCATTGATTTCCAGCACACAGAATAACTGGGTGGTAATCAAACCTGTCCAATGTGTGTGGGCAGTCACTGTGAATGTGCCGTTCTATAAGTCAGTGTAGCCATTATGTTCACAGCATAACTGGGAGTGGAAAGAGAAGCACAACGTATGGATTACTTGTTGTGCTGAAACAAAATAACCGATTACCATCAATCCCCACAATCCAATGGGAAGCAGTTTTTACTGTGCTATTTCGGTTTAATTACTGCAGGAGCATACAGTCAGTCAGTTTTAAACATAAGTCAGGAGCTCCAGTTTTTACAGAAAAACAACCAGGCTGAGAAAATGACATTATGACATTCTTGCCATTGCACTGAGGCTAATAAACACAGTCTGAGGGTGTTGTGTTTTTCTTAGAAAGCTATTTTCCCTGAAGCTTAGCTGCCAGAGGTACACAGTCCAAGAGCCATCTCCTGGTTCAGCTGGAAGCCCAAACGATGTGACAGACTGTTAGTCTGGGGTGTTGGAAGGTTAGCAGCGGGCATGTGGCTGAGCGGAGATGAAGGCACAATGCGATATCAACAGCCTAGCAGCTAAATAACCAGCAGGATGCAAGCAGAGATGCTTCTGACCAGACCCCCGGAGGAGCGCAGAGCTCTGGCAGTGACTGAGTCATCTGAGTCTAAAACACTAAGACAGCCTCCGTATGTCAAACACATTGGTTTACAGAGGGCTGTTGAGAGTCGAGACATCTAAAATGTGTTTTTAGGTTCTCAAGTTAAGTTTTCTCACACAAAAAAGACGACAAAGTGTTACAAAACTTGTTGAAACAAGATGAAGAGTCTACAGTCACGTTGGCAGCTTTTTGAGGCTAATTGCTCGAGCTAAATGCTAACATCGGCATTCTAACACAACGACTACACTATCATGCAGATGACGCTTATTAGCAGTACATGCAAAGCAACGCTGTGCTTTGAAAATAGATGATCAAAACTTCAACCTCAGGATGACTGTAAAACAGTCACAACAGTTCATCCTGGTTACCATGGTAATCCATCCAACCTTTTTTTTTTTCCTCACATGGTCATATGCTGTTTTTCACATGCTACAAGACATCATGAGGGAAATAAGCAGTAAACACCATGGCTCTGTATTTTGACCTTGACTTTGTGGTCTCAAAAACATTGATTCAGACTTAAAGGGCTTCATGGGTCAGAAAACTAAGAAATCAAGGACTTTCTGTATCAATGTTCTTCAACAAAATCTTCAAGTCTCAGATTCCAACATGTATGACTAAATTACTCCAATATTACAGCTTGAACTTGTGTAGTGTAGAGTAGTTTTAAAGTGTTTGAGGAGAATCATAAGTGAGCTGGTGTGCTTAAGCTGCAGCAAGTGGAGAAGGGAGTGTGAAAAGAAAAAAATTTGCACAACTTAAGGGAAGCAATGAGTCATATCTAATTCAGGTTAAGATAGGGAGGGATTATTTTCACGGGAAAAAACACCACATGTGCAACTTTGGTACATGGAAATTAGTTTTAGGTGGTAATTAAACAGCATTCTTTCCAACAAATCAATTATTTGTTAGGTCTATAAAACAATTGCCTTTCAATATGCTTGTTTTGTCCAAACAAAAGTCTAAAACCCAAAGAGCCGAGCCAACCCATTAGAGCCAAATAGCAACTTCTCACTTACTAAATGCTGGAGCCAGTACATTTTTGGCATTTTTTTACCTCATAAAGAGCTCATACTGGCGCCCTGGTACAGGTTCTGTTGTTGAGATACGTCAGTCTGGACCAAAGTGGTGGACAGACACTGGTGCCAGCGTGGCTAGAAATATTCTTCAGTGTACAATTACGATAATAATGTAATGAGAATATTTATCATTGTAGCACAATACAATGAGACTGGGACACAGCGAAGTTGCACGTCTTTAGCAGATTGAATTCATTCCTCATTAGCTTTGTCCTTATGGCTGCTAGAACCTGAGGAGACTGAGTGAGCGCTAATGGAGAGCAGAGCTCTTAGGCAGCAATAAAATACATTAGAGCCTTTGAGAGAGGAGAAATGAGACCAGCAGAAATCCAGCCAATCTGTTCTTTTTCAGTTTACATTAGTGCCACAGTGGTAACAGAGGTGTACAACTGTTCTCTCGCTTGGCTAATGAGTTTCAGGACGCTAACAAAACAAACTGAGCAGACCTATAATTCAGTCTCTTTGTAAACAGGTGTTGAGGAGTGGTGCTGTTGGGAAGTAACTCCCGAGAATGGTCAGATTGCTCCTTATCTGAACTCTTACTGTAGCTATAATCAGCATTTTCTACTGCAGTCAAGGTCAGAGGACACGTCAACTTGAATCAGAATCATCCACTGTGCAATTAATTACACCTTTATAAATGCCAAGCAGGTATAATATCCATAAAATCAAAACATCATCTTTGATTCCAACAACAACAAAGCCAGCATTATTTCATGCTTTATGTGTCCCCGTGCCCGCCGTAAATTTCCCTTTCACCTTGAATAATATTATTGCCAGGTATGTGGTGATAAAGGGGTTTGATGCATGAAAAAAATGCAGGGAGATATCATCACAGCGCCAGGCGCCGGCGTAAGAGTGCTCGAGTGATGGGAGACATGCAGCGTTTGTGAAATGAAAGTGTGACAGAAGCCACGGATTTCCAATTCCTCTCAAGCAGGAAATGAAACATTTGAGAGGCTATCTAGCTCGAAGTCATTTCAGAGCTCGGATGTTTTGGACATATTAGCAAATAAAGCGCACTGAAAGAAACGCTGAATTTTCAACCAGCAGCAGTAACCATCAGATTAGTTGACATACTTGGTTGCAATCACAGTGAAAAAGACTTAATCTCACAGCACGCTATTATTTATGGTAACTACCTCCTCCAAGTCCCATGAAGCTATATCAGTGAGAGGAGCTTTTTGTTTTCAGCTTAAGCTTGCTGCAGTAAAGGGGATGAATGTTGTACCTTCAAAAACAATAATTTAAGCTAAATTAGAAGCTTGAAAACCGCATGCTGTCTTGCCTCCTGGTGAGAGTTTATATGATTACAATAAATAAATCTGTTCATTTTTCATCATTGAACATAACATTATCCCCATACTTTCATATCGTAACACATATTTTGTGCAACTGGCACAAAATATGAAAAATCTGCTATAACAGCCAGTAGCTGTGACTGTTCTCAAAAATGGTCTTGTTTTCATACAATACTGTTAACTGATTATTGATGACACTTCGATTTAGATAGATAGACAGACAGACAGAAAGACAGACAGACAGACAGACAGACAGACAGACAGACAGACAGACAGATAGATAGATAGATAGATAGATATTTTATCAATCCCGAGGGAAATTCAAGTATTCAGCAGCTTACATACAACAACAAAAATAACAAAAAGACAAAACAGGCAGGTTAGTAACATTAACATTAAAGGTTAGTATATACTCTAAAAAATACTTGCTGTACAATACTATAAACAAAACACTTCTAATTCTAAAATCTATAGAAATACTAATTGTATTAAAAGTCAATGTACAGTATTTACACCTTTCAAGGCATAGTGATTTAAAGTGATTTAAGTGGTTTAAAATGACTTAGTAGATGTTTGTTGGAAAAAAAATTGAACAGTGACATCTCTGGGAAGAAGTGATTTCTCTTTTTTTGGTGTATTATTATAGACATACAGTAGATTATTAGATTAACTGCTATCCTCAATAAATCAATCAATAATGAAAATATTGATTAGTAGCAGCCTAGCCTCACATAACCAGATCTATCTTCAGTACTGTGCACAGTGGTTGGAGCTGCATCTCATTACTATTCTTCACTAGGATGGGGAAAAAGCTCTGGCTCATTTTTATTTCATTAAACCTTAACCCTAACTCTAACCATGTGATTGTATTGAGCAGAGCTAAGCTACAATTCCACAACAACTGGGCAACTCTAACTGCTGCAGAAGATCACGTGATATGGTCGAAAGCTCCTGAAAAGTGAACTTTGTGTTGCTATGCTGTTTCCCCAGTCTAAGGTTAACATCAAGTCTTATCTTTTTAACTTGATAAATAGCAAATGATTTAAAAAAAAAAAAAAACTGCAGAAAAGCTGAATTTTGAAAGCAACTTCATCACAGAAAGACAAGAAGTGTTGCCTCCAAGAACCAGTGTATGCACCAACGTTTACATTTTTGACATTTTTGCTGGATTAGTGTCAAGACATAAATTTTTTCTTTTCATGCAAACATTTAAAACTTGCCTCCCTAAATTTGAGAGAGATGTTTTCATTCTGGTTTAGCTGAAAAAGCCACAGCACTCTTATCTATTACTGATTTGTAATTACAGCTACATTTTGTTGTGCCTTGCAGGAATGAAGTGACGGCAAACTCAACTAATAATACAAACACGGTAGATTGCCTTTTGAAAATAAAGTATAAGTAAATCTTGCTCTAACTTTTGGGTGCGCTGCTTCTACTTTTCACTGCTTCCCCTCACTCCAGTGCAGACACTATAATTGATCGTTGAAACCTTGCAGAGGACAGTTAAACATCATAGGCAGCTGCTGGATAAAGTCTATCAGCTGACTGAGCCATACGTCCATCAAAGAGACAAAAAGCACTCAGGGACCAATAGCTGCAGCAGTAAAATCAAACCAGGAGAGAAGCAAACAGAGGCATGGAAACAAGGGGGAGCAGCAGCAGCAACAGCTGTTGGATGAAAGTGTGAAAGACAAAGACCTACCCTGGTTGTCTCTGAGATGCAGGGCGATCTTGGTATCATCTGTAAGAAGACAAAGAGAGAAAGATCCATCAGACATAATAATCAATATTTCTCTTTGTAGTTTGTTTTTGAAGCTCAGACAATGTAAACAACCCCCCGAAGGTCCCAAATGAGATTAACTCTCATTCATTAGTGAACCGTTTTCCTTAAATTAAAAATTGATGCTTTGAATATAATAGCTCAGCATCCATAATTCAACACATAAAAGCAGTCTGGGGTTAACCATACACGTGAAATATGGAAATGTAGCATGACCCACTTCTCCTCGAAGGGTAGCAGACGTTTACACACACCACAGGACTCACATTATGCAAATGTGGCACATACACCACCAGATTTATTTCACTGAATGATTTAATTCAAGAGGATTTTCTATTTCAATTTCCAAAAAAGAGCAAAAAGCAGCTGCAATTTATTGTCTGAAATGAGTCATTAAAAGAGACATTGTTCAGCGAGCGACTGCACAAAATTCAGCTCAAATCAATCCCACAGCAGAGTGAGGGTCATGAATATGGATTGTTACCTCTGCTTGAGGAATAGAAGCCACTAGGGTGCAACACCAAGTCAGTATTTACTATATACTGTTTATTTTACCAAAAATATCTGTTTAGCACATTGAATATGTACTAGAAGTTGGCCGAAATCATGTAAATTCTCATATTAATATATGTAAATAGAATTGCTCACAAAATATTTAAAAAAAAGGTAATGTGTGAATCATGCACCTGAATTAATTTAAGTATTAAAATACTGAATAAAGTAACCCAAAGTGTTAAAGATTGGAATTCAATTATTCAAACAAGGTTCGTCTTTGCATTGGAAAGAAGTCCAGATGAAAACAGAACAAAAAACGGAAAGTTACTAATAAAAACCTGAACACCTCTCGACCTTTTGCCACACACTTTTGAGATGGTCCCTATCTTCAATTTCTATCCACAGCAGGAGGACAACATGAATGTCAAGCTGATGTGAAGAGTTTAAAGCCTCTTGTTGATTAAACCCTTAAAAACTCATCTCTGCGTATCAAAGTTACATATTCAGAAGATCCTTTACATTAAAATGTAGTGACCACAAAGTGACTTAGATGTGACTCCACACAGTTGATTTCTCTAGAATATGCAGATCTATGCAGTCATCTACGACCCATGACTCCACTCCGCTCAAACACTAGAAAATACTCCAAACTACACTAATGTAACACTGAAGTAATTCAACCATACATAATCAAACTTTAAACAAATTCTGACGTAGAATATTGATTTGGAAAGCCCTAACCGACTGGCTTCTTCAGATGAAACCTCAGCTGTCTCAATCCATATTTCTGAGACTGTTATACGTACACTGTAGTGTCAAGGTAGAAATGTTCAGCTGGCTGCCGATTTTAAGGATATTATACCCTCTAACACAGAAAAGAAACTATACATGTTACATAATATTTTAAACCATGTTTGAATTAATTTAAAAAATAATGTTCTGAACAAACTAATATGAAGAGGCAAATGCAGCCCTTTTTCTTCATTTAATAGTTTGTTAATGTAATGGAAAACAGCTTGGATGAACATAGATGGTGCCAACTTGATGCACTTTTGAGCAGGTCCTGATCTTAATGTCACATCTTTGTATACGATAATAGGACCACATTGCCAAGCTTGTCTTAAGCTTTTAAGATTTAAAAAAAAAAATTTGAAGAATATTGATGAACAATCTGTCCTAGCAGGTTATTTGGCCATACTGCAAGACTTTAAAATTGTTGAAATGTTGAAAAAATAATAAAATATATGTCCATTTTCACTGTGTGTGTGCATATATGTATTAGATATGTCGAAATATACAATCATAGCAGCTAAAATATAATGATGGATATTATTTTGGAGAGTCAAACCAATGATATATGCATACAAGAAAAGTCCACATGTGCCTCATGTAATAGATGGTCTCTGAAAAGAAGCTTTCATGAGGCTGTTCTGTGAGTTCTCTGAGTCTTATTGCTAAGAGTCTGTCTGCAAGCCTCAACATTCACATCACAAGATGTACCGAACACGAAGACCGTACAGAGTTTGAATGCAAACGAAAGCTTGCAAAGATGAGCTGTGACTCAGGTGATAATGAAACTCTGGGGAGACTTATGACGCATGTTGGGCAGAGTAAAAAGATCTCATTGAAGCCGGTGCTTTCTGAACGTAGACTGCTCTGTGTGGTGTATAATAAATCTACAAATGGACTGCAGATAACAGACTGCGCTCCGTTTTTCCTTTCCTGTTTGGTATCGGAGTAATTCAAGGAGTCTTGTAGTCAGATTAGACGTTCACCAGAGGAGGTTGTATATGCAACAGGAAGAGGAAAAATATGAAGATATTCTAGATTAAAAGCAGCAGACTGACACTCACATAGTATCATGTTGATATCAAGGCTTAAAAACATATTACTGCTAAATTCAGTTCAGATAAGGAGAGATGTTGCACCTGAGTTTATCTTTAGAAGAGTTGAAGCTCCTCTGAGTCAGTCGTTTTAAATACAGTCGAATCCCAGCAGAGCGAGAGACAACATGTTCTCATCTCTCACATCCAAACACACCTCTGCCCACACACATTCATCCTCTCTAATCCATCTCTTTTGCTTTGCTTCGCTGTCTCGTCCAGCTGCAGGCCACCAGCACGTGTACGAGCCTCCAGCCTGGACTCCAGCCTGGACTCCAACCTGCCCTTCGACCTCTGCAGCTGAAGAGACAGTTGGGGAAACTGATCTGCTGTCAGTGTCGGATACTCAGCTATAACAAATGCAAATACCGCGGCAGCACCTCCTGACCTCCTGGATACTAACACACACAGATACAGGATCCCTCACAAGCATAGACAACACGTTTTATTCCTTGGTTGCTCTGTTAGTCCTCTCGCAACGCCCCGGTTTGATCTGCAGGGCTACTCGTTGTGTTTTGCCTCACAGCTGGACAGTTTTCACACTCCTCCCTGAACTCACTGCATCCATCCTCATCACAGCGGCCTGCCGAGCCCCCCGGCTGCGATGGCCTGTCCATTTACACTCAGCCCCCACAAGATGATTAATGGCGTGTGCGACGGAGAAAAGGTCGGCCTCTGCCTGGGTTAGCAATGAAAGTAAATGCCTTTTTGTCAAAATGAAATAATGGATGACGCAGATCCAAACGCTTAAAGCCTTAAAAATTCTCAACAATAGAGGAAATCTAAGCAGAGTGGAATAACACTGTAGATGCGACGCTCCTGTAATACCAAAGAGGCTACTTCAGGTAATTTAGCCTGAAAAAATCTAATTTTCGGGGCCCTTTCTAAGGATTTAGTTGTTGGAAAAACATTTTTAGGCTTAATAAAATGGAGCCAGAGATTAAATCAAGTAAGCCAGACTGAAAAATATTCTACACACATCAGGAAATAGCAACAGGAAACCAGATAGTTTCAGGAGATTTGTTAAGGAACAACAACCCAAAAGAGCATGAACATCTTTATTTTTTAAAATCAGAACAGCCAAAGTCATTGCCTTGACCTTCCAAAAGTCCCTGCAGAGGAACCTTTAAGATGGATTGTTTGCAGTGAGTCCTGAGCCACAACTTTTGGCTGAAATAGTTCCTTTCAAGACCTTATTCCAACATCTCCCACCACGTCCCCTCTGGTGAAGTCAGACACCATCAGAAAATTCTTCATCTCAACTCAGACAAGCTTACTGATAAAAGATATGAGACAGTCTGTCCCACATACACCACCATGCATTAACCTCCTGCTGAAAACAGGCCAGGAAAAAATTGCACTTTTTACAGTCGTTTCAGTAAAGTTTGCTAAAAAACTACAGTTACCAGCTGTTTTAGGAAATTACTGAACCTCTATAAAAGTGAGACTTTATATTTATGGCATGTTTTTAAAGAGACAAAAAGGTTGAGTGCCTGGGAGACAAGATGAGGATGCCAGAAAGTATTTAACAACCCTAGCATTACTTACACTTTAATATTATGCTAAAATTAATGCATACTATATGCTTTTTTAACATAAACCAAGTCAAAGACACATTTTTATTTCTTTTTGGTTGGAAATGAAGTTTTTCTAAAATAGATTTTATGAATTCTCCACTAAGACACACAGATGAAGCTGCATTATGTCCTTCACATATCCCTCATGTTCTTAAAAGGAAGCAGTAAATTCTGTTCCACATAAGAGTGGATGTCTGAAATGATTGGTTGTCCACTAGCTCAAAGTCCATGCAGGACGTTACATACAAGTGGAAAAGCACCAGAAAACACACTACATGCAGTACTACGTGTGCTTTTAGTACTGATTGCTGTTATTCCCATAATGACACACACAGTGACATGACATTACCTGAAATATATGACTCGAGTAGGTCCCTTTCACGCTGATTCCATACAACCACATCTGGAGCTGTTTAAGATAAACTGCCCGTTTACTTAGATAAATTGCTAACAGGCCATAAAAAGGGAAATGAGCTGAAAATTGGCACAATAAATTCAACCAACTGGTGAAGAAATGGAAGTAAACACACTTTTAGAGGACACCTTGGTCATTTTCCGATCATCAGCAAAAGATTGGTGTGTGCTGCCTCCAGCCAGGATTTGCATTAGATAACGGCGAGATTATGCTGCCGGATGGTTTGGGTTAGTCTCCCGCTGTGAAGCACTGAATCATGTGCTCAATATTTTACACCGCAATATCAAAGGAGCATGACTTCGGTGACTTCTGCTGTTTTCACACAACTTTAAGGAAGAAAAGAAACTTCTGACGGGATAAAACCTCCTGTTACTGTCAAAGTTAAAAGACTTTCAGTGATTATTTTCATCAGGATTTCAGGAGAATACAGTGAACATGTCCAAGGATGCAAAGCTAACTACTTTAGAAAGGAGTTTGCTTGGCATCTTTAAGGTCAAGGCTGGTGTTACTCAGTATTTTTGGCCGTCGATGTGATATTTTGAGCAGAAAATGCGAACATATTTAGGTTATTTGATTTGCAGATTGCAAAACGTTTGCACTTTAAGGTATATTATTGCATATTTTATACATATGGTGCTTTGCATATTTAAATGTGTCCTTATTTATTATAGTTTTGATATATCTTGTGTGTGTGTTTAAATATAGGTATGCTGTGTTGAAGTTTTTCTGTCTCCCCTGTACTTTGCTACCTCAATAATTGCCTCTTTCTTTACTAATCAAAAACATTTCAAAAAAGGGACTCAAGGACATATTTTTAAATTTTTATGAAAAGTGAATTACTTTTCTAAAATGGCTGGGCACTATAGTTTTTGGCAAACATCACTCTAACTGGAGTAGTTAATGGATTTTGTTGGGACTATTTTTTGCTGCGGATTAATACAGATTTGGTGCTGTAGTGAGCTTTGATGGCAGCAGGATGAGGTAAGTGGGACATACTTAAAATAAACTACAGTGCCCATGTTCATTGAAGTCAAGGAATATGTCAACTACTGCAAAAATGTGGCTTACTGCGGTGTTTTAAATGATTTTTCTAGCAATGATGAAGGTCTACAACACAATAAGAAGCAATACAAAATGTATTCACAGCTGCAAACTAACTTTTTACATTGGTTGCACAGGTGAGCATTATAAACATAACATTTTATATCTGTTCCCATGTGCATTGGTAATTTTTTAAACGGGGAAAATCAATAATTGTAAGCAGAAGTAAACATGTACATATTATTTTCTACATCTAACTTGTACGTTTTCGTAAGGATGATCTGGGACTTAAAGTTGGTAAAATGTTGCTCTTTTTTGGGCTATATTATAAGCACTGGTAAATTTTTATTAGCATTTTGATTTCTCACTGTTTTGGTTTGCTGCCTGGTGCTGAAAATGTGCTCTAAATGTCACAGAATTGAATGAGCTTCTTGCTTATTTTCACATTTCAGTTTGGAATATCGATGTTCCGGCAGCAATCTCTACAATAAATGTAATAAGCGATGTTTTATCAGCGTTTTCCACAAGCTGGGAATGTACTTGAGGGCACGGCGTAGCTGATGTGCATGCAGAGACTCATGCAGTTTAGACGGGGATAGTTGTTTTGTGAAGCTAAAAGTGTCTCACATGCAGACTCTCAGTTAATGCTACGATTGAACAGTGTTCCCTAAACGTCTCATGTACAGCATCATCTTTATATCTCCTCCTCAGAAGATCTTGTTATGACAGTATTTGTGGGTACTAAAATGTGCACTCAAACTTTTTTAAAGCTGTTTTGTGATTGTTGATTTGTGATTAGTTTTTCCCGCAGGCTAGCCATTAAACTTATTGTCTGAGGCTAATGTGTGGCTAATAAAACAACTGTTGTGTACTTTGAGTATGTTTACTAGCACTGTGTTGTACTTCATGTGGACAGTTATCATTGGTCTTTAACTGTAGAGTTTATTATTATTGGAAACCCAATATCATTGTTCTATAGTGTTTTTTTCTGTTTGTTTGTTTTTATGGGAAGCTGGCAACTCATAATCATTACCACCCTGCAGGAAAACACAGTATTCACGTCTAACTGAGCAAATATTATACACATGCTTCCACCAACCACTTTATAGGAAACATTCAGCACAACTTGAGAAAATTTCCTTTCGCAAGCTCGTCTGTTTGATCAAAATCTGATTTCTTTTTTTCTCCTCCACTGCAAGCCACGCTGTCACAAGATCTGACTAGAAAGAGCCCTCAAATATAAAATGAGACCTTGAAAGAGGGAAAGTACAGGTAATAAAGTGGAGCGGCCTTCAGAAAGCCTCAATATCTGCATCAGATTGAGCCAGTTTCATTAAACTCTAGAATGATTGTAAAGTCGCTTTCAACTTACTGTGACAAAAGCCAGCTCTAAGCCTGATTTAATATTAAACATTTAGCCTTCAAAAATGAAAACTGGTCTTCACAGTCAAGTAGTAAGAGTTAATGTGTCATGAGTAGACTGAAAAAATATTAAAAAGGACAAGAGTGTGAGAATTCTTTTAAGAAACAAAAGACAGATGACGGGTCAGTAATCACAGGTTTGTGTGGCCGCATCTATTTTGGACTGGTGAGATTTGTCCCGATTCAATCTGCATTGTTTAAACGTTGGTACAAACACAGCTGCTGCACTTTGCTCCACTGGCTGCCATCTGGAATTCATTTTTTTCAGTTTAAGAGGAGAGCCACAGCACATATTTATGCATTCTCCAAATGAGAGAAGTGTCTTGCGCATGTTGTAAAAGACAAAACACATCAATACTAATAAAGAACAGTTCCAGTAAATGCACTTCATTTAACATCTTGCCAGCGCGGAGCATCCATCACTTCTTGAAAGGAAGCTCTGGGCTCCGACACACCGTGGCCTTGATCCAGTTTTGTTTTGTTTCCTTACCTTCGGTGGGGACGCTGGTGGGAGGGTGGGAAGTGGAGGGCGTCTCCTTGCCGGCAGTGGCCTCTTTGCCCCTGGATGTCGTCTTGGCAACAATCGTGGTGGTGAAGGGGTAAAGGTAGGTGGTGTCGACGATGTCACACATCTTGTCCTTGGTCTGAAAGATGAGAAATTCTATGTCATACTAGTGTGTGAATCTGAACTGGTAAAAAAAAGAGGCTCATGTGGGGATTAAAGAGGGTTTTCCTTGCATACTGCAGCAGAACATTTATCAGCTGGGCAGCACCACAAACACACACACAAATAGCAAGCAGGATACTGAAACATCTCATGAACCTACAGGCATGATCAAGTCACGACAGCTTCAAATCTCACCTCATCTGGGCAGCTGTTGTCCACCCAGTCCTGGCGATGGCGGTCAAAACCACTGGAACATCTGAGGGCAGAGGAAACAACTGTGAGTCATAACCGTAAGTCAAAAAAAGTGGTTCAGGATTGCACTTCTAGATAACAGAGTTACAGATTATAGTCCACTGCAGTGTTTGTGGTCTATGAGGCTGTGCTGAGACACAATAAAAAGTTAAGCACTTACCAAAGTTCCCACAGTTCAGAGACAAACAGGAACGTCTGCATCAAATTATACGGCAATCATTCCATCCGTTTTAGTCAAGAGGTTACACTTCATAACAAAAATGTCAATGTCACGGTGGCACAAGAGGAAAAGCACCACAAGGTAATTAGGATTAATCACGAATGTCCTTCCTAAATGTCATGTCAGTACATCTGTCAGTTTGTGACAGAGCTGCAACAAATCAAATAATTCAGTGTCTAATCACTTTTCAGTCCATTCAGCTCCAGGTGACACACGCAAATTCACATTTTCACTCACTGTGGATTCATTTCTCACTGCACTATAAAGTACTGCACCGCTAAGGAAACAGCAGGAGGATAGAAGGCTAGAAGGAGATAGAACACAAAAACATCTTTTGTGCAGAATGACAAAGCTCTATTGCCATAAATCATAAAAAACAAACTACATTTTTAATTTCCTAAATTATTCATTTTACAAAAATTTTTAAAAATATCAGCATGTACAACATTTTTCCAAGTGTCCACAAGGTGGAAAAAAAATCCTGACACTGCAAATTCTAGACTGTGTTTGCCCAAAGTCTTTCAATCTCAACATAAGTAATTTATAATTCATTTATAAAGCTGGGCTACTATTTCTAAAGCAGTTTCTGGGCAATAGGCCTTCAGGAATTAAATGTAACAAATGTCCTTGGCAGGATTCAAACCGAGGATGCTCTTTTACTAGTAGGCGTTATAACAAATAGGACACCAGTATGTGGCGTAATGGTGCAAATTTCCCAAACTGTCAAAAGCTTGTCCAGAGTCACAGAGGACCTAAACAGCTATTCTCTAAGTTGAGGATCATTCGTTACAGTGATGAGTACACTGATGTTGATTTTTGCAAATTGGTGAAGCGCCCCTTTAGCGGATTTGTGGTGTAATTCGAGCTTCTCTCAGTAATACTCCACGTTTTTCTGCTCTGAATCACGCTGGGAAGCAAACACGTGCACCTCCCACTCGCTGCCACCCTCTGAGGTTCTGGATTCAAGGAGCTTAAGGAGGGAGCGGCTTTGTACAGTATGAAAATGTTGGATCTGCCAGGGGGGGAAGTTCAAGGGGTCATGGGGCCTTCGGATGAGGTTGCTGCTGAGTCAACTGTGCATCAGGGTCCAAGACTTTTAATAACCTCAAACGACAGACAGTAATCGAGGCGACAGCTACTAATCCTCGCTACTAAATGGATCAAGTTTATAACTCGTCCACTGGTAATTTGTCTGTCTTTCTTAGGATCTAAACAAACTCACAGTGATCTACAGGAAAACACACACAAACTGAAAACTATGATCGAGTACGACCGAACGCAGCGGTGACGTCTGTGTTTTGTGCTTCCAGGACAATAAGCGTCCAGTAGTGTCTTCCCAGCAGGCCCTATTTCTCTCCTCAACATATTGTTATGGTAATGGCTTTATGTGAAGGAGTCCATTTTCATCTTTCTACCTCTCTAATCATCCCGTTCCTTTCAGCCCCTCCTCTTCCAAAAAAAAAAAATTCAGTCCATCTGTTCAATCAGGCGAGACAGATTCCTCAGCTTAATCCCCCATTTTTCCCGGACTGCTTTCCCCTCCCGAGAGGGCAGTGAAGGAAGCAGAATGAGACGCGATATTACCGAGCAGGTCCGGACCATCCTGTCCCTGTAGGGAGCTCGTGTTTTGTTTCTCCTCAATGGCATCCATCTCAGCTAGTTGCCATCTAGCGCAGTGAGCCACGGTGCTTTTAATTAGAAATGGGCCGAGGTGCTTCATTTGAATATAAATGAACCCATGAGGGAGAATATTTCTCTTCAGCATTTCAACAGTCGCAGCAGGATGGATAGATTTGTATTATTGGGCTCCATTCCCACTCATTCATGGAAGATTTGTAGGCATTCTTTACATGGTGAAGAGTAATGCGGAGCATTTACACAAGAAATGTGGTCATAATCCTTAAGATTTCTATTAAAGCAAACCTTTAAAAAGCCAGTCAGTGTATTTATTCAGCATTTATCTCTCCATACAGTAGTTTTATAGTTAAAGTAGATTCAGATTTGAAAGACAGCAGGCATGTGTTTGCATTTAAGCCAGAGGAATTTTATCTTATTGATCAGCTTCACTGTTTATTGTTCTCTTGCCTGCAGCTATATCTGAGCTGTACTCCCAACTTTGCTGCGTCCTGCTGTTATGTGGCCGTGTGCAACATGAATTCATATTCAGATGGAGTAATTTTCTTTATTAAAACAATGCGGGTTTGCTTGGCTGCACTCTAAACAGATTCACCAGGTTCTATTACAAAGTAGCTGCTTGAATAAATGACACTCAGGGGCCACAAATCAACCAAATCTGCCATTTATCAAATCAGTTTTGCCTGTAATTGAGCCCTTCAGGTTTTATTCTCTGACTCTAAGTGAAAATGATTTGCTAAAGTAGTAGAATAACTGTTTTCGAACAAACTAACTTTCATTGCTAGTGGAGCTTGTTCTTGCTTGTTTCAACATGCAGGGATGAATTACTGGAACATTTATTGAATAATGAAGTTTGTTTGAAATAAAAACAGGTTGAACTGATCTTACCATGCTGCAAAAAAATGGCTTTTCTGCACATTTTGGTGCCCCTGAGGGGATTCTTATAATCTTATAATGCTTTATTACTTCAATTCACTTTATTCAGCGTCACTCAGTGTCTGCTCTGTGTCCTGCCATCAACATGTTCTGTGTCTTTACATGCTCATTAGTTCCTATTATGTGATATACCTGTTTCTTTTTATTGATGTCCAGGCTATAATAGGAGAATATGACCTGATTATTCATAACGCTGTATAGCTTTGACATTATACAGGTTTAACTGTGTGGGAGTATCTTTGATGCCTCCACATTACTGACAGTTTCTCTTCTCCAAAGAGGAGCAGCTGTTATTAATATGAGACTGTCACTAATGGCTATTTTATGATCCATCATTTTTCTAAATTCATTTTATTTTCTTTCATTGTACCTCCTACACTGCACACTTCAGAGAACACTAGGAGAGAAATTTATGTTTGTTTAACAGCTGAAGAGCTCATGATTCAGAAAATATAACATGTTATGTTTCTTTAAGATATCTTCAGAGTTCAGGACAGGATTTAAATTCAATGTCAACAAAATACTGACGTTTTCAATATAAGGTTCCATGCTGCTGACTGAAACCAAACATACCACTGTTAATATAAAATAAAATATTTTCTGGCTCAGCAGGTCACTTGCTCAAGGAGCTTTCAGTTGTTTAAGAAGCAGAATGAGGCGATTCTGACAGCTGTCCTTCCAACAGCAACATCTGGATGCTTAGCTGATAGGCTACATGTATGGAAATACCCAGATATTTGAATTTCTAGGTACAGATGATTATTTATAATTATGTTTTCTTTTGTTAAACTAACAGATTCGGTATCTTTGATTCCAGCTGAAGAGACATGCACTATTATCTCAGTGTGGATCATATTATAAAGTTTGCATGGAGCATAAGTAATCCTGTCAATCTTGTGATATTATTACAAGAGTTTGAGCCGTGTGGTTCCAGCAGTGAGCAGGTTATATGACAGTCAGGTTGTCTTTCTACAGTCTGTCTGTCGTCTCCTCTCAGGAACTGCTGTTTAGTGCAGAAAGAGCGATATCCTTTTAACAATATAAGGTGCACGTTGGATGTCAGGAACAGATTGTTTCTGCTTTCTGGGTCCCCTTCAACTCATGCTGACCGAGGCGGCTGCTGAGTTGGCCCTGGTTTTTAGACATCACTTATAGAGAAAAATATCCTCATCAGACTGATGTTGTGAGGAATTAATTCCCTAAAACTCTGAAGAACCACAACAAACATGCTGCTCATGCATTAATTCATCAGAGATATATTATTACTTTAACTCTTGTTACTTTAGCACATTTTGCAAAACATACACAAACATTTCATTTAACAAACTCAAAACAGACTGGTGCTTGTGTGCCACTTACTATCTATAAACTAGCCGACAACATGTTGTTGTGGGAGTAACAAATTAAAATTCAGTGTTCGCCATTTGACAGCCATTTGTGATGCTCAGCAGCTGTGTTTTTTAGGTAAACAAATCCCTGCACTTCGTCCACGCACATCAACATTCAGATGCTGTGGTACTTACAGTCCACTGCAGTGTCTGACGCGTTTTCTTAACCTTCTTCTCTCACATCAGCCACAGCAAAGTGATTCAACTTGTGACTTAGCATGAAAGAGGCGCTCTGCTCTCACCTTCCCAGCACTTCACTGTGGGAGAAGTTCATTAGGGTTGTTCTCTTAAAATGTCAGTGCCTTTCATTAACCCTGGAGCCAGCGAGGCCGCCATGGTTTTTAATTAGCGCGTGTTTAAAGCATGTTTGCCTTTTTCAAAGGAAGTCGCTGAAAGATACTGAGGCCAAAATGAGGCTGAACAGTCAGATATTAACACAGTCGGAAAACTAATTAAAATACGGCCTAATGAGATCAGTGCCAGAGGCGTACAGTAGCTCTCCACAACACTTTTTCATGTCACTGAACTGTAAATTAGTTTTTCTCTGTCAAAGGCAAGAAAATTTAGGATGCAAAGCAGAGACAAAGTCAAATGTAAAACCCTTGTAAGTCCTAAATAACAAATCTCAGCAGGCAGAGCAGAAGTGCAGCACATTTCTCCCGTCAAACACATTACTCAGAATAAATGATGAGTCCAAAATAAAAGAGTGGCAGATTAATATTTGATGCATATGGCATTCTAAATGCAGCAGCATACCAAAGAGAAGTGAAGGTGGCTCCAGGGGTCTGAATAACAAACAGTGACAACAACCTCCAAACAACAATTTCAGCAAATTCAGGGAAGGCATTCATCAGGACAGTAAACACCTATTGACATACAAGCTGAAACTTTCTAACCTCAAACAGATGATCAGCTATTGCTCCATTATTTGTTTTCCCCTTCCATCTTTTTAACTTTTTTATCCGACAAAACAAAACCCACCACAGTTCACATTTCAGCTGTCAGGAAATTCTGGGGAGGAACGCTAACACTTCTTGAGCAGCTCAAATATTTACTTTTGTTTGAAGTGCAGGGAGACAGGAAGGGTGAGATAAAAAGTGGAGCAGAGGTTGACAGAACAGGTGTGAGTTGAATGAGTGTCAGAATAACACACTGTGTCATCTAAATGGTGCAGCTATACTGTATAGAATATAGAGCTATATTGTGACGGTAAAAGATTAAATTAAGACTTAACTTTACCACAAAATGTCTGAATATATGTACTATATATAAAGTCATAGCCAGATACTCAACCTTTGCAGAGTAACTAATGTTTCTTGATCTTATTTTCCCAACACGTCTGCCCTCTAGACCAACACACTATCTGATTTGATGATGTGATTCAATTTGCTGATTAAAAATACAAATGTTTTATTATGCAATAATCACATGCTAGAGATTTTGTTGGGTTTAGGCACAAAAACTGCTTTGGGAACACTTTGTGGTAGCACCTTTACAGATCAGATGTCACAAAGGACTTCACAGCAAAAGATAAAAGAAAGACGAGGCAAATAAAGACACAGTATAAAACTAGAAGGGCACTCAGAGAGCACATCCTCTGCCAAGGTCAGCGCCCTATCTCGCAATTTTTATGATTAAGAAAATGATCTGAAGCTGTGCCAGCTTTTAATGGGTTCTTCCTTCTTGGCCATTGAGTCTCATGAAATTCAGCCAGGCAGTTTTTGCATAATCGAGCTCACAGACTGACAAACGACACGAAAAAGACATCAACTACAAATCTCGCCATGTGTTTGTATGTCTGCTCATTTGCCAAAACATTAAAAACACCTGCCTAATATTGCATAGGTTCCACTTTTCCCCCCCCTAAAAACGACCCTGACCCGTTGAGGCCTGGAGTCTACAGACCTCTAAGATGTCTTGTTGCGTCAGGCACCAAGATGTCACCAAGATCCTGGAGGTTGCGAGGTGGAACCTTCATTTATTGGGCTTGTTTTTCCAGCACATCCCACAGACACTCTATCAAATTTACATCTGGAGAACTCTGAGGCCAAGTCAGCACCTTGAACTCTTTGTCACGTTCCTCAGACCAGTCCGGATCAAGTTCTGCAGTGCAGCAAGGAGCATTATCCTGCTGAAAGAGGGCATTGCAGTCAAGTAATACTGCTGCCATCAAGGGCTAAATGTGGTCTGAAGCCATGTTTAGGTAGGTGGTATGTTTAAAAGTAGCATCCTCATTAAAGACCCAAAGTTTCCCAGAAGAGCATTAGACTGCCTCCACCACCTTCCTCTCACAGCACCCTGGCTGACATCTCTTCCAGTAATAAAGGATGCACACTCGCAGAGTGTTGCTTCACAAAAAGATCTCCATAATCACCACAGTTTCAGGGTGGACATCCAAGATTACTACCTCTAATTCAGTGTCCAAGCAAATGTGAAGTATGGTCACAATCTCTAATCTTTTCTGTTCCTCAGTTATCACAATGAATAATGGACAACGAAGTATGTTTGCAGAGAAATAAGATGTCAACGCGAAGCTAACCTTTGATGTTTTGGATATAAAATGTCACCACTTCATCATTTTAACCTATTAGAAATTTGTGTTGAAGTTTGTCATAATTAGTTCATGACTTCTTGATTTATGTGACCTTTTACTGTCTTTGACCACCAAAGTGTCCCTGATACATCACGCTCACGAGAATGGATCGACAGCCTGAAAACATAATCCCTCTGGCCACAGATACTGCCTGCATGGAGGTTTAATAAAAAGAACACTACTCAAAGGTCATAAAGTGTATCCACTGTGCCCACAGATTTTTAGTTTACAGGAAAGAGATGCTGTTTAGGAGCCACAGTTAAAGACACAATTGCCTTTAATTCTGAGTCTGAAATAAGAAGAAACACAATAAATCCTGATCAAAAAACCTCAGAGACCAACTGGGAACATAACACTGCAGTGCATCTCTAATGTAGAAAGGTCAATGACCATGCAGGGCTCTAAAAGAGATCACTAGAATCTTGAAATTAATTCTGTGCTTGATGTTGAGCCAGTGTAAAGAGATCAGAGAGGACAGTAAGTGAAACTTCTTTAAAGACCTGGCGATTTGAAGCAGCTCTCTGGTCCATTTGCATTTTTGCTAAACCGAGTAAACGAGAAACTGCAACAGTCTGAAATAAAAGCATGAAAAATCCTCTCCATCCACACAACATGTGAACCTGAGTAAAAACTAGTGCACCAAACATAAAGAGATAATGTGTGTGAGAAAGTGCTGAGAGAGGAGGTATAAAGATAAATTAGGAACAATTTTATTGAGAGTAAAAGTGTGTTTAAGTCCAACCTGTTGAGCCGATGGCACCAGCTACAGTTGAAGTTGATCTGTGAGGAGATGCAGGCGCTACAGCTGGTGAACTGGAGACAGGCTGCAGAGAAGAAAGGTCAAAAGAGGTCAAACAATTTACACAATCAATAGCCTATTAGACACACAGCCAAGGAAAAGGTCTACATGCCATATATTGATAAGGCATCCATTCAGAAGCTTCAACTGACTGAGCCAAAAGCGGTTACAATAAAGTCTTTTTACTTGGCAAAGGCATCATTTCCACAGCTGTAGAATTGGTGATCTTCGTCTTCGTCAGCTCCACACGGTGGTACTCGTAGATCGTCCTCCGCCTCACATCTATATTTTGGGGGAGAAAAAAAAAGCAGACAGAGTGAGAAGAGCGAAGGCACCACTACAAATCTTCCACCATGAGATAAAAACTGGGACAAGTGGTCCCCGAAGAAAGAGGGAAGAGAGAGGGAGGCAGAATCAGGTCATATGGGATGCTACCACAGCACTTTATTTCTCCGCTCTCTTTGTGCCCAAAGTGTCAGACCTCGACTTGGCAATGGACGGTAGCAATTTCCCCTGGGACCCGATATCAATCAGACACTGTTGAAAGGCTGCCTTCCCAGTCGTCTGTAACAGCAAGTCATCAGCCGGGGTAAGATGGAGCGATTGATTAGATACATCATTGACTCTCATTGCATTGTGGCCCCATATAACTCATATGGACAAGTGTAAAATGGACTGCTTGCTTATGCTGGCCATGCATCTTCACTGCCATCAGTGGAAATGGAAAAAAAGAAGAGGATGAAATATATTATTTGGAAATATCTCAAAGAGTATCACTAAACATCTCAACAGCTCTAATAAAAACGCCTCATTGGTGGCAATATGGTGATTATTTTAAACCCTTATTGGATTTTTTTGCAACTTTCTACACAGGCGTTCCATCGTGAAACAGTAAATCTGCAGAATGCATCATGACATTCCTCAACATATGACGTCTTTGATTTGTATTGTTTGATCAATGAGCTACAAAATTGAAATTCAATACACCCAACTATGTCTGTGTAATGTAAGCAGCAAGCAGCTTGTCATGTAATATTTCCAATCAGTAAAACTGTTTAAAGGCTAAAGCACTGGTTTGACATGTTGGGAAATAAGCGGATTCCTGTAGTAGCAAGAGAAGATTGATGCCACTCTCATTCCCCTCAATTTAGCTTAGCATAAAGACTGGGAGCAGGGTCAAACAGGGGGCCTCACTTGGTCTGAAGGTCACAAAATCTGCCTACTAGCATCTCTAAAGCTGGCTAATTTATATGTAAAAACACAGTGCACAAAAACAAGGGAAAAATGTGACTTTTGCAACTCTGAGCAAACTGTGTATTTTTATATTTAGCACACAGATATCACTGCTATAAATCCTCTTATGTAACTCATTGAATAAGTGTTTTAAAACATGTAAAACCATTTCTATAATGCTATTTAAAATCAATTTTTTGCATTTCTACAACATTAACACAGCTCTGAAACTCAACACAACATAATCACAGAGTTAATCGTGCTGTAGGCTGGAGCTGCAGTTGAAAGGACAGAAGACACAGAAGGACAAGAAACTCAAAGAAAGTAGAAAAGAAACTAGAACAAATAAATAAACATAGGGACCAGTGATGCCTCAGTACACAGATAAATCTGCTACAGATTTTTATTACATCAGAAATCCTCCTCTCCTATGTGCCCCTTTGGATTAAGTCACTTTGATGACTTTGCTGCTGCCGTAGCTCCATAAGGCTCCTTTAACTTTTAAACCAGTTCCTCTCCATTGGAAATATTGTAACAGTTTCTAAGTATAACGTTCCTCTTTACACTTGATTGATTGATTTTTGGTCTGGGAACTGTTGACTGCTCCGGCTACAGTGTCCTCATGTGATAGAACGTCGTTACCCTGCAGACCTGCTTGGTTTGATTACACAAAGGACGACTGATCAAAGCAACAAATGTGAGCCAGCTCGGCTCAACCTGAGAATGAGACCACCCTTCCTTTCCCTCGTCTGCTCCCCTGGTGACTGACTTCCTCTTGCCTCTAGCTAAGGGATTATCAGGTGCCTAATGACACGGTGGGGGCCAGAGGAAGGTCAGATCTCCAGCCTGAGGCGGCTGATGTGTGGGCAGACTGTACCGTCCCGTTGACCTCTGGTAGGCGGAAAGAAGCTGCGAGTCAGATCAATTATAGACTCGTCCCAGCCGCAAAGTAAGAATGAGCACTTCGCGAAGGCAGATTTGCAGAAGTGCGTCATACAATTACTACAAAAGAGTCAACTTCAAACATCCAGACAAGATGATATAAAGTGTCACTCAATTCTTAAAATATAACGCAAAAAACACAGTTGCATGCACTTTTTCTTTGATAAAACCAAAATAAAAGGCGTCTGCTTATTGCTAATTCATGCAAAGCAGATAAAAATATGATGTCAAGACACCGAGATAAAAAAAACTGAGAAATAATATCAGCATCCTCTCATCATGCAACACTGACTTCTTTAACCTCATGATTACACTCGCTATATTTAACTATAATGTTTTTTCTTGTGTTTAGATGAATGACGATATTACTGAGCATTAATTAGTAGTAACTGTACAGTGTAGATAATTAACAGCTCCTGTCTTGGCATCTTTCTGCTGCAAATCAAGATTATTAATCCAGACAGAGGCAAAAAGATAAGAGTGGAACTCGCTGTGACTGGTAATGTATAGTCTCTCACTGGGGAAGTACATTAAAGTGTGGGTCATCACATGTGCTTGTACCCGACCTGTTAATTATAAAGCTTGGCCACAGGACACCCACAAATCTTCTCTCTCATCTCTGCCTTAACTTGATGGGCTGCGGCCTGATCTGCCTGGAGGCAGTGTAAAATGTTTTATTTGAGCTTTTAAACTGAAGCAGAGCTCCGGCGGGTTAAAAAATGTCCCTCTAGTTGCCATGGTTGCTACTGCAGTAATTGGCTGCAGAGACATTTAGCGGAAACACTTCTTCATGGCGCAGCCCTTAAGCAGTGATGGTTTAAGTGTCAGCTGCTTTCATGTCAGGATTATGGCTTAATGTACGTAAGTGAACAACAACTAGAATGTGTTTATTAATGTGGCTTGACAAGGTTGTGAAACATCTGTCAAAATATTTTCTCTTCTTCAAAATGATACCCTTCAAAAGAGGACTGGAGTAGATCAAGGCAGATACACGACAGGATTTTCGTTTTCACTGTCCTCTAAGCAGCATGTTGTCCAGCCTGTATTTCTACTGTATATTTAGGAACAAAGGGGGGCTTGAGGTGGCACATTAACTGTAACCATATGGAGGAGTGAGCTGCTGTGGCATCCTGCATTGTTCACGAAAACTGCTGATTCTGTCTTTTTCTAAAGGTTAGTCCCTACCCATCTGTGAATTCTGCCCCATTAAAGGGCCCTTCTCTATCATTACGGATGACCTCTGATCGTTTGTAAAGCATCCTTTGCTTTCTCTACAGATGTCTTCTCGTACACCTCATGAGGCACATCAGGCCATTTGGACTAACAGGTGCAGGATGCAAATAATGCCTTTTTCTTTCAGGCATGGGCCTGAACCGGCAAATATCATCTGTACGTTGCACAGTGAGATAACAAAGCCTTGCCAGATGTGACTTTAATCTTCTGTGTTACCGTAGGCTACAACTACTAGCACTTCTAGCTAACTAGGACCTCTCAGAGTTTAAACGTATGCTAGCAGCTCTGTCCTGCTCCTCATTATCTTTTGGAATGTTTACAACTCCAGCTAACCTTATGTATGAAAGTACTGGGTTGTTAATAGAACAATGGAGGTCCTTATTGAGCGCATCCACCCAAGTCATACATTGGTCCCCTCCCGGTTGCCAACCTTATGATGTTTCAATAAACAATATCCTAAGCTAAGAACACTTAGTGAGTTTTGGGCCGAAGTGATACAGCTGGCAAGTTCCTACAGTGAAAAACGGTCTAATATTGTTGAAAGATCTATAGAAATTTTGAAGAAAAAAAACATACTATACAATGCTATCAGTCGTCTTAATTTATTGGGTTTTATCTCTTTTTTGACAAACGAATCAAACTGAAACTAAGAGTGTCTATAACCACAATTGTACCATATGTTGTTCCCATGCTGGATGCTGGAATGTCACCACACCGTAACTGTCTCTGTCTCTGGTTATCATGTCATGTGTTCAGTATCACAGTTATTGTCAGTTCTGGAATATAACAACACCATTTGTTTGTGCAATTAATTAGCTAACCTCCGAGGTTGTGTCAATGCTGCTTCAGCTGTTTGGGAGGAAAGTTGCTTTTGCGTCTGCCTGAAATAAAGGTTATGTCATGCAGGAAAAAAAAGCTGTATTTGGTTTAATGTAATATACAAACGAAGACAAGGCCAGCATTACAGTAGTTTAGCTGTTTGTATCTAAAGAGTTTCAGTTTCAGCTGTTTGATCTCTCCCTAAAAACAGTTCTAGGCATATTTAGTGTTCTGGTTTCTTTAGAGGCACCGTCAGAGTCAGATGGAATATCAGAGCAGAGAAGCGTCTGCCATAAAGACGGCAACACAAACTCCTCAGAGACATCATTCATGTTCAACACGACACCTCTGTCTCAATCTGCTTCCATTCAAGATTTCATCACTCTGCAACCAAGCAGCTGCACACACTGGTTTCATCATGCTGTGTCAGAGGCATCAAAGACAGCTTGGTTTATGAAGTCTAGGAGGACTGCACGAACAGGTTCCATATTCAGATTTCTCAGCGGCAACCACAGCCTTCTGGTAAGAGATGTTATATAAAAGGCCTTCAGATAAAACACAAAATAATGTCCAAGTCAGAAACTCCAACCATGCCAAGGGACTGGTGTTTCTGAGATGTGTTTTACTCTGACCAAACTTACAAAACAATCATTATCACTGCATACTGCATAGAAAATAAAGATGCCGAGTAAAGGATGAAAAAAGCCTTGAAATATTAACTTTGACAAATAAATACTATCCAAGTTTCACACACGTAATCAAAACGGAGTTTAAATTACTGAATAAATCACGTTTGACAACTCATTATTGCAGCAGACTTTGAATCAGAGATCACGAGAGCTACAGACAGTCTGAGTCTGGGTAAGATGGTTTGAAGTGCCCCCGATCTGCTTGCATTTGCTTTAAATTTAATGGGCCTAAATTGCAGTAACTCAAAGGCAAATGAGAGAAGCAAATCTGGAGCTGTGCCCAGTGCCCTCTGAGAGAGATGGGGCACTGCTGGATAAGAGGTGTTGACAGTCGGAGCTAAAGCAAAACAGACGACACTGAAATCGGAGCAGTTTTAAGTGTACAAAAAAGCCCATGAATGACTTTTTAATACAGTGATCCTTGACTTAATTGTACTTCAAATATGCTGACTGGAATACCTGAAATCTGAACCTTAACGAAGCTCCATCTTCCCTTAATTATGGCTGCAAATGATCAACTACAACCTTTTTCATTGGCTAAAATGAAAACTGTTGGTAGCTGACTTTATTAGCTAACTTTTCCCAGCTGAATGGATTTTAAATAAGAACTATGTGAGAGGATCTTACATTCGAACGTTTCCACAGTTCAGATATTTAACTTTTAGCTGTGGGGCTACATTCATACCCAGGGAGTTCGCATGGTGTCTTGGTTGTTGTTTACTCCTCCCTCCTCCACCAAACGTATGATTTCTTTCACTCTGTTACTGCAAGACTCCACATTATGCAACCCAGTGCTTTTCCTGGTCATTAAAGAGCCCATATTACACACTTCCACAAGTTCATAATTTTGTTTTGGGGGTTCACTACAATATGTTTGCAGACTTTAATTCTCTAAAAACTCATTATTTATCTCATAGTGATGGATCACATCTTCTCATCTTCTCCGAAACGCTCCGTTATAGCTCCTGTCTCTTTAAGTGGCCCATTAAACAAAGCTCTAATTGTTCAGCTGCAATTCAGTATCGGTTACATAAACCAGGATCTCTGAATATATGGTATAAGCTCTAGCAGGAGTGGCTCTAACGAGGACATAACGGCAGACTGTGAGGAAGTTCCTTATTCTTTGTTTTAGTCACTAGGCTAGCATTATACAAATGTGTCACATGGTGATGTGGATAAGTAACAGGAGAACTTCAAATGAGGCATTTCAGGCAGGTAAGAAGCAGTGGTTTTTTTTTTTTTTGGTTTTGTTTATTTGGAGGGAGCTTTGTAAGTTTGCAGATCATGTACGTGCACAAAAAATCCAAACAACACACTGCAAGAAAGGAAAAAAACTAAACAAAAACTGAATATGGGCTCTTGCACTCTGAATATATGAATTGATAGCTGCAAATATGATATTGTACTAAAAAACTGGGGCTGAAGTTGTGCGTCCCAGTGAGAATGGGAATAAAGAGCAGCATTGTGATTATATTAAAGGGTACAGAGAATTAGCCATAGCCTTATAGTGCAGTATTAAGAATGAAAATGTAATTAAAATTCTATTTTTCCGAATATAACCCTGCTTGGATGCCTACTACAGAAAGACAGACTAGGACGAGCATCATTGAGGTTACTTTATGCTTTGTATTTAGTATTTTTAGTTTGTTTTTTTGACAAGAAAAAGGCTTTGAGTAGTGCAAATACAGATGCATGAAGTGTTCTATAACAAATGAAGAGCAGTAAAGCCACTAATGCTACCCTGAAATTGCAACATCTTTTCTTCCTCAATGCCGGCACGCTATCCGTTTTTCACATTTTGCTATTGTGTTTTTGGTTTTCAAAAGACCTAAAATGAATATGCCACCATCTGAACTCTGCAAAGCCCCATGTTTATCATCAACATTTATCCATAGATGCCATGTGGATTATTTTGTACTGCCTTTGCGTGTATAAAACAGCAAATTTAACCTAGATATGTGTGTTTGAGACTCACTGGGTATCTGCTGGATCTTGTGGACCACCACAAAGGCATCAGACAGGCCCACCTTCACCGGGTGATTGACAGAGCTGATCTGTGACACCTCAATGGGGATCTGAAATAGAAAACGGGAATCAATTACCAGGACCATGAAGATCTGTCTGGGAGAGGCTGAAAAATACAAAAAGGTCTGACAGTGCTGACGTAGGAATCAGATGAGGCAATATGCAATTCCAGCAAGCATATGGCTATCTTTGGAGCAGAGAATAAACATTTCGGACACAGATGGGAGAGAAATGAGCAACAGTTTTGTGAAGACAGACTTATCTGTGAGAAAACAGAGGCCCTGACATTCACGGTCCATTAAAATAAAAGCATGTTTGAGTCTGTTATGTTGATTTTACACACCACCGCGAGAAAATAATTAAACTAGACAAGTGAACAAACCTTGTAATTATCAAGGTTATGTAAAAACTCTGATTATGTGTAATTGTCAGTTTGGTCTTATAGACAAATAATAGCAGCATAATGAAACACTTAACTGAAAAAAATCCAGCAGCTTTCAGATCAGCTCCTAAAATATGTGAAAATAGCAAATTGCATAAGGGGCCCGGGTCATGGAAGAAGCAGCCCTGCTGTTATAACCACTGCCATTATCATACATCATTACTTACTTATTGCAATTTCACACTCCCACAGCAGTCTCTGTTGGATAATAACTTTCATTACCTTCTCCATCTCCCTGTTCAGTTCAGCTGTTTTTCAATGCATTTTGGGAATTTGACAACTAACACACACCTCTGGGACCTGCAGTGACCCAAAACATTCTTCTAAATCATTTAACAACCAAATCAAGCTGCTTTGAAACACATTGTGAATGATGTTGGCGTCACTCTCCTGCATAACGCCGACGGTAAAAACATGAACTTGGGATGTTTTTCTTTTCACTAAGAAGACAGGCGCAGCACTAAGTGTAAGAAATGACAACTACATTTTAAGAAGCGTAAAAAAATTTGTGTGAACTGGGAGAAGTGTGAAGTGAGTGACATTTTCTTTTGTGCTGTTCATACTGAGATGATTTAAGCGTGTCGATTGTACATGAAATGGCTCCTTCAGATCAAAAATTGGAATAGTTGATGCAATTTTGATGAGGTCATGCTGCCTAACTGTGTCTTAGAAGCCTGGAAAAAAGGAATGATAGACTCTCTAAACCAGCATTTACTCTTATTATTCCAATGGTAGACAATGAAAGATATAAGGAATGTTTTTGAAAAGGTTTTAAAAAGAAGAAAATAAAATATAAGATAGAAGAAAAACATGCTGAAATTGCAAAAGATAGCTTCATGAGGAGAATAAACATTAAAAATTAGTGCAAGATATGACTAAACGGTCCTGCATTTAACATATAAAATGCAGAAGGAACTAGGAAAGTCTGATTTATAAGAACTGTGTGGGAGTTTGTTCTAAATCTGTGGCGCATAAAAACTGAATCCTCCTTCTAAATGTTTAGTTCTGACTCTGGAAACAGTGACCGAAACCATTCAGTGTTTTATAAACCAACAGAAGGATTTTAAAGCCAATCCTTTGACTAACAGGAAGTCAGTGCAGTGTGAACAATAATAAAAACTTTATTCATTCATCCAGAATAATAAACGGTGTCGGAAAGAGGAAAGGACACAGACGAAGTAAGAAATAGAAATAGAGGATTGTAGTAAAAGACGGACAAGTAAAGAAAAGCGGTTGAATGAATGAGTCCCCACCTCTTTGTATGCAAAGACAATCCTGCCAGTGTTATGCAATGTGGCCTGGAAAGTGAAGCTTCCCAGGTTGTAGTTGTCCTGCAGGTGGACGTGATCCCACTGCACCACCAGAGCAGTACCTGAAGCAGAAAACAGAGTCAGAACGCATGGTTTATTACCACAAGAAGGGCTTTGCCGAATCAAAGGAGGCTACAGCAACAGTGATAGCTACTGTCTGCACACAGCTTGCACTTGTTTTTCACTGTTTTTGAAACACCGTCTTTGCTGTCTGGCATGAAATGAGCCGCTGACAGTGCAAAGACTATGAATAAGGAGACATCAGTGGAACAACGGTGTTTGTAAGGTGATCTGTTTTTGAGGAATTACTTCCAGGAACAGTCTTCTTTTCCCCCTGTGGGTGTGAGGTGACTGACACCGAGGCAGCGGGAGCTCTGATATGAAAACACTCCACTGGAGAAGGATGAAACGGCAATAAAACTGAAGCTTTCTGACAAAGCCAGATCAAGGCGTGGCCGTTACTATGATGGATTGCGTAGCTCGAGCAATTTTCACTACAGTGAAAGTTTTTCATGCTGGGAAAGAATGTGCAGAATGACAGAGCCATAAATGACTTTTTTTCTGTAGGTGGGGATTGAATGTCTGGAAATACACTGGCTGAGAGAACTCGCCAACATCGCTTCAACAGAGTGTGACTGTAATGAAAAATTAGATACTTCTTCCCCAAAAATGTTCGGATGACTCAAGTTAATCAAAATCTGGCCAATAGAACAACTTTCTATGGCAAGATGTGGAAAAGCATGTGAATTTTGAGCACAATTTAAACCCCAGTCACCTTCATTTTACTGGGTAGACAGCAGAAGATTCAGAAGTACAAACTTCTATGCACATAAAACTGATTCTAATGTATCCAGAGCTGAAACAACAGATCAATTAATCAATTATTTGATGCCAAAAAAATATTTGGCAACTATTTTGACGATCAGCTGGTTATTTCGGGAAGAAAATATGACAAATGTACTCTATTTTCAGCTACTAAATTGTGAGTATTTGGTGCAGTTTTCTCACATAATGTCATTTTATACACCAAATGATGAGCATATTAATTGATAATGAAAGAAGCTGTTAGTTTCACCCCTAACTGAAGAAGATACCACTGTAGTTAAATGATGACATATGCCAAAAATCAATGCGTTGGACTCATCCTGGTTCAGTTTTACTTCTATAAAAGCATCATAAAGACCTCTAAATGCAGACTGAATGTATGAGTAAGTGAATAATTCAAAGAATAAATGAGTGTGAGTAACTTTTTATAACATCATTCTGAATACTGTGACTTCAAATCCCACTTCACCACTGAGAGTTGTCAAGTGGTGTCGCCTCAATTTGGGAAAGATTTAAATTAGCACCAGATCCACGCCGCCCTCAGCTTCACCCTCCAGACATCAGGCCTTGCATTACTTTTAACAGTTTTTTGATTTACTGTGGACTTTGGAGAACCTATCGATGTGAGAGCCGCTCCTCCCCTCGGAGTTAGTCATTTGGCCGGCCGCCAGAGCAATAAAGGTTTGTTAACACAACCAATCAATTTTTCCGTCACGCAGTCGGAGCGTTTCATTTCAAACTAAAGACAAGATTTAGATTCTCTGCTGACAGTATGGAGAGCAGAGGGAGAGGCAACCAGTTGAACAGGAAACCCCGTAATAAATTACGTGCAGCGGACAAGGAAGTGTCGTAAGTTAAAGAGGGAGGTTTTACTGGCATTTCACATTATTTGACTAATATTCTCACAATTTAATTTAACTGTAGCAATAACAGCAATCAAACACAAGGCACAGGGGAAAACAGGGAAGCATTCAGGAAGAAGATATCTAATGAATATCAGCAGCTAGAGCACTAAATTGCTATTAACTCAGTCAGCACAAGTTAAGCCCAATATAAGTCTGCTTAAAATGCATTGAGTTCAGGAGGGAAAGCTGCCCTGCTATCTGGGGCTCCCTGGCTAAAAATACAGTGTGTGAGGAGGCGTGGAAAGAACACACACTGGCCTTGTTTCTATTTCCACTTACAAGCTTAACACGCTGTATGAACTTGAAACAAGCAACACAAATCCAGTTCTATTACACCAGCACGCCCTCAGCCTGATGAGGTCATTTTTCTGTGGTTTTGAAATTATATTTTTTATTTATTCTATATTTTGGTATGTAAAATTTCCTCTCAACTCTTCTTCAACAGTTCTCTTGTGTTTTTTTGTAATGTATCCAGTGCTAAATTGTAGCATACTGTTGGTATTTTTCATCATCTGTAGATTTATTCCTGCATCTAATATCACCAGATGTGACCTTGCAACAACTGATTGATTCAGATAAAAAATCAGCCGTTTCCAGCTACAATAGTCATTTACCACATTAACAATGTCTAGACTGTATTTATGATTCATTTAATGTTATCTTCATTGAAAAAACTGCTTTTCTTTCAAATATAAGGACATTTCTAAGCGACCCTAAACTTTTGTGACCCTAAACGGTAGTGTATATCCAGTCTGAATTAAACTGTAGATTTCTGAAACTGGAAATACAGCCAGTGATCATTTAGCCACAATTCACACTGTGGCTATCTGCAGCTCAATTGCAGATATTTGTAAATCCAATACATATAAATGCTAAAAGTGACGTCATTTGTCCTCACAAGAATAACGATGTGGAAACCTGAAACGGCAGTTATGGATAAGATCAGCCACACTGTGGATATCTGAAATGTGCTTTCTGACTAGGAGGGACTGAATATCTGCAACACATATCCAGTCTAGCTTTTAAATGTTAAAACAGCTTGCCATGCTTCAGGGCCATGTCACTCACAGACACTTCATTATCCAAACGTCGATGCTCTCTCAGCACCACGGCTCATTCAGTGGTTGAGCTGATCAGGGATCAGATGATCGCTACATACTTCCTCCGTCTGTCAGTGTGTTGACGAAGTGCAGCTGATGTAGTTACAGTTAGAGGGGGCACATATTAAATCTTGGTGAGATCGTCGCATTTACACCATTTTCCACTTCTGGCTAGAAGGAAGGCAGATTTCAACCTGCCCTGAATCCCCTCCGGATGATTCACACCTACTTTTTTTGAGGTTTGATAACTGTCTGATCCGCCCGAGATACAAGACGTGTAAATGGGATCTGACAGTGAGTCATCATGCACAGGAACTCTGCTGTTATTACTGTAATGTTATTATTTACATCTGTACTTTTCCTACTTTGACACGTCAGAATGTCTTTTGTGATCAAGGAAAAGGTTTTATCATAATAAGCCAGGCTTCAGTATGTTTGATCACTCTGTTCCTGAGCTTGTAAGTCTTTCTTAGTAAAGAAGATGTATTAACAGCTGCAAGTGTTGAAATTAATCACTGAATAATGGATTAATAAATGCTTGAAAACTGAGAGCTTTTCAGTTGTGTCAAACAGCCTGAAAGTGGTATTTATTACCACAGTGCTGTCAACATGGCAGCGTCAGTCCGATTCACAGTCTGTCAGGTGTTGAAACACTTCACTCCTCTATAAGTGCTCAGGATGGTTTTTGCAGACGGCTTGAGAAAATGATGTCTCAACTAATCACACGTGTTCTTTATTTAGCAGTTTGTAATTAAGACAAACATGCGAAAGTTCTGTTCTTGTGAATCTGACAAAGTTTCACTGTGAAGTTTCACACAGTCTCGTTTACTGTGCAGAACAAACATATGTCTCAGTGTGAACACCTCATACAACCGGTCCCAAGCGTTTTTTCATTTCCACTGTTGGGCTCTGACTCCTCCACAGCAGCGCGAGCCGTACAGTTCTTATGTCGTATTGGCAGGACATTGACTGATGGACGGCGTGTTGAGGAGCAGGCAGGCTGAGAATCGATCGGCTGCCAGTTTGGTTAAAGTCTGATGAGCTCCACTGCAGAAGGTCACGCAGTTGGTCAGTAACTGTGCTGCACAGGGATTAGACAGCGATGACGGACATGATGGATAACAACCATCACAGGAGGCAAAGGAAAGGTACAGGGAGTGAGGAAGGGCATCAATTTAGATTAAAGTGAGTAAGTGGAATTTAGGGGGCTGTTAAGGAGGTCATGGAGGGTTTCTCAAAAAAAAGATTAATGATAAAGAAATGACACTTTAAAAGTAACTCTGAGGACAGTTCATGTAGAGTTAACCATAAATTACATTCCTTAATTCTGACGATAATTTTACTTTAAATAATGACCATTTTGTATGAGCTCATTATGGTGAAAACAAATGCCGATTGCTGTATTTACAAACACACATTACATTTTCTTGCTGAAAAAAACAACAGTTAGAAATGTATGTTTGCTTTTTCGCCATTTTCAGGAAACAACAGCCCAAACAAATTGCAATACTTATTACATTTATGCAAAAATCAGGCTTGCAATCAAGCATTGTTTGGTGACACTGCTCATAATGGCCTAAAATACCAACATATATTAAAGTATTTGCAACCTTTCTTGCCATTAGCATTGTTAAATTAGGTTATTTATTAGTTTAACACTGCTAATAGGTATTTTAGCAATGCTTTATATTAGTTTTCCCATTGTGACTGCTCTGTATGCAGTATAAGTGCTCTCTGTTGGGTCAATGCAAACCTGCACTATAACCTGATTTAGTTACTCACAATTACCACAGCGCACCATGTTGTTAGTGACTTTGCTAGACTGACTGCTTTCACGCTAAACAAATCACTATGATGTGTCATTTTTCTAGCAGTTACAACCATGAAAGTCAAGTAGACAATTAATGGTCAATTGCAGTTAAAGTCCCTCTCCAGGCTTTGACTAACCTCTAAAAAACTCATCCCTGTGTACCAATCTTAGATATTCACAAGTTTTTTTCCTTTAACATAATCCATTCATGACTTGTATGTAACTCTACACTCATTGCAACTTCAGCAGACCAGCTCAACTGTATCTCTGTGTAAAGCTACTCAGTGGAAAGCTGGAATACTTGAGCAGTTCAATTCACACAGTTAAGTATATGAAAAGCCCCACATTGCTAGCTGAGAGGACTGGATCCTTTGGTATGTGTGAATCTGTTTTTGTTTTTTTAGGAAAAATGCTCATTTATGGGGTTGACTGCTAATTTTGGTCTTGATATCATAAATTTAAGAAGCTCCATCTTCACCAGAGGGGATCTTTAGAGATTATCTGTCTTTTTCTGTTCATTTTATGATTCTATTGTTTTTAGATTAGTGATATTTACATCTTTGATTGCCGCCTTTTAGCCGCTAATCCGGCAAATTGCCTCCTCCTAGTTATTCATTTGGCTTAAAGGCAACATGTGCTCAAAGTGATGCTGTGATGTTTGAATTTGCAACGAATTCCATGATAATAATGTCAATAAATGCAGTCAGGTGAATGCTAGAAGTTAATCAGCTTGAGATAAACAGTTGGTTCCAGTAAACCACAGCGACAAAAGAGGTCACAAATGGTGGAAAATGATGCGGAAATAGTTACTGAAATATGACATTTCTGTTAGTTTATCCAACTGTATGGATACAAATCTGTAAATTAACTACAGTCAGCTCAAATAATTGCAATCAGATGTCCTAAATTTACCAATCAGAATTTGGCTTAACTTTTTTTGTTATTGTTTTGGTTTTTGGAGCTTTTTTACCTCACACTTTGCTGCAGGAGTCCTAAGTTACCTTAAATAGTTAAATGAACAGCTGATTTGCACCTCATTCATCATACAGCACCAGAGAAAGTACACAACTGCTACAGTTCCTGCAGAAATAAGTTACTAGTAGAGTTACCGTTGTCAAAGTAGATGACAGTAGAGTTTCTGGAGACACTTGGGTCAAAGTTGGCCATGAGAGGAGCGATGTACTGTGTAGCTGTTAGCATCCTGTGGACGACGTCACCCGTATAGATGAACCCTGAAGGAGAAAAAAGAAGAGAGACTGCATTTTAGTTTCTGTTGTCCGCTGAATTCTAAATTGAGAGAAAATTACTAAGAAATACACACTAACATTGTGTGGTGTATCACTAATAAGGCAGATTTATCCTGTAGCAGCAATCTTCTCTCCACCACTCCTACCTTTCTTCCCTCATTAAAGCTACTTCAAGTATTTTTCAGGAAGGCAACACGTCTGCCCTCCAGAAGAAAATTAAAAGCTCCTCATTAACCAACAACCATCACATTTCTCTCCATCTCTGGCCTCCTGCTGCAGGCGGCTTCAGCAAGCAATGGCGATTAATTTGCACCATTATCTTTTATCAAAAACAGAAGGGCAAATCAGAGGGGCTTTTAAGGAAGACATGCTGAGTGAGCAGTTATGAGCCCGACTGCTTATTTCTGTTTCTCTACTGGAACACTTTCCCCTCCTCATGTCATCATCCATCATAAACATTAACGAAGAGACCATGAAAACAAAATGGGTTTTTGTTAACTTTTCCAGTCTTCAATGAGGCACAAATAGATTGTTCCACGGAGAGAGGGATGTGCTCAGGCAACACCAACTAGAGCTGCATCATTTAGCAGCCTGTAAACATGGTTATTAATGGAATCCAGAAAAGGGGGGAAATGCCCACTATTCATCACAGGGGAACAGTCTTTGCATAAAGAATTTGCACTGAAGACGACAGAATCAAACAACTTCTTAATTTCCCCACTGACAACAAAGTTTAGCAAAGTCAGCTGCTGTTTTAAGATTTATTCACAGCAAACACTTTTGTTCTCACTTAGACTTTGCGTCAGTTGCAAAAATATCCCCCCCAAAATTTTAACATGTAGCTTTAAAATCATGTTTTACTGAGAACAAAGAGAAAATCTGGCATTTGGGTGAAACAATCTCATGTATCCAAAGTAACTCATCTTTGAAGAACGGTTTGAAGAATGAACAACACATTTACAATGACAGTATCCTGAAATGAGTACATGTTTTTAACAGCTTCCTCTTGTTTTTAAATGAATCCTGCAACAGACCAAAGGCTTTGGTGTTTTGAAAAATAGCTGACACTTTTGCTCTGTTGAAAGTTGTGAAACTGCTGTTTTCTTATGATTCCAGAGATCCATTCCTTGCCGCTTATCCAGGTCAGGTCATGTCAGCAGCTGGTCAAGCAAGGTCAGACATCCCTCTAACATTGGTTTTCTAGCTTTTACTGAGGCATCCTGAGGTGTTTACAGACTAGATGAGATACTGCAAACCGTCTCCAGCATGTTGTGGCTCCTTTAAGATGGACGTGCCCTGAAAACCTTTATAAGAAGAAGCCCAAGCCACCTTGTCATGGTGCAGAGGTTTGTGAGTGTCTGTGACCTTGAGTGCTGGTTGGGGTTTCTCAAAGATAAATTGGTGACGGTGGAGAAACCTGACAAAGAGTGATTCATAGACTTCATATGAACAAGCTGAGAAGGCCTCTTCCTGGAGCTCGGAAAAAGAGCTGGCCTTGCACCATTGGCCTCAGTCTGGCACAGCTCAAAAGAATCGTAGAGGCGCCACCCTGAGGGCCCACCACCGTCCACACTAGGATTGGATGTATTGTCAGTTGTAGATTGAACTGGTTGACTGAATTTTTGTGTCCCTTGCATTTTCAAGCTGAGTTCCTTTGATTGTCTTTTGATTGTATATGAAGAAAGACAAGCCCTCCATGACTTCATTCAAAAATATCCTGAAAAGCTCTTTTGAAGTTCAGTTTGGTGGCTTCAGCCATCAGCGCCAACTCCTCCAAATTTCCAGCTAATCCAAAAATGAGCAAAGAAGTTGAACGTGACTGAAGCTAAGCAGACCACACGAACGTTTCCGGTCCATGTTCTGTCCAATGAATGCATCCAACATTCACTTAATGTGGAGACAACCTTAGTTATGTAAAACTTCTGTATTTCATCTGTATTTCTGCTGTAAAGTTGAGCATTTCTAACATGAAGATCTAGGGGAATTAACTTGTTTTTGAAGCCAGCCTCAAGTGGTCATTCAAGGAAGTGCAATTTTTGGCATTATCCCACTGGCTCCATTTTTCTGGCCAATGAGTTGCCGCTTGTTACTGGCACCTGTTCTTCAACCTTTAATAACCTTTTCAAGCTTCACTTATGCTGTCTGCCTTCCACCTAGCAGCTGGTATCAGCAGTGTTGTTAAGGCACCACCTTTTATTTCCATTATTCATTTTGAATGCAATAAAGATATATTTTACAACATACACATTTGTTTGGCTTGACTATATTGCTTCCCTTGAGCTGGGGTTGTAAAAACCCAACAATATATTCTGTCAGTGTCAATATTGAAATTAGACAGTACAAAGCTGTGTAAAATATTAATGTCACATGCGGTTCAAAGGAATAGAAAGATGAAAAAACACTATGCTCATCTCTGAAAGTCAAATAAGAAGCTACAACTCAGGCTGCTAACTTAGCAGAAAGATTTTAAAGCACATTCAACACATTGTATCTTCAGGTATGTTGCATTTACATTTGTGCAAATTAAACAAAAAAGATGCAAGATATAACACATAAACTGCTTGCAAGCTAATTTTTTATGTTGTATGCTGAACGATGCAGGTGAGTTGTTTCCTCATTTACAGTTTAATGCGAAGCTAACTGTCTCCTGGCTGTGCATATGCATATTACATAAATAGACAGAAGTTCAACTCACTCTCCTGTAAATAAACCTACTTCTCAAAACATAAAAGTAATTGACTAATTGTCTTTTTTAATTATGCATCACAATAAAATCATCATGCAAGCCAGAGGAAATGATTCTCATGTGAAGAGATTTCTTTTTGTCTGAAGTTCAAGAGAAATACTGCATATAAAGTGGCTGCCTGAGGCATATAGAGAAGCAAAAGCGGATTTTTGGAAAAAGTCTCATTGAGTCCAGACCTATGAAACCCCATTTCATGTCACCATATGTCTTCTCATATGGTGGGCGGGCTATAAAAACACATCTATCACATTGGAAACCACTGGCAGAGCATACCATGAGGGGAATCAATCTTCACCCAAAGACCTCCCGGCTCAGAATTACCTCTATATAGAGTTCTGTCAGCAGTGTGAGCAGGAGGAGAGAGAAGATCTAACTTTATTTAGTCGTGTGAAGTCCTGAGTGCTGAAAATTCCACCTGGAAAAGGAGTGAATGAGGAAAGAGATACAGTCCTGCGGGGCTCAATAGGAGGAGTTGCCATGGTTACAGTTAGTTTCATCCCTATCAAAAATGTGCACGCGTTTGACAAATTAACCTCAACTCGAGGGCCACGTTCTTCCAGAGCTATTTTTATATGGATTTGGTAAGGAGGGGATCAAACTATTTGAATTTTCAAAAAGAAAATCTGTTGTTACAAAACCGACAACAGTGGAAAAACTAGAAAACAGTACGCATTAATCAAAGGCAATTACTCATTTAAACTCTATATATTGCAACATACAGCTGCTTTCATTATGAGTAATGTCTTCAATTTGTCTTTCTTAAATATGTGGGTGCAAAACCCAGATATGTGATTGATATTGACATAAACAAAAAAAGATCAAACCCTTAAAATTTACTATTCAAATATACACATTTGTTGGTTTGAGAAACTATGTTTCTGTGTTGTGTAAAATAAATAACCAGTGTGTGAGCATTTTATGTAATTAAATGATAAGAAAAGGCCTCAATCCAACTTACCAGTTATTCTGCATAATCTTAAATTAAATCTTAAATAGTAGTTTGGTTGGGAAATACACTCATTCAGTTTCTTGCCAAGCCTGAGATGAGAGATCAATACCGCTCACATGTCTCCACACCAAACATGAAGCTACAATTAGCAGTCTGTTACTTTAGCTTAGCATAAAGATAGGATGTGGAAGATAGCAGATCAATTGGCTGTGTCCAAAGGAAACAAAATCAGTTTGGGGGTTTTATATCCTACCACAACTTCTACAGTTTGTGTACAGGTTCAATGATTAAGATGAGCCAGATTTTGCTATTTCTCAACAGTAAAAGTTGTGTGAAGTCTGAACAAAGAACTTCTTTAGCAGCTGAAGTAGTGAATCCCTGTTACAGATGTACTGTTATGTATTCATGTGTCATCTACATGGGACTGTTATAGATAATTGTGGTGCTATTTTTTCCCAGCTTCATACTTATTTTTTATAATGGATCACTATTTCTTGAAAACATCAGTTGTTAGGTGTGTAAACTCTTCAGATTAATGAGAAAGAAATGTTCTCACAGTTATAAAGGAAGTAAAGTGACACCCTCTCAATGCTTTTATTGTTATACCAACAGTCCTAACAACAGCATTCTTAACAATAAATTCAAATAATTTAAAGAAAAAACAAATAAAAGAATAAATTCTCACTTTTAGAGTCAAACTGTGGGAACTTTGATTGAGAAAATTCATTTAAAAAGGTCGAGAAGGTTAATTTATTATCACTTAATTCATCGCTTTCTGCACAAAAATCCTAATTATGGAAAGTAATTATACCTGCCAAAGAAATGTAGTACATTAAAAAGAGAAAAAAAGTTATGTAGGGGTAGAAGTATGTATTGGTCTGATAATACAGTACTTAAGGAAAGTACAAGTACCTCAGAATTATACTAGTGTCGTACTTCCACCAGTGTCTTTGGACAGAGCCAGACCAGCTGTTTTCCACAGTCCACGTCTTTATGCTAAGCTAAGCTAACTCTCTGATGGTGGCATCACTTTTGTCATTCAACTAAGAAAGAAAGAAACTCTGCATATTTCTTAAAATGTTAAATTATTGCTTTGAATTTGTAAGAGTCGCCTTGACATAACCAAGAATAAAAAGCTGCTGCAGAAGCAACACAACAGATACAAGCATTCAGTCCATGTTGTGTTACACTATATGGATGTAAAGACCACCAAAAATAAAAGAGGCAGGATTGTTGAGTCTACCTGTCCAAATAAAGGCAAACATAAACACAATGTTGAGGCGAAACAAGAGGCCGTGCATTCTGCGTTGCCACATTCACATCTCTTATCTGATATTCCTCCAAATCAGCAAACATACATTCCATCTAATCTCATAATTACCCAACATTCACCTCATGCATGTTCTCATATCTCCCTCTTGTCTTTCTCCTGGCTTCACTTTCAAAGAAAAAAAAAAAAAGCTAAGAAATCCCCCAAACAAATTTGTCTGGAAACATAAAGGCCGGCGTTGAAGGGTTTTATTTCTGCTGTTACCCCCTGAAAACACAATGTGACTTATTTGACAGTCTAAAGAAAATCAGACAGCCTCTCAATACACTAAAGAGGTGAGAGCTGCAGGGCGCTCAATAGAGAGGCAATTCATTCATTATGGCCGTCACAGCAGAAGGAGGCTGGACAGAAGAGGAGGGATGGCGGGGGGGAGCGACAGATAGAGGAGAGAGAAAGAAGGAATAAAGCAATGGAGAGGTAGAGAGAGGAAGGTTGGACACTTCTTCCTTTGACTGTTTATGTGTGCTGCTTTCCAAAAGCTCTGGACTGTGTACATCCAAGGAAAACATGAGCAGGAATTAGCAGTCCCACCAGACTAAAGCTTCACTTTATTGGACATTGTGTTTATAGAAGGCCTTTGTTTCTGTGTACTGACCTGTGTTTAATTTACAGGATACTTTCTGTTTATCACAGCTGTTTTGGGCCGTGAAGACGTGGGACAGGATGTGCACGCCCACGCTTTATTTAGTTGTTTTTTGTCTTTGAAATGCAAAGCTACAAGGTTTTTATCAAAATGAAAAGCTGATTGATACAAGACAGTACTGAGTCAGCAAAGAAGCAGTTCATTTTGTCTTACATCAAAGAGCATAAAGCATTTTATGTGTTACTTTCAAAATAATAAAATGAGCAACGCATCGGATTGACCAAACCACCAATTGACCAGCCTATTCTCTGTAAACCCTAGAGATGGTTGTGTGTGAAAATCCCAGTAGATCAGCAGTTTGTGAAATACTCCGACCAGCCCATCTGGCACCAACACCCATGTCATTCAAAGTCACTTAAATCCCTTTTCTTCCCCATTCTGATGCTTGATTTGAACATCAGCAAGTTGTCTTGACCACATCTGGATGCCTAAATGCATTGAATTGGGGGCATGTGATTTGCTGATTAGCTATTTATGTTAACAAGCAACTGAACAGGTGTACCTAATAGAGTGGCTAGCGAGTGTTAATGTCCTTGCTTTCTCAGTCAGATTCACCCCTCACTTGCTACTTCCGATTTCAAAAGATCAAACTGGCAACCACAAAGCAGTGGGTGACATCACGGTCACTATATACACCTTTCACATACAGTCTGTGATTGTACAGTTAGCATAGCATAGACAGCATAGCCGTAAAGGACATACTTTTGACAGGTGATTCTAACCAGTGCTAATAGGAATTGTTGGGAAAAGGTCCTTTTGGTTTATTTTTTCCATTTAAGTGGTTGAGGAGAAAGATGCCACTAGAGTAGCAACAATGAGTCACTCTTTGGTTGCAGCACAAGAAAATGCCAACTTCAGTTGTAAGTAAGCGAACAAAACAAGGAGGTCAGCGTTTCATGGTAGCTATTTCCAAACTGTTAAACTTAAGACCTGAAACAATGTCAGCTTACATCTATGAATGTCAAGCTGTTAAATAGTTTGTCTCTAAAGGCCCAAAGAGGTAAAATCAATTATTTTTCACAAGGAAGAAGCAAAATTTTGAAAAAAAATCACTATTTGTGCAGCCAAAAAGTTGTTTGTAAATCATCTCTTGACCCTTCAGATCAACCTTACAAAGCTATCAAACCACAGGTTGAAAATGACTGAAATTTGAATAGAGACAAACATTTTACACTAATGTTATCTATCTGGTACCAAAAATATAAATGTTATGATCACTAAACATCTGCCACAGCCTCAGGGGTTGTATGTGTTCGCCAACCAGTCAAGTTGCAGCCAACGTCCATGTCTTGACCTTTAACCTTCTGGGTATAAAAAGTCATCACTTAATCATTTTATCCTCTTAGGCATCCATGTGAATTTTTTTATTATTAATCAGCTTGTGAATTATTGAGTTATGGTCATGTTTTGACATGTTTTGGAAGGTCACAGTGACCTTTGACAACAAAAATGTACTCAGTTCCTCCTCGAGTCCAAGTGGGTGTTTGTGCCAATTTTAAAGAACCGTTCATAAGAACAGGACGGACAGATGTATAGACAGACGAACAAGCCAAAAACAAAATGCCTCTGGCTTCAGCTGTTGCTGGTGTGGAGGCATAAAAACATGTGATAGCTGCCTTTGATAAGATTGTTCATGTGTTTCCAGTAAATCTGTGTTTGCATTCAACCTGTACAGTGAAACAGCTGGTCCAGTAAACAGCACACCACAGCTGGATATCCGTCAACACAGCTGGCTGTGGTGAGACCATATATCATCACAGATATTAACTGTCGGGCTGTGCACACGCTTTTCAACACGAGCTACACTCTGTTCTGCCTGTCAGTTCACTGCAGTATGTTGTAATCACAGCTTTTCTGACTGCAAGACTCATTTTTCTCTTTGCTGACATTTCCCATTTATTTTCAGGAAATTTCAAGCAATCCTTTCATGTGTTCTGTCTCTTGTTTCATAATTCAGGGGTCTAAAGTGCTGTCGTCTATTGAAGTGACTTTGTAATGTTTGTGTGGGTTTAAATAAGAGCTGTCAGCACTAAAGGGAGTTTTACATGTTAAAATAAATTCACATTTCTGAGACTATCACTGGAGCAGAGCTGCAATCACCGACATATTTTTTCACAAGTGACTGGTTAATCAAATGTCGGATTTAAAAAGATATGAAACAGATAAAAGTAGTGAATGCACACATTTTGAGAAGCAGAAAACATTTCACCTTTTAAAAAAAAATCTTGCTTTGAGGTATTTATACTCATTTTGGAGAAATACTTGCAGCAAGTTGATCTGTGTTTGCAGCAGGTTGTAGTTATCTTACTGCACTGGCAGGCGTCTTCACTTACTCTAACAGTCAGACATTTAGGTCTTATAACGAAGACTTTTTGCACTGTAAAACGAGATTTATAGTATGCAAAAACCATAAAAGTGGACTTGGAGCTCAGATGTTTGACGAGGCTGCAGGCCAGCTCAATCTTGCTGCCCAGATCCTTAATGTGTTTGAGAATTGGCTGCTTGACTGTTTAGAAAGTAACTAACTCCGAAACTAAAACAGGGAATGTAATTGCGACTCCGCTGCTGTTTTGTCACACTCTGTTAAGAAAGTATCTTTTCCTGCAGAGTTTCAACATAAGAAGCAAAACGAAAAATAAGTGAAAACAGCGGCTCGCTGACAGAAACGACGGCAGGGAGGAGAAAAGACGCTGCAGTGGTGAAGAGGAGGACGAGCTGACTGATAGGCCCTGAAATGGAGGGATGTGAAGAGGGCGACTCGGAGACAAAGCCCCTGAGGCCTGCGAGAGGCAGATAGCTGCCTCCTCCTCCTCAGTCTCGTCCCTCAATCTCTGTCTGGAGAAATGCAAATTCCTGTTATCTCCTCTGTGCTAGTAGCGTCTGCGTCCATCCATTCCTCCTCACAATCAGCCGGAGCGCTTCCAAAAGCCAACTCAAGTTTCCCAGCGATGGAGGATCAAGTGGGGAAACGAGACGGTGATGATAGTGATGATAAGAGACACAACAGATTATTTCTTTATTATTCCAGTGGCAGTTAAACGCAGCACAACATCGCTGAAATAGCTGGGTAAGAGCAGGGCTTTAGTCTTTGATGTGATAATAGCTGGTTGGGGTGTTGTGGTTTCGCCGTCAAGACTCAAGTGGAAAATTGCTTTTGCACACTCTGGAGAACACGTCTGCTGTGTCACGTGTCCCGCCCACACACGCACATCTCCTGATACCCACACCTCCTTATCCTCGTCTATCGGGCCGTGCTGGGCCACTTGGCAGAGCGACTCCTGTTTCCAGTCCAAACCCACCGGTCTGGTTTCTCCTCCAGTCTAGTCTGGTGTGGAGCGGCTGGTGTTGAGTGTTGGGAGTGGTTTGTTTTCTTATCCCCCGGTCTAGCAGACTATCCCGCGGAGGTGAGAGCTGTGCACGGTCTTGTATCAGGCTGACTGCTCGGCTGGCAGAGCGTTGTCGGTGGTTTTGTTCTGTGGTTCGTGCCAGACGAGCCCTTTCAACCCTGAATCTTCGGATTTAGTTTCCCACAGGCAAGGTCTGAAGAAATAACTCATTGTTTGGCGCTTTTCGGTATTCACGCGTGAGATCTCTTTCCAAAGTAACCACACTGCACTCGCAGGTACACCAAGTACCAGAAACACATTCAGACACACAATTATACAGTATGTGCACACATGCTGCTGTTTCATAAATGCCTCTGCACTCCAGAATCATTTTATAAATCTCACCACATTCCCTCCTAAACCCCACAGCAATAAAAAACTGTCTGTGTACAGTCTAATAAGCCAAGCACATACAGTATATCCAATAACAACACTAATAACTACTATTGGAGTGGCAGAGTCCAAGAGCAGTGTTCACTTACCACCAGTCGCCACGGTGATTTCACGCAGGAAATGTCCATAAAAAGGGAAATCGAAGGACAGATTAACTCTCTGTGAGGGGAAAAACAGACAGATGACCCCAGTCAGAAAGATAAAGGTGAGACAGGATCCAAGAAGAGACTGTTCTCATCTTTAAAACAACCTGAGGATTTAGATCAGAAGGAAAACGGGGAGAGAAAATACCGAGGTGCCCGGTGTATTACATCTGCTCTGGTTTGTGGAGTAATCCCTGAGTAGAAATACAGAATTTAAATGGAGGATGGCAGAAACACATCATGACCTTTGGCACACATTTGTTTAGGAATATAAAAAAATGTGAAGCTTTGAATAAACTGACAAATAAAACACCATGTATATTAATGAGGAGTCAAGCAGTAACAGCATTTTTTAAAGACTCAACAAACTAAAGTAGAAATGCAGCATGCAAATGGTTTTCAATTCTAACTTTGGTTGAAAAATGTCATTTCTGATGCTGCAGATGTGTGGCACTAGACATTAACACTACACTAGCTGTGATTTCTCTGTTGTTTTGACTATTATAATATCCAACATTGTGCATACTGGAACAGCAAATGCTTATTCCCCCATATTAATAAGAATGGATGCCATTTAATAAAATATTAGATGCTGATACTTTTGTGCACCATATTTATATAGACTCAATCTGATGAAAAAAAAAAAAATCCTGCAAAAAAAATGGAAAATTTTGGCAGCAAGTGTGGCAGAAAAAATACCTAAAAATGGTAGACTACAGTAACTTTCAAAAACTGTAAAATCAACCAATAAATAAATTAAGACAAATATCTTTTAAAGAATTACATTTTAGTTGATTTAAATACATTAACATTGTAATTTTACAGTCATGTTTCAACAAAACAATTACTATTTGTAAAAATACTGATTTTTGAAACAGACAATACTGGTGTGGCCAGTTTTCTTTTACAGTTAACATGTAAATTCTAACATTTTTTTGTGATTTTACAAAATATTCCACAAAATCTCTAATTTAGCACAACAGTGAACTGTAAAACAGCAGTTTCAAATATATCCATAATCTTTTCAATTCCTAACATAAATATTGTTTCTTCAAAATGATGGCAAATATTGGTAAAATATTATTTTTTCTATTATTTTTGCTTCTTAAAATACAGAAAACAGTAGATGAATTTTACAGTGAAGAACGATTTTTATAGTTGACATGTGAATTAAAACTTGTCTCTAATTACAGTAATTTCACAAAAACAACCAAACAAGTCTGTTGCCTTACATCTGGAGAAAAGATTTATAGTCTGAAGCAACTCAGCAGCACCACAGTGCTTCATTTGGTTTGTTGTGACATAATTTCGGCTTTTTAAAAAAAAAAAAAACAAACAAAAAAAAAACTGCAGCTCCCACAATTTGGATTACAGTAGTCATATTGCGATTTTGCTGAAATTTTGATTTATTGTTCAACCCTATTATAAATCCATTGTATTTTTACAGCAGTTGGTATAGTTGGTCCTCGATCAAAACTTTTTTTGAATTGAATTTCTGAGACATATTAAGTCTAAATCATGTTATCTCCTGGGTCAGAAGAATGAGGTTTGTCACCATTTGATATATTCTTCCATCATCTTAACTAAGGATGTTTAATTTTGACTTTGTATCTAATGATTTTTACTTACCACTCGGGTAATTTATCTGTTTTTCCTGCTATTCCCAGCAGAAAAAGGCATACATACATATTTACAATTAGTTTCACCTAAGTACCACATAATAAAATGATGTTTATAATAGCTGCAGTATTCTAATATAACTCCTGCAACAATCACTACCACAGTCCATGTTTTACATATTCATTATTCTACCACTGGACTGACTATGCTGCAGCTGCTGCCAGAAAGTATTACGGAGATAGTTCACAGTAAACATGCGGCTATTATACATGGTCCTAGATTATGCCGGGGGGAGTAATCCTGTGGCAAACCACTGAAGCTCACAGACCGTATAGCCAATCCAGAGCTTAACTTCTCTGCAACACTGTGATGAAGTTGACCTCTGCGGCTGTGTTTTGTTTTATGACCTTATTAGCCAATTTCTTTTAGTGTCGAGGCCAAAACACTGCCGGGCAGCTGAGCCATGAACCTCTGAGTGAGAAAGCTCTCCGAGTTTTATGCAGTTTCTCAGGGCTTTAACAGCCACCACAATAATGTCTATTTGTTTAAAAAGTTAGTTTGCTGACGCAGTGCCACACATTATTTCAGCACAGATGGTTTTCACGTCTAACTGCGCTATAATCTCACAATCATCTAAATGTCTCCTTTTGACTCTAAATCGCCTGAATGACCGTTAAATTGGGACTTTCACTTATTGATTTTTTTCAGGCGAGACCAAAGTCAGAGAAACCTGCCACATCGTTCCTGTACTGCTTGGAGGAAAAGCCTCACCTCCTTGCCAAGACGTTCTGAGGGTAAAATGAATCGCCTGCCTCAAATTGTATAGTTCAATCCATCATTATATGACTGAAGGTAGAGGAGCTGCATACACAGTGTGGGACTCTATTCTATATCCTCGCCAGCTATTGTTCACCCGGGCTTCTCTTTCTCTCTCTCTCTCTCTGTCTTGCTCCTTTCTTTTCTTTTTTTTTGCTGCCATGCTGCTCTTTTCTTCAGTCAGTCTACTGCTGCCGTGTGATCAGTATGCAGCTCACATGGGTCACCTGCTTGTGCTGATGTGGAGGGAGGGAAGCTTTCCAACTTCACTGCAGAGAAGCCTTATAACGATTTAAATGCACAAAGAATATTTACTGTTTTTAAGCTAACGTTCACTGTAAAGGCAAAAGAAACAAAAGCACTGTGGCACTTTCAGACACGTCTGTGTGGCGACAAAAACTTCAACGGTTCTTATTTATGTAACTAGAGAGGCTGTAGCCAACAACAAAGGAAAATCAGCAGTGCTAGACAAACTAAGCAAAAAAAATACAAATTCAAGTTTTTAACAATTTTTGCTAATTGGGATCTCTTTACTCAAGTATAATGTAGACTTTTGTTCATACAGTGGTCAGAAGTAACAAGGAAAATGCATAGATTTCTGTCACATATGCACTGGTCATGCTTGGTCACCCTCCAAATATCATTCTGAGCCAGGAAAAAACCTGCTGTCCACCTAAAAGTTGGAGCTTGTGGGTAAAACTTGAGCCAAAACGTATCTGGTTTTATCTGTTTTTCATTTTGAGCACACATAACTGCCAAAACTGACCGGCTAGTGAATACCAGGAGCTGAAGACTGATCTGACTGGTGTTGCTGTGTGTGTGTTCATGTGTTTGTGAGAAGACCTGCATGCAGCATACACTGTACTACATCAGGTGAAATGCATGATTGACTAAACTTTAACACAGCAGTGGAGCTGAAGTCTACCCTGTGCTACAAAAAAAGGAGTCTTAGCAATACTTTCTACTGACTTTCACTGTGTAAAAAGTTGGGATGTGACAAGAATCAATACTTCTACACCAAGTCAAGGCTAAATTCTGAAAACCTGATGGTACTTGCTCTTACACGGTACCATTTAGATCTGAATTAATGTAATATGTGAGGTAAAATCACTGTTTTTGTCAAAGGAGTCTGATGGCTTTGAAGAGAGTGATATAATGACTTCAGCACCCTGCTGGAAAGGTCTGTCTGATGGCAAGGTAGAGAGGTGAAAATGTTCTAACTATAGCACCTATTTAAACTGATATTGATTGTTTTAGGTGGCTGAAATACATCTTGCTGCGACCTACGTCAGCAGGTAATTCCATTGCAATGCGCCTGTCTGCTTCTCTAAACTGTGGGCACGCTGACCATCATGTACTGTTGGTTATATACTGACTATATGGATAAGGAACTACACAACCCAACTGCAAAAAAGCCCAAACTAATCCTGAGGCCAATGAAAATGTGAAATTCTCTCCATCTCTTTGTGGGATGCTTTGCAGTGCAAACAGTTATTGCTGATGCTGGAATAGCAACTTTTCCTGCAATCATGGAAAGAGAAGGTGCAGAAGTCTATTTTTTTCACAGATGTCTTGGATTATAGTATGCCTAAACCACATCTAACCTTTTCTGTTTTTTACTCTGCAAAATTTCTGTTTCTAAATTTAGATAAATCTAAACCAAGTCACCAACGGGCTGTACTATGAAGCAAAATTAGTGGGTCAGTGAGGTATGTTGCGCCTAAAGCTCAGTGTCACAAGGTTGACTCTGCACAGCTATTCTGCTCCAGAGGAGGTTCTGCTCAGAGTTTTGGATTTAAATCAGCTGTGAGAAGAGTCTTGTTTAAACCAATTTGTTTCCTGACATTTCTCTGTGAAAGATACAGATTCTCGGCTGAAGGAAAAACAGAGGATGTATCTGCTGAACGGTTAAGTTGTGCGTTAGAAACACCGCTGAATAACGCTGTGCAGTTACAGTATCACACGCTGTATGTGCTGCATTGTCATGGGAACCTACATGTATTCAGTTGGTGATGCAGAAAATACATAGATATGTTTTTATGTTTGGTCCAGTCCATTATATACTGCACCTAACAGAAGTCAGATTAGAAAACTGACCAGTCAATTAGTATTTATTGCATCAAAGATTCAGTCAATAACATTAATTTCACTTTGATTTGGGCAAAAACTAAAGTGATTTCCATGTATCTTTCCTTATGGAATGTGTCCCAAATACACTTACTCAATATCACATTTAAATGAATTAATTTTAAAGCTTCACAGTTCTAATATGTAGCTGTCACATTAGAACTAATATACTACATATTTTAACTCAGATAATTAGCAATTTTCTAGGAGCATTCCTCTCTTGCATCATTTGCAGTAGCAGCTCTACTGTAGTACATTTTCATATTCTTCAGAGGTCTCAATTCTAAAAACCTGTTCTTTCTGACTGAAGTAGGCAGCACACCATCACCACTGTGCTGCAGATGAGTCACAAGAAATGTTTTTAAAAAACACAAACTTTCATGTGAACAAAGTCTGAAGAAGAAAGCTTGAGGTAACAAAGAAAGTTGATAACCATCGTTGTGATATTCATAATGTCTGACTGGGGCTTTAGGTTTTGTTGGGCTGACTTATACAAAAAAATCCTGGCAATGTCAAACCTGCTTCAAAGTTTGCTTAAAATTAGAGCAGGTAGTGTATATTTGGTATATTAATCAGCATGTTGTAATTTAAGTTGTCTGAGCTGAAACAAGATTTCTGCACCTTCTCTTGGTTCTGTTTTCAGGTTGGTGATGGGAGACTTCCCACCTCCAAGATGCTGGAACTATACATTCACTGTGGAAGTCCTGGCCAGGTTCTCGTTGAACAGCTGGACCCGTTTTTAGTCAAACAAATCTTGGTCTCGTCTGACTATCATCTGATCATCTGCTCCCTATATTAATCAGATTTCTTTTCATATTTTTAGCTAAGTTTCACTTTGCAGTTTTGTCCCAAAGTATAAACAAAGGTTTCCTTGGACGCTATCAATAGCATTTTATGTTATTTACTGTTCTTTTCCTGGCAGAGCAGTTACAGAAACTCCCAATATCCATTAAGTACCCAAAAGCAGTCAAATGTGAACCATCTGCCCATCTATTTTTCAGAGCTACATTTGTGAAAACAGCACACTGTCTGTGCCATCATTTGTGATTGCCATCAATCACAAGGCTTTTCACCCAGAGACGGTAAAAGAGTATAAATACCAACACTGAGAATAACAGAGAGGACTTTTACATAGAAAAAAATGGGTTCAAATCCCTCTACAGATCGAGGTTGATTTATGTTGATCTGATAGGAGTTTCTTAAAACAGACATTTCTTCTTACTGCTCCTCTAAATGTTCAACTCTCACATTGGGCATCAAGTAATTCTCCTCTCGAGTCGTTTGTTGACTTACCGCCGCTTGTCTGTGTGTGTTGGACAGAATCCCGTGGATCTTCACTTTGTCCTTGTCCATCTGGTCAATATTTACCCACAAGTCCTTGCTCATCGGATCTGATGGGCTATAAGTTTTTGATGTGTAGTAGTTGTGATCTGTGTCCTCCTAAAGAATGACAAAAACAAAGCGTCTGTAAGTGGTGAGTTTACATACCGGCCTCAATGGAAAGAATGTGAAGAGGCGCAGCTCAACAAATATTATTTAGGAGAATGTAATAGCGCTTGAAGGAGGGAGTTGATATTGCTGTGCTGCTCTGTGAATTACACTGAAGGAGCCTGTGCACTTATTATACTATATACAGTAATGCAGGCATATGTTCATAAAGAGACATCCTGCAGCTCATTGTTCCTCTAAGCTGTCTAATACACTGTTCGTTATAAACAAAAACAAAATGCAGGCTTATGGAAAGTCAGTAACAAGGAGCGTTTTTAATTTTCCTGCAGAACAAATTACTTGGCAAATCAAATTAGAAGACAATACACTCATTTGCATTACACAGTGTGTGCATTCGCTCTCATTTTATTCAACTCTTTCCACTAAAGCACAATCAGCACATCCACTGGTTTAAATGTCTCCTATTCAAATTAAATAAGCCAATCAACTTCTTCCACTCTTAAAAAGCCCGTAGCAGACTGCACAGTCAGGACTGCCTTTTATAACAGAAACATTCATGGACTTTTATAAGCCATGTGGGAGAGGCCTGTCTGCTTTTATTGTTTCCTGTGCAGAATTAGGAAGAACGCTTGTATCGTCTCTTTCCCTCTGGGTCTAATGAGATACCTTACAGCTGTGTCTTTTATCTAAAACACTGTTAAAGTTAATGTTTGCTGGGTGGTGAGTCAGAGATGTGTACACTACGTTTGACTATGATCTGACTAATAGGAAGTCACACAGCTGCGTCTTTCTTTGATATAGGGGTGGTGTTATTCAGAGCTACTGTGCTTTGGTTGTCAGACGGCCATGAGACAAACATTAATTAAAACACAATCCTTCCCTGCTCAGCTCGATTTGCTTCAAGGATTCATATTTCTCATGGAGAGTTATAATCTAATAGCGCCACTAAATATGCACCGTGGAGTATAAAACGAAGAGATAATGTTTCCGGCTTAGCAGCGCCTCTGTGGTATTGATCAATATCAGAATCCCAAATGGAGTTCAGTCATGTAGGTGGTGTTATTTTTGATTAATTTGTAGATTTAAACAAACACTGCCAGAAGCCTTTCATCGCAGCTTAAAGTTCAGACAAATCCTGTCAGGGAAAAAGGCCCCTCCAGGCAGCCTTATTCAGCACATTACTTGCAGAATAGAAAACAAGACCACTTGTAAAAGGAGTCGACACAAATGCAAGGCTGTAAAGTTTCCTGCTAATCAGCACAAGATGATTTTGGTCTCGTGGAGAAGGATCGAGGGAGCCAAAGCTCCTCGGAGGTTAGAGGGGCCAGCTGGCAACTCTTCCCCTCAGGGGGAAGCATAAAGGGGGAGGTGGGCAGGATGCCACCGTCCAGCTGGGTGTAGGTGGACATGAAGCTGTGAAGGCTTTTCAACAGCACAACAAACCGAGCACAGGGAGTTTGACCAGAGAAACAGACAAAAAATACACAAATATACAAAGGGTTTGGTGGGAGGTTGTGGGATGAAGGTTGTGTTTCTTTAAATCAGCCACAAAATGTACCAGCCAGTGAAAAGTAGTACTCGATATCTATGTGTGAAAATACAAACACGGTGTGAAATTTGCTTCCGCACTGGCTCAGTTTGAACAGTCTTTATAGGCGACTAGAATAGGCAGGCCTGGAGCCAAAGATCACACAACATCTCTACTCTGTTATATTTCAAAAACACAGATGTGTCAAAATAAACTTCAAATCCAAACTGTTTTAAACACTTGCTTTTTGGTATACCATGCATTTCAAAGACAAGAAGAGCAGTTTTGGGTTTTTTTGTAGTATAATTTAAATTCTTTCTCATTAAAGCTGCCCATAGTGTGATAAATCTAAGCTGCAAGAAGCTCTTTTTCTCTGATGGTACAGTAACCTTCATATGCAAACTTGTATTGCATTTGATAAATCCAGAGAGGTTGTTAGACAAACTTTACATTTCATTCAATGGAGAAGAATCAGGGCAGAAAAATCCCTGCTGATATGTTATCAATGTAAAATGTTCTTTGCACAAATCCGCAGCAGAGCAGAATATTTTCAACAAATCTCTTAGAAGCTTAACAGAAGTCATACACATCTCTGTTTTCACCCCAGGACTGTGATTTACCTGAGCAGAATATCTGCAATGTCCATCTGCAGCTTGATGTGGTCAGTGTAAGTCTTTACAACGCACTACAAACCGAAGAAAATGTAACATTTCGCTCTGAATGAGCAAGTGATTGGGCAATGTATTTTAACTATATATGTGAAATATACACTTTGGGATGAAAAACAAGAATTTTAAACTACAAATTTAATCCATAATGTCTTGTAGAATCCTGTCAGATGTATTTCTATTCACTCATTGGTGGGGGTAAGTTCCAGTTGACCCTCCCAGACGCTACTAAAGTGGAGAAGCTGCACTGAAAAGCTCAGAGGAGGCTAACAGAAAATGATTTAGAGCAGAAGAGGGACTGAAATGATGCCACTCGTCTGCAGACGTTCATCTGTCCTTCATAAACTGAAATACCGAAACTAGATGGAGATGGAGAAAACAGAAACTGCTGTTGATAATGGACCATTTTGTGGCTCCAGCGTTCAAAACCAACCTGCAGAAATGATTCATTCAGAGTCCAAAACCCATCCCAGATTCACTCCCATCACCGTCTGAGGCATTCACTCGCCTGCCCACTACATCAATATTGCATTATACTGAGACCTGAATATCCCCTGCCAACATATTTTCACTTCTGAATGGCTCTATAATACAGTCCCTGAGTAAAGGAATTTGCCTTTATGAGATTATTCTGGCTGTTTTACCAAAATAAAATAAGATGTTTCAACATTTCTTAAAACTGGGGCTGAGATTTACTTGAGTTTTCCAGAAAATAAAGGGAAAGTACAGTAAAAGCTGTAATCCCCTCAACTGCAATCGTGTCTCCACTCAAGAAGGACTTGAGCTTTGAATAAATGTTTCAGTATGTTGGGATTAAGATGCTTGTCGGGAAGCTTTCTTTTTCCTAAGAGACAGCGCCGTCCTGCACGTAAACACACTCACATTCACACGCAGATCAGCATATACAGCTAAATCACACTGTAGCTTGTTGGAAGAAAACATTTACAGGATGCAATCGCTCACGTGTGCGGCTCTTCTTCAGCTGATAATGCCTGTCATCCATTATTTGCTGCTGCGCTCCGTCTCCTGAGAGCTGCAGCAGATCGGTGGTGAAACGTCAGTATAAACCGGTCTGTGCTGCACCACAGTATTTCAAATTCTCTTTAACAGTAGGATAGAAACTGAACCAGAGGTCTCCCTGAATACAAAACACCAAAATCAACACAGATAGTCAGATATGGTCCAAATAAAGCAAAAGATTACAAGACTGAATCCAAAAGATGGCAAAGGAATAGTGCTGCATGGGCATGAAGGGCTGCAACTAACAATCCATGTTTTGATTTTTTTCTCAATAAATATATTTGTTGTTTTCACATAATGGCAAAAAGGGCAAAAAAGGTCTTGTATTGTTCAACCAACTGCCCAAAAAAACCTAAACTGTGATAAAAGATGAAGAAAATGGTAATATATGCACATCTGACTGTGAAAATAGGCTGCATTAAGTTGTGTTTTCTCGTTTTTTTCTTAGCACTTTTTTCAAAATTCAGTTTTTTGGTGTTTTAAAGTTGCAGAGCGTTGACCTCTCAGGGTCGCCAAATGTTTCTCTTCCCCCAACCAACTTACTTTTGTGTTTGAACCCAACCAATCCTTAACCATAATACTCTCACATCACTATTTTTACTATTTTGGTAATAAATTAATAGTTTTTTTTTCTGTAAATCTTGCAGGTTCTTAATTTTCAATATTTGCTTCTTGAATATTTTTCTTCTTTCCTCGTATATGACAGAAAACTGATTACCTTTGGGTTGTGGACAAAACAAGATATTTCTCATCTATTGGTTTTACAAAACACTGATTGATATTTTTCACCCTTTTCTGATGCTTTATAATACTAATCAACCGAAAATAAAAACCTATTATCAGCTAATGGAGAAAATAATCAAAAGATGAATTGGCAATGAAAATAATCATTAGTTGCAGCCCGATTACTGAGCTGTGATTTGCTAATCATGAATAATGAGATGAGAAAATGTGTCTACTGTATGTTTCGAGGAGGAGGACAGACATGGACAAACAAAGCCATTTATTTAAATCCACTTGGGTATTTGACACATCGATAAACAGACACCAGACCAGTAGATGACCCCACTTAACCTAATAAGCTTGTATATAATTTGGACTGGGTCCAAACCGGGTCCCAAGAGGGAATTCCACAAAACCACATGTACCCATAACAACCTCTACTAAGTACAAGTGATTTACCACTAAGGGAAAATAAAATGATCCAGAAATGGTGGATAACTCATTCAATTTTTGACAAATATGACCAAAAGGGTTTACAGTTGGCCAAATAATCATGTGCACCGTTTCAAAAGCAACGGAAATATTGGAGAATAATTCAGTAAGTAGTCTGAGGTGAATCCAGGCACCTAATGTATAATTTAAGTGTACTCTCCTCTGTGGTTGTACTGCAGATCTCATGAATTCGACTTGAAAACTGTCTGATGTGGCTGCAGAAATACACAGAACGGACTACACACTACCTCCGCTGTCTTTGTTCATCTGATGAAATGACTACAAACCCACACACTGGCTGACCCACTGAGAAAAAGTCTCCAACCTTACTGCTGGAATACGATGCTCAGTTAGAAAGCCAAAACTGAAGCAAAGCAGACACAGACTGAAATTCAAACAACTGCGGGTTCATCTAAAGAGCATTTCCAGGCTGCAGCAGCTGCCTCAGATGCTATAGAGCTGCAGAGTTGAAACACTGAGTAACATAAAGGTAGTAAACATCGCTTTCCAACAAAATTATCCTCCGGGAAACAACGACACATAACAAAGAATGTGGTGCAGGTTTTCAATATGGTAAAAGCAGCGCTGGGAATCAAATGGAGGAGTGAAAATTAGCAAAGGCGAACAGCTGTGTGAATCTTTCCTCTTAAGAAACACAAATAAACAGCGAGCACAGTGAAGCATGTAACCTCCAAAGAGCCTCATGAGCTGTAAAGTCCCAGACATCCAACAACAAGTCTCCACCATAAACCACACCCTTATTACAACACACGAAAGTGAGCTAAACAAACAGCAGCAGAATGAATGGACCCCCCAAACACTGTAGACTGCATGCTTGCACTGGCAACCTGACATGCCTGACACTGGTTAAATTATCAGGACAGGCTGCAGTGTATGAACATCCAAGCGGGAAAACGACACCGTCAAATGCTCACATTCAGCTCAGAGGGAACATGAGAAGTTATACGTCCCCCTTGGCTTCCCTTGAGGTGCTGCAATGTGATGTGAAAAAGGAGAAGTCGGCACGATTCATCATCTGAGTGGCTGCTTCATGTCCTCCCAATGTGTATTTGTGTGGTTTGTTTTACACCCCATAAAGATAAGAGGTGAAATGTTGCCACATGACAGCTTCAAGATGGCACTAAAGTTGAGGAAATTTGAAGTCCCCATATGTTTACATGCTGTATTTTGTCATCCCGATTGCCTGCATTGTAAATCTGCCGTGTTGCTTCTCTGTACACACAACATCTGCTGCATGAGAAGCGGCGTTACTCCTCAGCTGCTCTCCCTGAGGAAGTTTCTTCAGTTTCTTCCTTATCTGAGTCGAAGGTGTGAAGACAGAGTGTTTAACGCTGTGGAGATTTTAAAGCCGCAATAAGGCAGATTTGTGATATTATATTATAAATAAAAGTGGCTTGACTTGAGGTCAGGGCTCCATATTCTGTCCACTTCGTATTCAGACAGGCTCTTTATGTGATTTCTCAACCTATTGAGAGTGGTGTGTGAGTTTTGAAGGTTAGCAATGAAAGTAAACATTATGTGTGCTGCAGAGTAATCGACCAGGAAGGTGCACTTGTACATATTTAACTTTTGCTTCTATGCACATTTTTGTCACATTTGCACCTTAGTCGTGCCCGTGCAGTGGTCTCATAAAAATGAATGAGGTGCTGATTTTTTTTTTTTTTTCCCCGATTGCTGCTGCTGTACAAGGACAAACTAGAAAAACAAAAGAAAAGGTTGCAGGCATTTTAATGGGGCGCTGTGAGCCTGCTGTTGATGTCTGCAGACAGAGAACAACCATGCAGGTCTGACAGGTGGAGTCTGACCTGCATGGTTGTTTTCATGTGAATCAGAGGCAGAGGGAGGAGAAAAACAGATCTAGTGTTGTCACAACACTGGAATTTCAATATCATGAAAAATATAAATATTTGATACCCCTTTGCCCCAAACTGAGGGCATAACGTTTTAGATTTTTATTACAAAATGAACAAAACAAGGTTGTAGCATGACAATGAGGCACATTTCCAACATGAATGAAGACTTTTTGAGGTAGTGGAAAAATTCAAAAAGTAATAAAGAGCAAATAAAAAATTAAAATAAACAATGCAATTTTATGTATTTAGTGGTGTTCATATCTGTTGTTAGCTTGCATATTGTCTCGCATGTGACTCTGGCCTTCCTCATATCTGATATATTTCCAAACAGAACTCCTGCTGCTTTCTCTATTCACCAAATCCTGTTAAGGAGTCTCTACACCTGTCATACTTCTAACAACAAAACAAAATATTATTCAACTGGAATAATGAGATTATGTGGGACTATGTGGGCACTGTGGTCAACTCACTGTTTGAGTGAAGAGACAGTGAGAAAATGCAGCTGATACTGTGGAAAACGAATGTTAAAACCATTTTAAATCTTTTGAATTGATGTGCATCAATATTTTAGACGACACTAAGCCCGATCACACATATAATGTATGTGGATGCAATGGAAAATGGTGGATATCCATCTTCCATCCCCAAATAACCAGTCTGTTAATAGTGAAAATCCATTTTATTGTGTTTTGTGGCCATTATTAACTTTGCTGTGTTAAATTGAAGCTGTTTAGTTATAAATATTTGTTTCTGTCATTCTCCAACCTTCATATAGTTATTATTAGCAGAGAAATTAGCTATAGAGACCAAAATAGTTTTTGTAGCAGGCTATAAACAAATGTATTTCTGCTGTAAAATTGGACATTCGAACACTGGGGTCTTTGGGGAGTAGCTCGCTTTACTCAAGTGGCCATTTAACTAAAGAACCTTTTCTGTATTGACCTCATTTTTCAGCCTTGAGGGTTGGTGTTGGTGTCAACTCAACGTCAGAGGGAAGAGAAAGCAAGAAAGCACAGCTGGTATCGGCATATTGATGAGGTGAAAAATTAATATTGAAACAGTTTCAAGTCAATTGTATCGATAAACCAATATTTTATAACAACACTAGATCAGATGAATGGATATATGTGGTTACAAGGTTGGACATCAATCTTCCACCAACAACCAGTCTATTAAGCACTAGATCTTTTAGTTTCATTAGTCGACTCAGATTCAGGTGTTTCAGTCAGCGTTGAGGCCTGAAGTGTATCTTGGAGCGCTGGTTATTGGGCCACAGTTACGACAGCGCTTCAATAAAACTGTGAAGTCATGTAAGCAGGTTGTGTTACCATTAGCAGCAGCAACCATGAGTTGTGTCATTAGATTTGGCATAACAGCATGTTTTTTTGTCCTTTCTGTCTTGTTACAAATAAAAAGGTAACATTAAACATAGTTAATGTAAAATTCAAAGAGCAAAATGCACGATACATTAATAATGATGTGATAAGAGGCTGCATGGGGGATTTCATGACAGCAAAATGGTTGAAAACTGTTTAAGAAGTCCGAAATTGTTCATTTTCATCAAATTAATTTTCTCCTCAGACTGATTGGGTGATTTCATTTAGGTAAAGTGGAGAAAACACAACATTTTCAATATTCATTCGCATTTGTGAGCTACAACAGGACAGCCCACTGCATTAGGATCTGATGAAATACTCATGAGGGAATACCCAATTTTGAAATTCTCTCACCGAGTCAAAAGTTAATGCAAGCGAAATTCAAACACACTTCTATGATGAGCTCCCTCGATGCTCCTGACAACAGAAACCTTAATTAAGCAACAGTGCATGACAACCTAACAGCTGGGTTTAGGAGGAGAACCTAAAAACGTGGCCGTGATCCAAGAAAATGTTCAGAAGCAGCACCTCGGAGGATAGCACACCACAAAAACACAACAGTTAACTGCCACAAGTGATCACTGGCAGCATGTCTGGACCGGCTGAGACGTCACCAAACCGGGGAAATGAAACCTGGCTTCCATTCAGTGACACTGACTCGTTCCCTCAGTTTGTTCCAGTCTTTCTTGCTCTATCTCACTGTGACCTGAAGACACCTTGAGCAGAGGAGCCGTTTAATCGGGTTAATGATCCGGAGAGCTGCTGCAGTGACTAAGAGTCGCGGCGTCAGACAGTCTGCTGGTAAAGCCACTGTTTTAAACCTGCATGCGGAGGTGAAACTTGTGTTATGACACCAGTCAACCCGAACACAGACTGACCTCAAAGCAAAAACAAAGACCCAGACGGACAGATTTATTCACTTCTATCAAGTAAACACTTGATTTATGGGAATGAAAGCAAACAACAGCAATTCAACTAAGCACAACTAAGACTCACCTTAAATTACATCGTTAAAATACTGCTATCTCAGACATCAGCATCTTTTTGTATATGTTATTCTAACCAAATAAACTGTTTGTGATTTTAAAGGAACAGTTTGATGCAGAGCTGAATCAAATCACCTAAAACTAGATTGGATTTCGCTCTACAATAGCGAATTATTATAATTTTTTAAAACACTGCTGTGTACAAATGTGTAGATGGGTGGCAAATTAAAGGAAAAACCAACATAAAGTGCTCACTTTGGTGCAGGGTCATGATGTGCTGCCAGAACCCTTTAATAGTTCTTGGCATTGATCTTACCACCCTCTGGAAATCACCGTTCTTTCAGCAGATAATCCCTCATTTGTTATTTGATGAAATCTGGTGACTGTGAAGGTCCTATCATATGACTCACATCATTTTCCTGCTGATCAAAGCATTCAGTGACCCCTTGAACCCTGTGGATGGATGTGTTGTCATCCTGGAAGAGAAAACTCCCTTCAGCATAGAAATCTTTCATCACAGAATAAATATGATCACTTAAAACAACTTTGCAGTGACTCTTCCTTGTGAAGGGACAAATCTCCCCCAGAGGAAAACAGAATCCCCTCACTGTCAGGGCCAAGGGTTGAGGTTTTTCCTATAATTCGACAACACAACAAAACTAAACAAACTAATTCAACAAACTAAATACTTTTTTACTTAGTTGCATATTGAGCAACACATTGGAACACAACAACCCACAAAAACACAACAGTCAACTGCCACAAACGATGAATTACAGCATGTCTGGATCAAGCAGAGGAAATGAAACCTAGTTTTGATTCACTTGTGGTATTTGCATTTTCAGCAATAAGGTATCTTTGACTATTTGTTGAAGTCACAGGTAGCGAAGGCAGCTCAAGAGCATTGTGGGTAACTTTACTGCCTAAAGTTAGAAACTAAATAATTGAAAATGTCAACTTAGAAAGCCCTAATGTCACTATCTGTTTTATCTGATTAATCCCCCGGTGCTAGTTTGACATTTCGGGACATATGCTTAATTAGATTCTTGCGGAGAGTTAGCTTAGCTTAGCATAAAAGGGGGAACAACAAAATCACCTACAATCATGTCTAAAGTGCATTAGATAATGTGCTTTAGCCTCACTGTGAACAGATTTCTGTCTTCAAATAACCGCACTGCAAATGCCAAACAATTCTTTACACACAAGTCATCACTGGTATACGCTTTGCACTATGTTATCTTAAAAATCTATCAGTAAAAACAGAAATATTCATCAGATTTTCAAGTTTCCACAAGTCTGTTATCTAATCATGTGATGTGAATCTAAGCTTAAAATTGTACAATGTCATCTGAAAGTCTTTATTCTACACTTCTCATTTTCAGATTAGCCAAAAAGAAACGGTTTCCACTTATCAGATTCTGTTAAAATACACGGCATTGATTCTATATGTTTCGCTGCATTAAACAACATTTCCTAAAATATCAATAACTAACACAAATTTTGTTGTTACTGTAGCTGCTTCTTTCTAGACTCACTATTTGGGATCAACAAACAATCACACAGACAGAAACTGATGACAAGACAGGCAGTAATTTCAACAGTCTGGAGCTTAATACAGCCACATGACCTTAAAGCAGAGGCTTGGATTTACATTTGTCTTGACAGGAAATTTGGTCGCAAATCACTGACAAGAGCGGACAAAGCAGCTTGATGGCAAGCAGGTGTGCCAAAAAAAAATATGACAGAAAATAACTCTTGGAATGTGTTTACCATCACAGACTGATGATATACGGCTTTGTGGAAGTGTCAAAGAGAAGATTTTTCCTTCAGGAGGACACAGTTGCTTCCTCTATCATCTTCTTTCTTCCGTTAAAGCTCTTTCAGTGTGGAGAAGGCGGTTTCTTAAATCCATTCAGCTCTCTGCTGGGTGGAAGATTTCAGTTCTGCATCTACTATTTCTGCCCTCTCTATATGAAGGCTTTTCTCGTGTCAACAAAGTGCCGGTGGCAGACGAGGCGCTGTGTGTGCCGGGTAATGACAGGAGGAATGCCAGGGTGTTTGTGCTGTGGACCGCTTTTCCATTCGGGAACAACAAATGAGCCCGAGAGAATGAAAACGGGGATGGAGGACATGTTTGTGTGACGGTATGTGAGCATGTATGTAAGCATGCGTGTGACATTCGAATTGGCGTGAGCGAGTTGGTGCATTAGTGTGTTTACAGTCTGTGTGCGTATACAGTCTGTGTGTATGTGTGAAGTTTAAAGTGGTGTGTGTGTTTCTGTACTTGAGTTTTTGTGATGTTTACAGCTGACGATCAAAGCTCCCTCCCTCCTCTCTCAGAGACACGGAGCTGTGAACCTGAGATGATTAGAAGCCACGGGAAAACTTAACGAGCTGTCTAAACCCGGGCGGCCGCCATCGTTACGGCTCGATGCTGTGCGCCAGCCAAGGCGCCATAACAAGGGACATGGGTGATGCCTTTCATTTACATAGACACAAACACAGGTAGAGAGGGGCTATTATTCTCTGGCGGGTCCAGCAGACCCTTCTCGCCGTAGGAGACAGGGGTAATTTCCTGTTCTGGTCTCTCCGAGGTCAAATTTAAGAGGATCCACACAGAAGGTAGATGAACACCTCAGGGCTGAGCTTAATTTGATATAAAATATTAATCCTAAAACGCCCCTCCTCGTCTTCTTTTTCATTACTAAACATCCACTCTTCTGAGGAGATTTATAATTGCCCCAGGGAAGCGACCAAAGTGTATTTTTAGACACGGCTCAACAGAAGACTTCATTGATTCATTCTTTTTTATACTAGTTGGATTTTTCATAGGACAAGGAGGTTTATTGTGGGAGCCAAACTGAGTCAAACCAGACAAACCTGATCTGAATTAAAGCTGCAGAGTAAATATATTGATCTCATCAATCACAATTATTTCCCTCAGTTTTAGGACATACTTTTCAACGCTGCTTTAAAACCCTTTAAACCCCAAAATCCACCAGCTGGTTTGGAAGGCCTGCTATCTTAAAAATCTATCAGTAAAAACAGAAATATTCATCAGATTTTCAAGTTTCCAGTGGTCTTTGATCTAATCATGTGTGATGTGTGGTTCAGTCGGAAAACTTAACCAAATCTAAGCCTAAAATCGTGAAATGTCATCCAAAACTCTTTGTTCTGCATGTCCCGTTTAAAGACTTGCCAAAAAGAAACTGCTTGCACTGACCAGATTCTGCACAAAAATATAAAATTCCGAATTCCTCAGCACAACTGCGAAGCCTGCAACCAACGTTCACATGACAAAAGTAATGAGACTATTCGGCTGATTTTATGGCACTGAACTGGCAGTTGTGTTTCCAAAGGGTGGAGAAGCAACAAGAATGTGAAGTAATTAGAGGAACTGAGAGAAAAATAAAACATAGTTGATCAAAGTAGCATTGAGTTAAAAATGATACATTCAGCATGGTGAAATATGTTGTGTGAAAAATGACTACTTTGTATGGGCTACAAAAGAAAAGTGGGACAATATCTAGCTTGCAGCGTCACCATATTTCAACACCTGCGGACAGTTTTGTGCATGTTGATTTCAGGATTTTTATATTTTTGTAAAATAAATATTCAAAGAAATTCAACAGTTTTTTTCTTTTAATATGATTTATGGAATCATATGTTTGTCATTTTGCACAGAAGACATTAAGTTCTCACTACTTCTAGTCATGGTTGTGCTGTTTCCATAAAGGTGCATGACTTTATGTTGCAGTGAAAAATGAGAAAACAGCGAGTAAAAATGTGACAGGAGTGAAAAAATACGCAGAAATAGCTTGAGGTTCAGGTTTAAGATAACATGAGATCATAGGAGCACTTGATTTACCACAACAAGACTTCTGTGAAGAGGAGTCTTATCAAATAATTAACAGTACAGTTTTGTAAATAGCAATAGTTAAAACTGTACTCATTATTTCAGTATCAGATATATAACCACTACTCTGCAACACAAGAGGATTCCTAATTAATCGCCACTTGAATTCAGACTGAATTTTCAAAAGATGGCAGTTTTGGCATAGTTTTTGCAAACAGTGTTGTTTGAGGACAGTAAAACTAGAGTTGTGCAGGAATACTTAGACTTCAAGGCAAATAAGTGCGTAAAATTTAAAGATACCCAAAAGCCTGCATGTCTAAGAGGCTACTGAGCACTTTAAAGGCTGACAAAGCAGCAGCCTCCAGAGTTAGTAGCCTTTCAACACCACCAACACATAAATCAAGATGCCTCTAGCAACTTCAATATGCAGTAAAGAGAAAATATAGCGTTTACTTTTGAAGCCTTGCTGCAGCTCAGCCCCACATTTGCTGTGATTTCCGATTGTGGAAATCAGAAAAAACCCACAACATGTGGTTATCTGCAATCAGCTGCCTGGCCTGTGTGTACAGCAGATCCTCACATACCTCTATCTGGGAGCTGTTGTCTGTTTCCTCTGCAGACAGCAGGCCTGGGAAGCCTTCGGGCTCCTCCGGTTCAGGCTCCTGGTCCTGCTCCTGGCTGGCCCTGTTACTGTCCATGTTACGGGGTTTCGGGGGAAGCCATCTCCTCCATCTGTGGCTGTACAGCTTCACGTCCACTGCTGCATCCTCGTCTCCTGCCTGCCCCTGCACGTATGAGTAAGAAAACCCTGAGGAAACAGAAAAGCAAAGTGTGACCAACACAGCGAATAAAGGAAACATCACACCAAAGCCAAATTACCTTAAAGTAGTAATTTTATGTGGATAAATGTACAATGAGTCATCCCAAATATGCTATGATCAGTACAAGACTACAGCATGCAGAACTATTGAACTTCACATGAAAATCTCTTGCCGGACTGCACAGCTAAAATAATTACATGGCACAATAATATTTTGCCTTCCACAAAAGCAACACTCAAATCACAGAGGCGGGAAGTGTTCAAGCCATTAATCTTGTGCCACTTTCTCATAACTCATTGTCTCTGTGGACCTCGCTCATTGCTTTGGAGAGAAATCTCTCTCCGCCTGAAACAGTTGCACATTAGGAATGACTCAGCAGCCATCACGCAGACCAGTGGACCACAGTCGGAGCCAATCATCCCCATCCTCGAGTCTGAAATGAGACGCCGGTGACAGGTGAGAAATGTTAGCGTGCTAATGTAAACATCGACTGATTAACCGAGCCTCAGACAGCCCACTGGATGAGAGGTGAAATGTGCTGCGTCATTAAAAGGAATGGTTTTCTGAACTGAAATGAGTCAGAATTGTTCTTGTTCTATCCTCCGGACATTTTCCCCGCAAGCGGAGGGAAATTACTTTGCTGATTTGAATCACTGTGTTAAGTTCAGGCATCCATAGCCGCTGATAATGCAGTTTGTATTTTATAAACACAAACAGTTGCATTACATAAGGGAACAGAAAGAAAAAGATGCATCTTGAGATTTTGGTGGAATACTTCAAAGGCTCTCTGTGGAGCTTTTGACCTCTAGTGGCGCTGTGGAGTTGTTTTTGTGAGCGGTGTTTGTCTCGTACATGCACCTAGTGTTCACAATAAACCGCTTATCAACAAGAGATAGTAAAGATCAGCAGCGACGGGCCAACAAAGAGAGACTAGACGCAGACTGCAAATCGGCAAACATGGATGTAAACAATGAAAGTGTTTGCTGCATCTTTAAATTGAAGTCCTCTGCAGATTTAGCAGGTTGTTTTTCACCAATATATGTATTTAACAAATATACTCTATGTCATGGCTAACCTTGCTGCAATCCTTGCTGCCCCTACCAATGAAATAAATATATGTGATACTTATCATGTGTTTCTCCACCTCCTGTGGATTACAGAAGCAGGAGAAGGTCTGTTTATCTGTTAGTCCTGTGATGGACTGCAGGCTTGTTTCTCTGCCTTCAGGCTAATGCTCAGCATGCTTGGAAAAGCTCCTGCCCCCCATGACCTTAATAGGATTAAGCGGTTAGAGACAATTAGTAATAAACTTCATTTTCATAGCACTCAACCGGACACAAAGTTTACAAAGTGCTTGCATGCTGCCCCAGCTATGCAAATTGTTCTGGCTTAAGGACAAAGAGAATTGCTGATTCCTCTACTATTACTCTATGTCGCTTCCCTTTTATGAGACAGAGGTCACCGGGTTTAACTAGCAGTGCGTTTTCCACTCTTTTCCCCTCTGTCTCCATTCTCTCACGCTCACATTTCGTTCTCCTTGCCGCCCTCCTCTCTCCTCCTCTCTCCGGGCCCCCGACCAGTGGTTCTCCAGCAGGGAGGAGAGAAGCAGTGATAGCGAGTGGAGAGGCTTAAGATGCTAATTCGCCCGAAGAGGAAGCTGACAGATTCGCTTTATAATGAGCGCTGGCAAAGCAAAAAAGCAAAGAGACCAATCTGTTTGTACAGGTGGGCGTTGATGTATATTGGACACATTTAACAGAGCAGAAGGCAGAGTTTGAAAAGGGGCGGGGATGACAGATCTTGGATGATGCCTGGTGCAGTTATGGACTCAGACCTAAATTAATTGATATTCAGACAAAATTTGTCAACAATATTAAAAGATTTAAAGACTTATGTCTCAGTAAGACAGTCCATGTTATAACTTTAGTTGGCTCAAGTATGGTAAGGCCATAATATTGTAATTTGCCTGAGTCTACAGAGATATCTCCATAGATATTAATCTACTGTGCATGTGCAGAACAGAGTCCTCTAAACGGACTAGAAAGTAGTATACCGACTGCATGCTTGTGGTGTGTGTGGTGTCTGCAACTGTCCATGCACATCTACTAGGGAATATAATCAAGGTTTAAACTACACATAGAGGTGCAGTGTTCATATTTTTTGCAGAAAACTCCAGTCTCACTTCTATGAAATCGAGACTTCTTTGTTTCCCTCTCTGCAGAACCATTCATATCTTGCACTGCACTGCAATGTGTTTTCAAGTTTGTTTTATTCTTGTGCCGCATTTGCATGAGCACCTATGACCTGTCAAAGGCGCACAAGAGATTTCTGTATTTGTGTTTTGTCTCTGCTACCCTCAAAGGTTATGAAAACCGTTTGGACTCAGCTATTTACTTATATAATAGCTGGATTTGTCTTGTGCTGCTTCTGAGAAGGAATTTGGCTAGATTACCCCTGTCACGAGTGTAGGATGAAGGATAAACTGTTGGGTCTTTCTTAACACTTTCACAGTTTAATTATGCAAATCCAAAATTGAAGTTATGGTAATTAAAAGTAAACTGAACCAAGTGATATTTAAAGTCAAGTCAACACTTATGAGGACAGATTTCACAATGCAATTTTACAGTGAAATAATGAACTGAAATGACATGAGTTTTGCAGGTAACCACATATAGAATATTATATATGTAATATAGTAATCCTATATAATAGTTTCAGAAAAATGTAGATTAAAAGTAACAGCCCTAGAGGTCCGTATACCATAAATATAGCAGAAACTCTCCATCAGTTCAACAATTTACTCACTGTCTCATTATGAGCTCTACACCTCCACTACTTCCTGACACTCACTCAATCCCTAATGGTCATTAGTCACATCCATGCAGACAAAGTGGCCCAGGCTACTTCCCATCAACAGCAGTTATACACCCAAATGCAAGAGGCACCTACACATACCGTTCCACTAACGCATAAACATCTATTTGAATCCTTTAAAGGCTCCGTGTCAGTTCGTCAATATATGGTGCAAAGCTGGCAAACAGCGGATGCTTTAAAATACACCATGACCACAAGTTAGAGGCCTTGAATAAATGGCTGCTCTTTTCCCAGCATGTCGCTCTGTGATGAGTCACCCTGTAATGGAGCACATGCACCTGCATTTCTCTTGTGAACACCACCTCTGTGATGCAGCGACATCAGAATGTCTTATTATCCAGGGGAAAGTCAGAGGCTTTTGTCAAGCGTTTGTGGGGCCACTGAGGGCAGACTCCCCGTGGGACACCTAAAATAACCCCCCAGCAGGACAAGGCTTCTCCTCGGGGTGAGACTGTTCCTTGGCTTTTGTGTCAAAGGAAATCTTTCCCCTCTGCATTTCTTTCAGTGCCTCTGAAAGCCCCCGCATACCTTCACCCTGACTCTGTCGAGCAGCCTTGTTGGCCGGACTCACGCCTGTCAACACCTCTGATTCACAAACACCAGAGGGACTGTAATTTGGTTCCACCTAAAACCTTTCAAGGACGCTGAGGCGGTCATAAAACCACAGCATAAAGGTGCTGTCTGCACCCCTTCTTTCATTCAGTTTCTGCCTGTTTTCCCACCTACTCTCGTGGTTCCCACCTCACTCAGGGCTGCTGACAGGAGACCGCCACACATGATTGGCAAGTCGACACATGGAATGCTTCACTGCGTTTGTGCATGCTTGCGGTGTGCATAATTTCAGCAGGAAAGGGTCGAAGAAATGTAAGATCCGTCAACAGTTTCTTAGGCTTTCTATCTCTGGGTGGCTTAATTTAGTGCCCACTGAAAGCTGCTTTATCAGTGTACCAGCAGCCCCTGCCAAGCACTCTGGAGGACCTCGTCTCTCTGGGGTTGGAACAGTGCTGACTCTGTGCACATCCACTCAACAGGGTCAACATGGATTAAGTTGATGTAACTATTCCAGAAGCCTCAGACCTTTTGGAACTATATGCTTATCAGCTTCAAAAAAACAGATAAAAAAAACCTTATCTGCAGCTCAGATAATTTATGTGATGAAGAGACACAACACACCAAGTGACAAACAGTTTCGTTGCACATTAGAAGACAGAACACTGCAATTTCCCTCCGTTCAGCTTGTCTTGTTCTCTTCATTAGCTGTGATTCATTGGAAACACTTGTCAAGAGCAGCACTCCATAACTCTCAACCATATACATATACACACATTTCAGAGGAAGCTTCATGAACACAGCACAAAATCTAGACAATAAACACTATTTATTTAAACGGTGAATTCACACAAATGATATTGGTTCTATCAGTCTGGAAGTTTCTGCCAATCAACGTCAAACTTTTAAAGGAACTGACTCGTAAATATAAAATCAGATTACATGCCTCTTATTAATATGAAAAACACTGCCTGAGTCGATGTGAAAAGATCTCAGAGTAGAGGAGGCAATGGAAATGTGCATTACCATATAATCAGGTGTATTCAACAAAGATTTATTGCAGTACAACATTAAAAATCCATGAAAGGATTTTCATCAAAATTTGACAGAGGCCAGTGTGATGTCTCCTAATTGCTAGGTTTGATTATTAAACAGCCCCAAACCCAAACATAGTATATTTATATTGACATAAACAGAGAAATTATCATATTTGCAAAACTGAAAACTGAGAAAATTGGGTTTTTTTTACTTGGCAGCTGTGTGATAAACCATTAATTGGCTGCTGAAATCGTGAATCCTCTGCTAATAAATGCCATAAAATTAAACATTTCAGCAGAACAAATCGAATTTCTAATCAACCAAAATCTAGACAAATAAAAACATCCACAGGTAATAAGTGATCAGGTCTGACTTTCTGACCCCTCAGAACCCAAACGATGCTCAGATTCATCCTAGAGCATTAGATTAAAGGCACTTCACATTGTTAAAAACATGAAAAGCCCTGACAGAGCATTATCAGCCATTACTGACATTGAAATAAAGAGGCAGAGACAGATAAGCGAGACGTTCGATTTGACTGATGAGTTAATAAAGTGGGCTTAATAGGAGGTGGCTGCTGGTTTGATCTTGTGATGAACAAGATGTGAATTCTTCCAGCACTGGTTAACCAAGCCTTTCTATGTCTGATAATAGATTATGGATTACATACAGCAAATGAACTTCCAAATCAACTGAATTATTGAAATGCACAGAGAGTGCAATACCAAGCAACCCAACTGCAGACTTTGCAAATCTATCGCCTGAAAACATACTGCTGCCTCTGCACCAACTCCAGACGTCTGAAGTTATTATGCAGAGCAAAGTGTGTTTTTCTGACCTGCCATATCTTGCATTTTACACATCCTCTCCTTAAAACGCAGCCTGTCATTAAGTAAACACATAAAAGTCCAAAAGCTGACTGCAGGAGAAAGTTAAACACAGGTAGTCGGAGAAGCAGCACCTGCAAAACAGATCCAGTTTCAACCAGAGCCCATAAAGCCGTGAGTATACATCTAAATGCAGCTAAATCTGAGATAATCAGCGCGAGATGAGCCAAGACATGAAATTAAATTGTGCAGTGGAGAGCAGACGAACAAAAGAACAAAAAGCTATTCTTCTTACAGAAAAGCTCCTAAAGTTAATTCATTGCCAGGTTTTGCGAGAAGATATAATGACTTTCCCTCCGGAGAGACGCACCGAGCGAGCATCCTGCCTGTCATGAACGCTTCATTTCACCACAGATTTGTTTTGCCAGCAATTAGTCACATCTTTCCAGGTCTGAGCACCGCAACACAAATGTCCCCTGAGGTTGAGATTAGAACCACAGATAGAGCCTCAAGTGGCAACTTCCATTTTTTTTTCTGAAACGTAATAACCTGTTGGCTGAAGACATCACATAGTAGATGTCATGCTGCACTGTAGATGTCTAATTTCAGCAAATAGCCTGGACCCATAACTGACTGCAGGGCGACCGTTGAGAAGCGAGACTTGTGTCAGGATTTGAATCTCATCTACAGGGAGTACTGACACAATAAACTTCATCAAAATGGCTCCTGGCAACACCAGAATCAGGAAGCAAACACAAAGAGTGGCGAGAAGCTCTTCTGTTTGTTGTCCAAATGAGAAACGAGGCAGGGGGTGATACCTAAAAGGCAACTTTTGGGCAACTTTGAAAGTGTTAATTACAATCTGCAGAGGGAAGGTGGAGGGAATTCATTAGAAGGAGCCTAATTTTGTGTTCACAGTGCCAGAGGAAACATGGTGCCTGTGAAGAGGACAGATGTCAGGACTGTGTGTTGGAGGAAGGAAGGAGGCAAAAGGGAAAGAGAGTGAGGCGGAATGAGGAGGTAGCACCGCTTCAGGTCCAGTGATTTTTAATCAATGCTTTAACCTTGAGGAACATAACAGCTTTTTATAGGGGCTTTGTGGAGAATCGCTAATTTCCCTTCTGAGCGTCTGCTCAAACAACTAAATGCACTGGACACAAAATCCAAGCAGACTAAGCCACAAAGCGCCCAGAAACATACCCGAGCACACAGTATCAAACCCCAAAACACAGGGTTTAAAGTGCTCGAGTCAACCATCATGCAGTCTGCTGTCACCACCGCGGCTTTCTTCGTGTAATTGGTGGTTGTCTTGGCTCCGGTGTTGGTCAGTGCAGGAAGTGTATACAAAAAAATAAAAGCTCCAGCAAAGAGACAAACAGACGAGCACAGAGGGCTGCAGGCGGCGGGGTTACAATGAAAAGAGGGCTTCCTGAGTGACACAGGCGTTTAGGAATTCAGGATTCCAGTCAGGCACAGTGTCTGTCTCATATTTCAGCAGATTGAGTGATAGACTGCAGGACGATGAAGCGCTGCTGTTGGCTCCCTTTCCACTTTTCGGCTTCGCGAATGAGTTGTGCGGCTCCAGAGCCCCGAGGCCTTGAATCGGTCCACCGCGAGAGAGAGGCTGGCAATGTATCACCGGACACCAGACCTCCTGCAACAGATTATTTCTCCTCCCTCCGGTGCAGACCATTACCTGCGGGAATATTACTGTATTCTTACAGGTCACCGGCTAAAATCCCTGCAGAGAAAGAAAACTCAGCATCTCTCACTCTCCATGAAAACACAAAATCAGGCCTTTCAGTGTTCCCACAGTCCTCTTAGTGCCTGCTTAACAGAGCTTAAAATTGGAAGCGGTCACATCTGTATCGGTGAATAGGGAGGGATAGGCAGGACAAAAGGCTGCACTTTCATTCTGATATGCCACATCACAAACAATAGTCCTCGCCTTCATGCTGCGGGCTCACACGCTCTTTGGCTGAGTTTCTGTGCACCTACACACCTACACATCTAACATCTGAGACGGACTCGGCACAATAATCACTCTTTTTTTCTACCCTTATCCTTACAACACTGCTTCTCAGGATGCTGATCTCTCCATCGCTTCAGGCTCAGAAGGCCTTGAGGTCATGAACTCACTGACTCACTTCTGTCTTGTAGATTTTTTTCCAACTACACAGCTGCTAGCTCTTTTGTGAAGAATAACGTTTCTTACAAAGTGCAGATGGGTTGGCTTGAACGCCACTGACCAAATTCTGTTTCCTACAGTATTTATAGGAACATCTCAGCTGCTCCACAGATCGTGATCAAACGCTGCCATGAAGGTGATACGGAGTAAACAAAACCACTGACTGTTAGTCATCTTTTGCACAAGTAGAGGTTCTTGCTCTCAGGCATTCTTCAGAGCAGGACTTTTCAACAGCAGGAAAAGCATTAACATTATCATTAACTACAGCTCTGTCCTGTTAAAGTGTCCCAGTATCATTCTGACAGCCATACCACAACACCACGACTCAATAGCGACATGGATTGTCAGCTGCTCGACATTCAAATTCTAATACCTAAAAGTGCTTCACTTAGACGCTAAAAAACTAAATAAAATCACAACCAATTATCATCGTCTTTCATGAGTTATCTCATAATAAACAGTGATCAACATGACTGCTAGAGACCAGCGTTCTGCTCAACCCAACAACAGCAACAATAAACGCAAACATCAAACATCGTCTGTCCTCTAATCTACCAGTTGGTACAGATTAGACTTTACATGTCAGTAGACAGTGACTATAAATTAAGGACATCATACTAATTTCTATTTGGTTCCAAATCAATGCTAAGATTCTGAAAATGTGAAAGTACTTGCCTTTAATGGAACTGTAGATACTGTAGGTCTTGAAGATACTAGATATGCGCAGTGGTGATAAGAAGCTGGGAGAATCCTATGGGTTATATGTTGTTGTATTCTATATTTTTAGGGTCAGACAAAATGATCCACAGATGCCAATTGAGGAACCTGCTTCACAGTGAATAATTATATTTAAAATAAGTACATTTGCCTATCACATGACTATTTGATTAACAGGTTTTTACCTTGTTAGCATGTCCATATGCTGTTTTATATACAATGGAAGACACATCATGAGCAAAATAAACAGTCAATGCCACGGCTGAGCAGTTTCACATTGAAACTGCAGCATACCAATGACAAAAGCATGCATTCAGACTGCCAGTGCTGCATATATTACAAATACAAAGAAACAAGCCTGTTAAATTGCAGGTTGGGGTTATCTGGATCATTAAAGTTCTTCAGAATGGGTTTTGGGCTCATTCATGTATCGCTGATTCCTTTAGCATCTGCAGATCTACACTAAAGCAACAGTGTAGAGTTACAGCTAAGCCAATTCAAGGCAAGAAGGAATTATTTTCATGGGAAAAAATCTAAATATGTAACTGTGCTACACAAAGATGAGTTTTTAGGGTTTTACACAAAGATGAATCATTAATCGCAGTGCTCCTTTGCACCTAGGTGTGATTACTTTAGTATAATGCTCCTGTTCTGAATTAGCTAAATGGTTGCAGACTCTCTGAATGAAACTTGTGCTCTGCCCTGTCTACAGCTATTCACAGGCAACAGGACATGTGGTTGAGGGAGCCAAAGTAAGGAAGGTAAGACAAGATACAATATAATAGCACTTTTGTCAGAAAGTTACGAGCAATCTGAGATGGTTTTCTTTCACTACCTGATATCTCTAAAACTTTTTGTTCCAGGAGCCTGATATGAACCATTATCTGACTCACGTTATGCAGTCTGAATCTGACACTTGCAACATTTTTCTCACAGTGAAACGACACCTCCAGACACCACTATCATAATAAGGCTAAATTAGGGTCATTTTAAACATATTGATTAGCATGGGAGCTTTAAGGCTAATCGCCCATTTCTGTCACTCTAAAAGCCATGGATCCAAGAGGTGACTCACAGACAAACAACATGAATGTGTGAGGAATATCACACCTGATGGTAGGCAGCACCCCTTTAACTGAAGATTGATTTCCTGCAGTGTGAAAGAAGGCTTGTTGTAAGTGTGTGTAGAGGTATATGCAAGTGTCCACAGCGCTGTTGTATATGAGTGCGACTCGTCCTGCATGTGGACATTGATTGAGTGTCAGTCTGAGTGTATTACTCGCGTTTTTTTTCCACTTTCTCTCTGGGTCGAGGGCTCCAGGCGAGGCCAAACGGGGCCCTTGGGCCTGTCCTCATCCTTCCTGCTAATCAATCAGCATCACCGAGCCTCACACCTCCACGCTGCCAAGCCTCTCCACACTCTAATGTTCTCTGAGCTGAATGCTGTGTAAACACATGCAGACGGGTCCAACTTGTGGCCCAATGGACTCGCTATTTCCCACAGTTCAAAATGTGAGCCCAGCTGTCTGAGGAGAAGGAGCGTGACGAAGGCCAAGGACAACCCTCACACATCTTTGTCATGACATTTCCAAAGCCAAATTTAAGGGTTCATTTACAAGAATATTGGTTTCTGTTGCATTTTATTGCTAAAAATGAAAACGACTATCAGCTAATATTGTTACAAGAGCTTCTACAGATGCAGTATCTTGGGGCTCCACTTATTTTAATACACACTGTAATGTAATTGCTGATATTAATCTTCCTAAGTTTAGTCAGTGGTGCATCTTACTCTCTCAATACAGTGTCATTATGATGAGAAATCCAACCGACAACACGCACTGTGGTTGTCAGAATGCACAGTTGGTCAGTTTTCCAGCACTAAGAGCAGCCCTCATATCCACTTATGAAACCTTATGATCCTCCGTATAATCAAACTAATTCCCTAAAGCCATAAATACTTAAAATATGAGTAACAGAAACCCCCTTTAAACAGAAACATGCATTACACATGTTTATCTCTGATGAGATTTGGATATTTCCCAGCGAGCAGATGTAAACATATGACCAAGATATTTAATGTTCTCCAAAAATATGTGGGACAACATAGAACAAACTCCTTAATAACTTGCCAAATCCCATATCCTCCCACCTACAGCCTCCAGGCACCCACAGCCACAAGCCAGCATCAAGAAAAAGACCGAATATAGCAAAAATTCACCGCGCCAGCATCCCACAGAAGCAGACAAGGAAATATATATTTTCAGACTCTCTTGTTCTGCTGTACATACTGAGCAGAGAGAGACAAAGAGAAACATGGGACCATTCCCTAAGCCTTTGCAGCTAAACCCATCGCAGCACATTTTGTGTATCTTTTGACAAACTGTGAGCCACATCCAAGTGACACGTCTGTAATTGCTTCAACCTCTTGCCATTCAGCGGCAGAGACTTGGGCAACTCGCAGGAAATCAATATTAAATATTGTTCACAACACAACCTCCTCGCCTCGCTGGGAGCTGTGCTGTGCAGAAAATGAGACCTAAAGAGCGGCGTGTCGCACAACAGATTGCTGATTCCCGCCATAAATCCCATCGTGAGTAGGGGTTGTGTATGTAGGAAAGTGTGACTTGTCACGGCTCTCAAAATTCCATTCAATCAAAAGTGAACACTGGTACATATTTGCATTTCACTGCACTGATTTCCTCTTTTCCCACAGTGTAAATTACAAATTATGCAGATTTAGCACAGAAAACATTTAATCTGAGCTCTGCATAATTTCCTTTTTGTCAAGACAAGTAAAAAGCTCAAAGGTTTCTCTACTTGTCATGTGTAATTAAATTCATTAAATATACTATTCATCAGCTTTCTCATTTATTTTACTCCTTTCACTCTTCTGCAGTGATTGTAATGGGAGCAAAATGACACTGATAAGTGAAAAAAATTTGAATCAGACTTGAATAGTCTAATGAACACTTTGACTTTTTAATTTCTCTGGGCAGTGTCTGTAAGTCAGAAATTATTTCCTCTGGAATTATACTCCTCACTGGGATTTACATTGCTGTCTTGCAGATAAGATACTGAATTATCTCATTCAACTCAGCAGTTTCTGAGAAAAACAGCCAAAGACAGAAACAGAGATGAAAATAACAGCAGACAGGTCGTGTTGTAATACGGGAGGTGAGTTTATGGGTAAGGTCAGCAGGGTTAAAATAAAAAAGTAAAAGAGAGTGCAGGTCGTTGAGGTTTATCACTCCCAGTCACAAATCCTGGACAGCTGTGTGTGCAGCTGCAGGCTGTTAACATGTATGAGTGTTTGGGTCAGTGCATCCAGAAAATAAAGAACAGTAACATGATCCTAAAAACAAATCGGGAGGTGAAGCTGTGACACGGATTTAGTAGCTTACTACTGGGAGAGGTCACACCAGCATTAAAACAGCGAAATCTTGCTCCTGCATTAATTTATCTGATTGTAGTCTCTGCAGGGAAATACATCAATGCAATAAAAATGTCAATGCAAATATGTGCATCAAGCTAAACTTGAATTTACTGAATGACTTTTTTTTAAATGTTAAATTTTGATATGTGTATTTGCGTTGAAATCTATTCTAACTTAATATTGGCTTTTATTTATTAGTAATACCTCAACCTTTTGAAAGACACCATATTCACTTTCAGGTATTTAGGTGAGAAGTGACATGACTCTCATATCAGCAGGGTAAATACATAGCTGTGGGCAGTAGTCAGATAGGCTAGCATAGCATAAAGAGGACTAAAAAAGTCCTCGTTTAGAGATAGTTTTGCAGCTCATTTCCCACGGCTTTCTCCTCTTATTCTACTGTCTGTTTGCTTTGGGAAACAGCAACAACAGCCTCCAAGAAGCAACCTACATACCAAAAATGACAAGTTTTGTCAAGGATTAGGATCACACAGTTAGACAGGCCTGTCAGATTCTTCGAGTGAATTAGCTATCTGAATGACAGACAGCCTCCTTGCAAGTAAATGTTCCCCCAAACAATTCCTTTGTCACTATTACTATGGGGACACTGTTATCGCATCCTAGGCTAAGAAATATTAACAAGCCAGTGTGTTCTCACTATAGCATAAAGATATGAGTTGCAGCAGACCACTTTACCCAACAGCACTGTGGCGATAGGTCTGGCTATGCAAGACTAGTTTAGAGGTAACAACCTGCATTTCTAAATCTGACAGTTGGGTAACAAGATAGAGACGCAAAGCTGTGGCTATTCATTGCACAGACAAGAGCATCATTGATCTTTTAAGCAAACCCCAGCTGAAAAATCTGAGCATACACACTTAGCAAACACACTTGGCAAATCTGCTGGCATGCATACCAACTGACTGCTGGTAGAAGCTAGCCACAGAGTTGTTTTTCTCCATTCACCATAAAACTTCATTTAAATTGTGCATCTTGTGAACAAACTGCTCTGGGGAAAAAAAAGGACACAGTACACCAGAAACATAAAAATGGTTGGACTTTTGCTCGTTATCATGCTATCTACAAGCTAGCCAGCTACTGTACATCACCAAGTAGTCCTACGAGTAATCACTATATGTGCTGCATTCATGCATGTCGGAAGAATGGGAACAACAGATGCTTCTTTAATAATTCCAGGTTGTGAGTGTAATTTAACTTAGATAATTTCATTTTGAAATAATGTTAAAATTATGTGATTTCAACATTAGTAAGCAATGGTGATTTTCCAGCAAACACTGCTAAACCCAAAAAAGCAATACTGTCAGAAATTCTCTCTAATGTTAAATTCATCGCCTAAATGTCCTATTCTAGCTGTGTCTGTGAAAGCCCGAAATTCGACTGCACCACAAGTTTGCAAACTGCACGTGTCTGAAAAGTAAACCAGCTTTTTTCAGCATACGTATGTCAGATTGTTTGTACTTTATTTCACTTCCTTGGTCCTGTTCTTGTTAAGCAGTTGCACACAATGTTTTCTCTCTTTGACTTTTTCATGTAGTCCAGCCAAGCACAATAAACTAATTGCTGTATATAGTAATAGTTGGATTGTGGTACATATAAAACCATGTGCAAGTCTACTTTTTTTGAGTTCAAGTCCACGGACACAGGTGCTGTTTTGCTTTCCCACTGTGGTCTTCAATGCATGTTTCCACTTGCCTCTGTCCCCTCCGGCTCAAGCACTAACCAACTAACCGGACAGCCGCTCACGTCGATCACACAGCAACGTGTTGACGTTGTCCTGACAGACTGTGGCGTGTGCTGACATGCATGTTGATGGCAAAAGCTCCTCAGTGTTAATGGAGGGTGAAATTAGCCAGCTAATGTGTTTCTGCTCCTGTTCGTGGTTTGCTCCATCGATCCCTCAGATACGCCTATTGATCTAATCCAAACATAATTCTGACCCCTGTAGAGGACAGCGGAGTAATTGTTCACTTCAGGACTGATGAGCCGGGCTGCAACGAGTGTTTAATAGAAACAGACAGTTCAGTGCCCTCTGACAAACACCCTGGGAGACTCTGGTCTGAATGCACATAGCGTACACTTGCTCTCAAATATCTTCCAACTTTCTCTCCTTGTTGTTGTCTTCTGAAGTCTGGATGATGGTTACTTTGCTGTTGCTGAGGTAATGATGAACAGGAGAGGAGTGGTTGCGTATTATTTGGGTAGAGAGATGGATGTACCTTGGCAGTCTCAGCCCACACTTAGAAACCCTTCTGATTTTCCCAGGAGCACAGCGAACGACGCCTTTGTTTTGGCTCAGAGTCAGCAAGAGAGGCTCCTAATCAGTCAGTGGGAGATTCATATTCACACCTATTTGGACTCCAGGCTCTCTTGATTTCGACAAAAAGCTGCGTACTGTCGGCTAATTTGTAAGGCAGGAGCCAGAGTCCAGAGACAGAAAATGAATGTTGTTAAGCAGATGCTTTTACTTTTCACATGCGGATTACAAAAAGTGAAATCCATATGTGAGATAAATCTACATTTTGATCTTTGTTTAGGAGCGACAGCAATATTACATAAAATGTCTTGTTTGTCGTGTGCATCTGCCAGTTCCACTTCTATAATCTATACTTATTTATATGCAGTCTTTGTAGCTAGACTGCACTGTTAGAGAGTTGCACTCTGGTTGCGGAATCTTGACATTTTATGGGAAAGCTAAGCCCAGAACTCACTCTGGCTTTGAAAATCTCCCTGTTTTGGGACTTTCAAGTGTGACAAGTATGCCTCAACCCCCTACTCTCCATGCCATGCTTCTGGGCATGCTGCCATCAGCCCTGGGCCCCATGTTCTGCCTCTCTGGGCTCCATTGATCAAACTTAGGGGGCCCCGGCACTGACAGAGCCTTGGCTAGCGTCTCCTCCTTCTCTGGAGAAAAAGGTATTCAAATCCTTTACTCAAGTTTAAGTGTGATGTAAAAATGCTTCATTGTAATGAAAGATTTTGCATTTGTACTTAAAGGACAGGAGTATTATAAACCAGATCTACAGAAAAATAACCGCTTTTACTGTCATATGGAAAAAATAAGGGTGTTTTCTTGTCCAGTCATTTTGTGAAATATTGAATATTTCATCTGTTAACTGGGCATCAAACCTATATTTAGGTGAAACCATGCTAAAGCGAACAATGCTGCTTTAATCAGCATCAATGTGTTGCATTTTACAAGCATGTCATATTTTTTGTTGTTTCTTTGTTTGATGTTTTTTTGTGAAATGCACTGGAGTAGAAATAATCTATAGTAGTGTTCAGTGTTTTTAAGACTTTCCACTGTCACTATTAAATAGCATTTTTTAACCACTGAAACCAAAACAAAAATTATGATGTGATTCATACAACGATCTGTACCAAAAAGACATGTTTCCTTATGTCTAGATATTATAGTTTGTCAGGTAATGCATTTCTGTAGCACCACAATCCCTTCATTTATAATGATATGCTGTACTCACTGTGCACATTAACATTCATAACATTCTAAAGCTTGACTCATTTTTATCCTTAGGGCAACTTAGGCTTTTAAAGTAGTATATTGCAAATAAGGCCCCCAAACCTCAGAGTGTCCTGAGTTCATATAAAGTTTGAATGGTGAAATTGCTGCTACTGCATTTTGGATATTGTACTTGGCCATACTGTGATTTTGAGAATATTTCTAATCAATTGTTCAATGATTCTTGGGTTTCTATTAGATGTACCGGTACTTGGGTAAGGTGAAGGCTATCTGTACACAAATCTGTAAGTTTACCACTCATAAGGATACGACGTCAATCAAACATGGGCACCAGTCTGGGATCGCTCTGGTTTACTAAACATATGGTCCAGCAAATGCATCCAAAATAAGAGGCCGTAAGAATTCAGAAGTGTGTCAAGTGACCTCCTTGTCTGTGCATTCATAGCAAAAGCAGCTGCATTGTAAAGTAGTACTCCAATTATAAAGTTGCATCAGTTAGATTTGGTGCACGTTTTTGCTGCGTACAGTGTATAGAGGGCTAATTGTACTCAGGCACCATCCAGATCAATAGGCTGCCTAGTGGCACCTCATTTCAGTTGCATCCACTCCAGTGGAGCTGCACTTGAGAATGCTTAGAACAGGTTCAATAACATCAAGTGGAAAGAGTCTGAAATAGCCTCAGGCTTAAGTACAGTACTCCAATAAATGTACTTAGTTACTTTCCGATGCGGCTCTTCACAAAACTAGCAGCTGCTGTACAGAGGACGTATTCAGTATACAGACAAACACCAAGAAGCGGCGAAACATGAATAAAACATAACAACCTCCATGCGATGATAACCTCAACAACACACGCATCAGTTAGAAAACTCATATTGTGACTGAAGATGTGTCCAGATAGAGTGAACGCAAGTCCCAGAAATAAGACAAAGTCAACAGGTGTTTTTAAAAGCAGCCACAGTTCAGTGTAACAGTGCTGGGTAATGATAAATGAGGGAAACAGGGAGAGGGGAGCTGTCAGAGCCACTGTGCAGCAGGGGGAAAGACCCTGAGGGGGCTGAATGCTGGGCTGAGTCACTCTGTTACTCTGAGCTGCTGTACCTGACTTCACACCACCTGTCTCTCAGGATTTGACCACAGGAGAGACACTGCCGGCGGCTTTACAGGCAGAAAATACCAGCTCTATTACTCTGAGACACACAGGGAGATATGCAGTACTGTACCTGACAGAGAAGAAGACTCCTGATGCAGCCGCTAATCTGTTCTTTTATAATTTAAGAATCGTGGAGGTGAGCAGCGGCCAAATTGTCAAGATCAGATGATTACCATGAGGTAACGATGACAGTTTGGGCAGCGACTTTAGCAATCCTTCATCTGTTGCTAAAATGCCTCTAGTGTAGGTCTGTCCTTGGATGCAGAAGATGAAGTTTGTTGTTTGACAAGGAAAATAATTGCAGCATTAGCATACCATTACTGGCTGGCAGGGAGACAATAGATCAACAAGACTTTGCTTTGGTCCAGCTCCAAATGTGGCCATAATATTTGGCAGACAGTGAGATTATATCCCGTCATCTAATTGATTTCCCATCATTCCATGACTGGACTTCAAAAACTTGTATGAAAACTAACTTTTAAAATGTCATTCAGAGTGTAATGATGCAAAAATAAAATCAGCTCACTTCCTCGGGAGAATTCGGTAAATGCAGCTTCTATCTGTTACACCAGGTTTCATCAAACACGGCGACAAAGAAAATCCAATAAAACCGCAGTAGGGACGTAGCCACCTACAAACTAGATTTGATGATTTGTGTCGGATGAAAGCGTTTCTGTATCTCATCCTCTGTGGGCCACTAGAAGTGCAGACAATGAGTGCAGATAGGTTCTGTATAGGCCTGCCCCACAGCAGCACACTACTGTGTAAAACTGCATAATGATGCCCCGGATTCTTTTACAGAAGTCTATAAAGACAGCAGAGTCGTGTGTTGGTCTGTTGTTCCTTCTAATCAATCTGCTGTGCTGTTTATGACCCCGTCAGCTGGAGAACTGGGTCACCGCCCAGACGCGAACCTGCAGAAACACGCCGGAGACAGCTGCATCTCTTGATCTTGGAAAATGACCTTGACTAACAAGCTTTTTCTCTTGCTGAAAAACACTCAGAATATCTGCTCTTTCTCTCCTGTCTTCGGTGTGATGGCTGACACTGATGCAAATCTGTTATTTCCCGGCAGTTATCATGAATCCACCATGATGTACATCCAGTGTCATGAACTGATGCGCACCTGCATGACAACACAAGGATTTCTATAGTGCTGCAAAAACACGGACATGATTTCACTCAATCGTACATGTAATAAAAAGCAGAGCAGCATGCAAACACACATTCTCAGACCAGACTGTCATGTGTTATTCCCATCTGTCCTCTCAAGGTAATCGGCAGACAGATTCAACACACGGAGGCCTTGGCATTCACATAATTTACTGTGTGCACTGTCATCACACCCAAGCACGGAAGAGGCATTCTCCAAGATTCTGGCACTATAAAGCTGTATTTGTCTAAATGTCTCCTCCAGGAATGTTAAAAGATAATAATACAGTCACATATGTTATTTCCATAAAAGCACTGCCATTATGTTCTTAGAAGTCATTAAAAAGTACAGATGCAACTCCCCAACCCCTCGTAAAAATAAAAAAATCTATAATCTATGGATATATAAAGAGAAAAATGAAGCTCTTTTCTCATTTTCTCATTGTTTGTGAAATGCAGGTGTTCCCACATTAATGTAAGTTACCTGTTGGACCAAGACTGACTTTCTCATAGGTGAAGGTGAGGTTAACGCAAAGAAACTTTTCACTCTCGGCAGAAGAATCTAAAAACAGTATTCAAGTGTCGAACCCTGAATACACATCAAACTGTACAGCGAAGCTTAACCACAGAAGAGTAACAATGACTGAAAACACATTTTCAGGTGGATATATTGCATGTTCTTTTCATATTTTGTGTACATCTGATTTTCTAAACACAACTCAGACCAAACTTGACTGCAATATTTAATCTGTCCAATTTGTATGACCTGGACGTGACTAACCTGTAAGCTTGTTTCAGTTTTGCTTGCCTTAACATGAAATCAGAGAGTTTCATCTTATTCATATGAACTAAATGAGAAGCTCCCAAGGATGACAATAAGACAGCGGAAAAAACTGACAGGTCTTGAATTAAACTAGCATATGGCTCCTTTGCATTCATGTTGTCAAAACCAAAGTCGTCTTCTTATTAAAAAAAAAAAATACTGACGCACTGCCTTTCAATCACTGCATAACTTAAAGTTTTTTCAGTTTTTCTTCAATGCTAAACTGTTAGGATGTTTGATGCACATTTATCACATTTATTAAGTGCAACACACAAAGAAATTGGTAACTTTTTAATGACAAAACTCCAGGAAATCACTGCTTCAGACAAGAACTAGTGCAGCACCTAATTCCCCATCAAACCACAGCCTAGCTAGTTGTTTACCATTGTATTCAGTCGTTATGCTAAGCTAACTGATGGCTAATAGCGTCATATCTAATGTATAGTGGTGAATCTTCTAATCTAACTCTTGACAAGACAGAGAATGGAAACATCAAATATGCCTTTAAACTGCTTTTTACAACTACATTACTTTTAATTTTTAAATATGCTGAAATCTATCACAATTTATTTGGAAAAGTTGCTCTGAATCTGTTCATCTCAGGCCACAAAAATCATTTAAAAAATGAAAAAAGGGGAAAGTATTTCATTTTCCCATCTCAGAGGACAGCGCAGCACTTTCAGAGCCAAAAGGAATTTTGACTGCAGCAAGACGGTTTCTTCTCTATTCCTATAATGTCAGTGCAGGCAAGATGCCACACTTTCAAAATCCTACTGTATGCGAGAGCACTTTATTTATAATAAAACACCTACACTCTCTGTGCTATTCAGTAAAAAATAAATGAATGTATTCTTGGCCAACACGGATGAAGCTCTCCAGAGCTCAGCAAAGGATGTTTAGTGACTAACAGAGGCTTTCACATCTGCAGGATAGGAAACTGGGTGTAGTGGAAAAATAGCGCTGGACGAAAACAAGACATCTGTAGAAAATTCTGATTTTATTATTATTTTTTTTTTTAAACCTCAGCTTTTCATGACAACAGTGGAGGCTGTGAAGCGTGGGCTCTGTTTGCCTACAACTATGAGAATGTGTGTGTGAACTGCTTGTTTATTCGAAGGAAAGTGAAGGAAGCGAGATGGAGAAGGGATGGACAATGACAGGCAAAATGGCGTCAAAGTCCAGGCAGCGAGAGAATGTCGCTGACACAGTGAGAACAGTAACAGGCTTACTGTACCACCAAAAGTAGAAATACTTGAGTTTAAACTTTGACCTCAGGTAGAGCTCTAATGTTGCTGTAATGCAACATTTAGAACCTATAGGATCACTTCAGAATATTTTTACCAGAAGCTCAAACCCTGGTGTACTTCCTCTACTGTTCACCCTCTACAAACTCTTACTTTGTCCTTTTCTAACTGTTCTTTTTATGAGAAAAGATCTTTATTTTCTCCCTTCTATTCTTCCAAATGACAAGACTTGTAGCTAAACCGGCTGACAAATGGAGGCTTTTTACCAAGAACGTACAAAACATGTTGTTCAATTAACTTATCACAATATCTGATCAGTTCCAGAAAGTCTCTTTTTCCCAAACTCCCGACTCTTCACGACAATTATAAAAAGTCTCCAACTTTGTGAACCTGATTGCCATAAAACTGCACCATTTGACAGAGAAAGTACATCCACAATCTGGGTGGACAACCTGCGACCACCAAGACAATCAGGTCTTCATAGCGATGCCACTCCATAAAGAAAGTCGCCCTGACAGACAGGGTCAAATTATCACCGTCAATCACTCCGCAATCCACTCCAGCGGCGGCACCAAGACGGGGCCTTTCATTACCTGCCTGTCAGAGTGATTGTAGACTCATATCAAGCCGGATGTGTTGCCCGTCATGTCTCGGCAGAGGTCTGTCACTGCAAATCTGCCACAGGACACAAACAACCCCGGGTGAAGCTCAGAAGTCCCTGTGTCACCCGGAGCAGAGGAGGTGATTTACCTGCCTGCATGTATGTTACAGGAACACGACCTGAGGGGCTGCAGGCATGTGCAGACAACAGCAACGCATGAAAGGCCGACTTCAAAACCAAATGAAACCTATTTTAAAGCATACATCTAGCAGAAAATAGTTTCATCAAGATGTGTTTCTAGATTTTTCAGTGAACCATCCCCTAAGCAATTTTTTTTTTTTAAACATAGTTGGTTTTTACATGAATAAACTAAAGTAGTTGCTCTAATGTTAACACTGTTCCACAATTTAGATTCCCTGTTTATATGATAAGGGAATTTGGTTTCTCATGTCAACTAAAAAGGTGATGATTTGTCAGTGTAAAATTGACCCCATAAAAACCCCATGTATTGCAGGTAAGAAGCCCAACTAAAACCTCAAAAAGCTGCAATTTTTGCATTCGAAATTAATTTTAAATCTTTTTTTTTTTTTTAATCCCTGCATGGGTGATAAATAGATGAACTGATGAAAACAAAAACTGCAATTCCTTGAATTGCCACTTGAGTCTGGCTCCAAACGTGGTTTAAATTCCTTAAAGAACAAATAAATACGTATACAGTATAGTGCAAAAAGTGGCTTTGGTCTGTCTAACTAATTTAATAAGGTGAGAGTTGAAAGGAGTCAGGCACTGCCAAGATACTGATAGCCGGAGTCAAACACTGTACTTCGAAAATACTTTTTGAGAAACCTATGGGAGACGTCACACTGAATTCCGACATCTTTATATACAGTGAATGATAAAGACACAAACGATTACATTTCTATTTTGTTAAGCAGTCACATTGTAGAATAAAGACTACACCAGTAAGCATTTAAACTCACTAAGCTTGAGAAGTTAAGTTGTTACAGTTCACTATATACCAAACCAAAAAGCCTGGAATTAAATATCAGTTGGATGGCAAAATAAATGCAGTCCTCTGCCTTTTCAAACAAGTATATATGATATTACATTAACTTTAACTGCACTTAGAGAGGACAGAAAGGAAAGTAATTACTCATCATGTTGTCAAACTTATCTGTTCTGAAAAAGCGCTCATAAAGTTTTATGTCTCATGTGTTCTTATGAGTCTGTTGTGCAGCAAATTCACACTTTAATGTCTCTGAGTTTGAAGACTCCAAGCAAATCCAAACATGAGCAGAGAGACAGAGGGAGTGCTTCTACTCTGAAAAATGGCCAACTTTATGAGGCTCCACTGACCTTAACAATCCAAAAAGCCCCCCAAAGCATTTCTCTGTCAGTGGTTTTCTGCTGTAAACAAAGATTTATTGCTGAGTGTTCAGAATCTGCTCTCTGCAAATGCCAGGATGAATAAATAGACAACACGTTGAGGCTCACAGCACTTCTTTCTACACTGATACCTAACAGAAGAACACATGCAGAACAAATGTGAATAATTCAATCTGATTGGCAGTCTTTCTGATACAACACCCTGAATGATTTGAAGCTCTTAAGCTGTCCCACTATACTTCCAGCCAATGTCATTACATGGGACACATTTATAGCATTAAAATGGTTCTGAAAAGCTTTACAAATAAGCTTTCTCTTTAAATCAATTACTCTCCTTGTCCTATGGGACCACTTTTGCAGTCTTTACTGAAGTCGTAAAAGGTTGAAGGGCTATGTGCCTATTCATTAATGTCTTTGCTCATCGATTAGAAGCCTTTTCCAGTGTCTGCACAGTCATATTTATATTTGCCAGTGAGTAGGGTATTTGTACAAGCTCTGCTGGTGAGTGCTTTATTTGGCCAGTGGCCGACACCACAGTGTTAATGTGTTTGCCTCCCTCTAACCCAGACACTGAGATGAATTTAGCCAGCGGGCTGTTGAGTCAGGGAGTCTGATTGAGGTCTTTTCTTACCGCGAAAGAAGGTCAGGGGTCAAGTTGAGGGACATGCGATCATACTGACTGGCTGCTCTGCCTCCTTCTGTTCTTCCTCTGTGATTCAAACATATTGAGGCAGTCTCTTGCCTCTTAGCAGTCATGTGCAGCGACATTCTGATATTATAGACAACATGGTGCTTCCAGCTTTGAGGCAGCAGTTTAAACTCATATTCTCCACTGAACCCTGATCTCCATCCCATCCAACACCTTTAAGATGAACTTTAGCTCAGACTGCCTGGATTTTAACTACATTCACACTGACTTTGGCCCCGTGCAGGGGGCTCCAAAACTAAAACAAAGCACCATGTCTGGGGAAAAAAGTTGAACTTGTCTCCACTCTTAAGCAAGATTTATGGCATCAGGTAGTGGATTTCTGAGCTGCCCATTTGCTGCAACTTTCTGAAACTGACAATTTGAGTTTTGACACCTGGTATACCTTTAAGAGATGACTCACCCGCACCTGCAGCAGCCAATTTCTATGTAATAATACTGTTTTTGGTCCCAACTTCAGTGGACGGGAAGCAGCTGAATGAAACATGATTTAACAGGTTTTTGCCATCAACTTCAGTCAGAGCCATACAGAAATCTAAAGTCACCTTCCTGGAACTTGTAGAAAGCCTTTCCAGAAAAGAGGAGATGCTTGGAATAAAAATAGTGCAAACTTTTATCAGGTGTCCATACACTACATGGTTTTATTAACAAAATATGGCTAATTGTGGTCATTACACCACCAAAAACCTCCAGTCTGATGTGTTATCAGAGACCTAATTTATTTGGTGTCACTGTGACTTGGTGTGATTATAGTATTTTATCGATTCATATCCTCTTTCTTCACCGTGTTATCACAGTGTTATCGATCTCCACACTCTACATCAGCGGGTGAAGGACAGGCTACAGACCTAAACTCAGAAGACGGATGACGCAGCAGAAGACGGCTAAGACAGTTACTCAGCCCACATGTATTAAGAAAAAACTGGGGCAGGAAGATAAATGAGAATGAGGAACTGGGTGAGAGGGGAAATGGGAGTCGGAGATAGCAACAAACAGATTGGGCAGAACATGAGATAAGCCATACAAGATGTGTGAACTCTTATAATGCATTATGTGGCCAGCAGCTTATTAAAAACATATCCTCAGTCAGTCACATAGGGTCATTCTGGGCCACCTTGTAGCAGCTCAGGCAGCAGACAAGCAATAATTAGAGCTCAATTGCTAATGACTCTCTCATCCTGTCGTTCTACGGGATTAGTTGGTCTGTTTACATCTCATTGATCGAAGATTTACTTTTTACAAATGGTTATTAATGTCTACTGTTTTGCTCTTAAAGTTGATTTAAAAGAGGTATTTTCTAAAGATACTGCAGCCATTGAGACATTTCTTTAAGGATATTTTTGCAGTTAAGACCAGAGACACGTAATCTTTCAAGACATACTTATAACAGAAACAAAGCCAAGGCTGGACTGAAATAACCCCAAACTTCTATATAGTGCATGTGGAGAGTGAAGTTTATCCACTACAGTGCATGGAATGAAAATGGCACAAACATTATTCACACATGATTTCCTAGATTTACAAACATACGTAAGGGTTTTTGCGTACAATGTATATAAAAGATGGATGAGCCCCCCCATGAACCGCTCATAGGTTTCCCAAAATGCAGTCTTTAAACTCAGGCTGCACTCTAAATTGCATATTTTTCTTTTTTTTTAAATTTTTTACTTGAAGCGTGTACCACAGCTGCCCTTACAAAGTACATACTGTTTCATGCAGCATACATACCATTGGGACAGACTATTCGTCATAATAATGTGACTTAAGCTTTGACCATGGCAGTCTGTAGTGAGACGTCTTCTGTCTGAGAGCTCTCCACTGCTTAAGCTTGTTTATACTCATGCGAGACAAATGTGATGTAACCTCACAGAGGATTGTGGGTCGGAACGGCCAAGCATGCTGGCTTGGACACCGCAAAATCCAGCCAGATGCAGTCGGTACTTTTGGAATGCTGCATTTGAGATACTACATATTGAGATAAACTAAATCTTTTTCTGTCATACTATGTAGTATGGTGGTATGGACATTGGATGAACCGTCAGAGTGATGGCTCCAGTGTTTGTCATCTTGGCAGCGCTGGACTCTTAAATCCAAGAAGTGGAGACCGAGTGGAATGAGGCAGGCTGTGGAAACTTCTCTAGGCCATGGACTGTCCTATGACGCGACTCACCCGTGATTACAAGTGGCCACTCTCCTAATTATGCATAACTTTAAGCCCTAATACAATTTAAAGAGATGTGGTATAAGAAAATTCATTCACCGTACAGTTGTCATGAGCAGGCAATTAAGATTTTGAGGCCAAAACAGTTGTTTGCACCAGGCTGTAAACATGTTTATTTCTGCTGTAAAGTTGGACATTTTAACATAGAGTTCTATGGCGATTGACTCGCTTTTGGTAGCAGCCTCAAGTGGCCATTTGCGGAACTGCAGTTCTTTACACTTTTCATGTTTCAGCTCCAGAGATTGCCACTTTATTTTGTGCATAAATAAAACTTGCTTCTGATTATTTGTGTTGAACAAACTAATTCACATTTGCAAATTTGCATGTTGTAAAAAAAGTCTTTACTTGTGCATTTGCGGATCTTAATTTGCTGATTTGACAGTGCGGATACAACTCCTCTCATTATTTTTCCTTTACAAAATGCTGAAAATTTCACATGCATGTTGCAAATATTTACACACAATTCAGAAGATTTACAAATGTGAATAAATTTTGTGCAATGTAAATTCGTCCGTACAAATTCCTCACCTTTTCCCGAGTCTCTAGTATTTTGGATACATAACTTCATTTGCACTTCTGTGGGTGTTTACTTGAGCATTTATCACTCTTATCCTAACATTTTTTTAAAGTATTTTTCCAGTATTTTCACTTGATAACAGTGCCCTTGAAAGTTCCAGCAGAATTAATATAGCATCTATGGTGTTTACATTTCTGTTAATGCTAAGTGTCACATTTTGAGATGCTACACTTCTCACTTCAGAGTAAAGTGCTGTCTATCTTGAAGGGAACAGTGAATGTCAAAGTGATTTCTGACATAGTTACTGGCTACTAAACAGCCTATGCACTCTGACACAAGGCATTTTCAATCATTTTCTAGCCCTCATAGAGTTCAGTATCAACTGTTAGCAGTAAAAGCTGTCTGTCCTTTACAGTTCAAGATTTGGAAGCACACACATGTTGTACACAAGCTGGTATTCCACTGAAACACTATCAAACTAGACTAACAAACTCCAATTCTGAAAGAGGAATCCAGGTGGCTAAGCCTGCTAACATTAACAATTCCCAGAAGATTATTAGGAGTTATCAGCAGCTTCTGCATGCAGCACACAAAAGACTTAGAAAATTGCACTACAATAAGAGGCGCTAAACACGCAGACCTGACCTTCATCTCGATCCTTGCATCAATGGGATTCTGCAGAAAACGATCCCAAAATAACTCGCCCGTTCCATATGTTTACACACAATGCACAAGGAATAGCTGACAGCTGTTTATGTCTCGCTGTGAAGTGGCTGCTCAAAAGCATCAAACAGAGGCAGGACTCACATTTACACAAATATACACACAAATACAGGCATGGATCCACATTCAAAAGCTTGCAGACACACCATGGATGTATTGGTTCTGACCTTCCAATAAACTTTCCAGTTCATCCTGCTCAGTCCTAATTGCTTGCAGAGATGACGTGCAAACAACAAAACACAGTATTTCCCCTCAGCGTATGATCTGATGATCCGATCGTCTCCTCTGTTCTGAGCTGATCCTCTGAACCACTGAGGAAAACACTCCCACAAACTCTCTGCATGTGGCATCGGCTAAGACAAAAGAAGCCCCGAAGCAGCGAAGTTTTTCACCGAAAACATTCAGTGTCTCTCAGTTCACAGTTGGCTTTTTACCACTTTTGCTACATTTCTTTCCTTCATAACTTCGCTTTTTATGCCTTGCAGATAACTTTCAAATGATTTCTGTTGCATTCAGCTGTGGAAACATCACTCTAATTGACATTTTTTTTAGAAGTCATCTCCTATTCTGGGTGGAACTCTGGAATCCTTAATGTCTAATCCCTAACAAGCATGAAGCATCCTTTAAATTTAGCAGCCATGTAGCAGCTTCGTTCTGAGAAGAATAGCTGTCAGTGATATTTAATACCATTTTTAGAAAATGGCAAAGTGGCATTGAGCGACATATTAAAAATCATGCTATGTCACAAACACCAGACCAGTTGGCTTTATAGCAGCAGGGAAATGATAGATTATTGAAGGACTGAGTAGTGGGTAGAGGCCTTCAAAAGAAAACCGGCACATCTGGCAGCCGTTTGGGGCAGGCTCATGGCACAAAAAGGACATCAAATAACTAATTTATATTCATATCGCCACCTCTCATTTTCAATTTTGCCTCCTTGTCGATAGATGGAATTTTCAGGGCATATATCACCGGTTTGGCAGCTCTCTAGAGAGAGGGCATTTCATATTTGACCCCTATTCAATATGTCCTGGGAAGTAGCTCTTTCATTTTATCAGGCCAAAGACAAGGTAGAGGTAATATTTATTGCATCCCATGTGTCAAATTACATCCTCACAACCCTTTACTTATGACTTAAATGAATGTGTTTAAATGAAGTTGGGTTGGCAGCTAGCGAGTTGGCAGTTTGACGACTTCCAGCGATACCAGAGGCCTTCAGGTGAACAGAGAACAGAGCAGACATTTAATCAATAGCTGGACCTCCTCAAGCTGAAACACATAACAGTGTTTGGTTGCTGTGGGGCACCAGTGCAATGACAAACCCCTAAACGCTGCCTCTGGGTTGCAACATCAAAATGAGGCTGGATGTTGGAGAATAAAGTCAACTTCTAGTTTATTTTACCTTTTGTGTGATAGTCTCGAGGTGCAAAAAACAACAAAATTAAACAAAACACAACAAAAAAATAGAAGTTAGAAAAACTTGGTTGTTTTGCAAAATGTTTCTAAAATGTCGTAGCATTTTCTAAAACGCTGTCTTTTGTGAAACATGGTTTCTATTTTGTTTGTGTTTTCTAAAATATGCGTTCTATTTCAATGTTGCGCTCTATGAAATGTTGTATTGCCTGTTTTGCCATTGTGTAGGGTTACTGCATTTCCTCAAATGTTGTTGAGTTTTGGAAACTATGTTTTCTGAAATGTTGTTTTTACCTGAGTGCCGTTTCTCATTATTTTTATTGTGTTTGTGTCCAGTGTTGTTATTTTTGGCATCTCAGGGCCTCTGTACTTTTATGACCCCGTAGTTGAATGTAAACTTTTTATTGTCACTCATACTGATTGCATGGTTTCACTCCCACCCCACCTGTTCGAGGGAAGGGCACATTTATTAGCTTTGTGCAATGGTATGAATAACATATTCATAATTAAACTGCTCACAATAATTTACTTGCTGTCTAATTAGTGCATTCTGTGGCACAGGAGACAAAGGCCTTTAAATGGGAGTCAATTACTACTTTATGATGCTGTTAGGCTTACTCTCCCTCCATAACAAATGCTGTTTATCACTTTCTTTGGAAAGGGCAGTTTTGGCTGCCAAAAATGAATGAATTGGGGGGATTTAAATACCCCACGTTTCTGCTGGAAACAGTAATAGATTTGTAATGCAGAGCAGTTCAACAGTCCTACAGAGGTGACAGAGTACTTCAGCAGGAATGGCGAGGATCTGAAGAGTGTTCAGTCTCAGTGACACTTGGTAAGCAAATACTAGAGAGACGATACAAAAGACCCATCAGCCCAATGGAAGGAAATTATTGGGAGCTGCCCTCCCACTTTCTCCTCTTTTTGTCGGTAAAAAAGGACAGGAAAGGAATATGCAAACTATCCAGAGACACATTCATTCCCGCTTATACAAGACAAATACCTGCATTTAATAGAGCAGTCAGTCCGAGGCTTGCAGACCAGCCAGCACAGAGCTAACAAAGCCAAACCACAGACTGTGATCTGTTGTGGTCATTAAATTGATGTGTTGCTGCCCACTGGATCATAACGTGTACACTTCACCGCACCCAGACCTCAAGTGTTATCACTTCTTGTTAGACTGTAAAAGAAAACGGAATTAACTCTAAAAGTCGGTGCACAGCGGACAGACCGCTGGATTAAAACCTGAAGCTTACAGTTACCTGGGCAGCTCATGAGAACTGCTGCCGGCCTCTCCCATTTTCTCCGACTCACGGTGCACTCATACAAAGGCGGCTCTTACACCTTGCAATTCATCACCACAAAGAGTCAATGCAGGCCTTTGTTCCTGGCTCTGTGCTGAGCTCTGGGAGTGACTCTCAGCCAGTAGGCATTGGCAAGGAGACAGAAACCTGAACACCTGGCACAAACTAAACCATTTACCAGAATCACTTGTTGAATTTTTTTTGGTTTGGCCTATTTTTTTTTTTTTTTTTTTTTTTTAAATCAAACTTGTTGGATCAAGTCAGAGGAAGAAAAAGAAGTGGTAAGTATGATTCAGATTTGTTCCCCTAAACTGACTGTCTATGTCATGTGGATGCTTTTCTTGTAGTATTTGTGTATTTATTAAGTAGTTTTAATATTGTAAGCTCAGCATGGATATTGGTGAGTAATGGGCATCATCTAATACTAGTAAATGCTCTTTATATGACTGGTGCTGTTTATTTGTATGCCTGAAAAAGGACTGAAGCCTGAGATGCTGAGTTCAAGTGATGCACAGTTTGTCAGATTGTTTGTTTTTCTTTTAGCTGAGTCACAATTACATGTGCAAGAACTTTTAGGAAAATTTACAGATGGAAATATACTACAAGTGCTGCAGCCAAGTGGCCTCCTGTTTACAGCCTCAAGATGATCTCAGACTGATTAAGTCAGACAGCTGGAGGATTCTGAGTCAAGTTTGTCTACGAGTGCATGCTCCAAACAAAAATCACCCTGACCTCCAGAAACCTCTGCTGGGTTCTGGGAAGACTCCTTCATTCTCTCATTCCTGGCAGTCTTGTTTCCTGAAGGGTCAAGCGATGTACAGCAAAGCCAGCAGAAAGCCTCGCAGATGTGTTACAAAAATCACTGCAGTGAATCTTCATGACTCACTCGAGAAGGAAATCAGCCAAAAGAAGTCACAAAACAATGCTGACCTCTTCCCAGAATGAACAGTGACAGATAACAATATCCAATTTTAAGCACCAGAGGATGCAGGCACCATAAATCTGAGTCAGTTTGAATTTCTCTGGCATTTAATGTTTAAAGACATCAGCTAATGGCATTCAACCCAAGATAACATTCCTACAAGCAAATACAAAATTGATGTGTTCACTAAGAAAGCACATAACAGCAGAAAAAAAAAACAGTTTTCACATCCGAAAGAATTGTTCTGTCAATGTACATTATGGATGCAAGGCGGCAACTGAAAACAACTCTGAAGCTGTCATCAAAGTCACAATCTATTCCCTGCTTTCTCGCACAGAAATACACTGGTGGCTGCAAACCTTTTCATTTCACCCCAAAATGCTCTGGCCTGTCAGAGTTTTGCAGCCTGTGTTGCACTGTTAAAAGCAGTTGCTGCAGGGCATACTTGTTCTTTGTCAGGACGAGTTTTGGTGGGGAAAGAGAAACTTCTGGACAGGGGACATGGAGACACTTTCCGGGCAAAGTAACAAAGGCAGCGCTGTTGGACCTACAGCAAGGAAAAGCACATCAATGTCTGGGAGGATTCACTTTGCTGTTTGAACATATTCAAGTGTGCAAGAGTTAGCAGGCTAATGATTGCGAAGGCTACATACTACACTAGGCAGCTTTTATTTAGAGGAAGGAGCAACCGACTGCATGCTACTGAACTGTAATTGATAGCTTTCCGTTGAACATGCTATTAACTTGATTAACAGGCCGGTAAACAGGTCAATCTAATCTTCGGTTACAAGTCAGGTTAAATGTGATTGCACTCACTGAAAAAAATGAAGGTGTTTTGCATTTTGCTGACACAACTTCTTTAAAAAAACACCGTAGTCAATCACTCAAGCACAACAGCTTTAGCCGTTAGCTAAACCTAGTTGCTATTAGTGGATAATGGTACATTTACAACTTAAATTTCATAGTGATCTTCAACACAATAGGTGCTTAATTTCAGACAGACAGGGACCTACCTTGGTTTAATTGTACATTTTGCTCTAAATGGGACCATAATTTACAAAATGAACATCATTCTGCATTGAAGGAGACTTTATGCTCGCAAACGAAACCATAAACTCATCAGACAAGTGTTTACTGAGGTAAGAACTCAAAGCAGAAGAAGAGTCCATTTCTCATAGACTTGTACACAATCAGACTTCTTATTCTAACCACAAGAGGTGCCTCCTGCTGGTCGCTGGAAAGAATGCAGGTTTATGTCACTTCCAAGGTTTATTCTATTGTTTATTTACAGTCTACAGGAGTATCACTCCAATTATTTTTTTTATGGGAGCAGATCCAAATAACAAGCATGCCGTTGCTAGTTAGGAGTTTAGCAAGAGGTCAGTTTGCAAATTTAAAATAAAATACAAGCGCCAATACAGAAAATTTGGCACCACTACCAAAACAATTCTAACAACTAACTCAATTTGCAAGAGACCTGACTGAAGCCAATTTTTATCTTAACAGAATAAGACAAATGTCTGAAATGTTTCCAGCAGTCCTTGAAGTCTGAAAAATCTCACCAAGCCTTCAGTGCCAAATTTCAATCTTGACTTAAAGCATTGAGGTTTGAAACCCTGCCCTAAAAACAACATTCTGATCCTACCTCATTTTGCTTCACTCTCCTATCTGCATTTTAATAAGAGTAAAAGCAAGAAAACAACAGTGGAAACTGCAGCATGAGGACTGGAAGAGGGGCTGACACAAATACACAGTGTAAGAGGCGAAGGCATGTAGCAGCATGCCATAAACCCCGTGAGTGACACTTGGTTCACTCATGGGGTTTAGTGGGACAAAGCCAAGCCGCCGTTCCTGCTGGGCTGAGGATATGAAGCCTTCTGCAGGGTGGGGTGACGGCTCCTCGGCCGGGTGGACACCTTATCTTCTTTCAGCATGCCTAGACGGTCTGGAACGCCAAGCTCTCTCCTCGCCTTCATGATAGCAATGCATGTAACACTTTGTTCCCCTTTGGAGAGATGCTTCTTTCAACTTTCCTCAGTGAGCGCAATAAATCTTTGGGTTCTTTCCACCATTTCTTTGCATAGGGCTGCATGTAAAAGTGCATCATTTTCCCATTTGAGGAAGCCGATTTATGTTATGATGCACAGCTATATTATGGGCACGCCCTGGGATATGTGTGCTGAAAAAAATACCCAGATAGAGGTGCATTTTTACTTGTATTATTCATAAGACTTGTTTAATTTTATAATTTGTAACACCTGCAATTAATTTTCATATGTCCTGATCCACCATTAGTCACATGTAAAGGGATTAAACGCCTCTCCAACAGGTCTAATGTAAGTGCATCAAGCATGAAATCGCTCCATCTGTGTTTCACATCATTACTTCTTCAAGATGTTTTAACAGGTTTTATTCAACAGGGAACCTTGTTATATACCCCACAGCTGAATGACAGCCAGTCAGCCATTTATGCTATGTTACATATAAAATTCAGCACCGTGGACCTGAAGTTACTGTCTTCAAATACCAGCCCCTTACTAGTGTGTATAAGGGTTATAGATTCTGGTATTTAACCCCTCTAAGACCTGCTGTGGTTCAATGAGTCACTCAAAAGAATCCTGAATAAACATCAAACCAGCCAAACTAAAGAAATATGTTCACCCATAATCCAACAGTCCAGCAGTCTTCAGCTTGCAAGCAAAGCTAGAAAAGTGGAAACTTTGTGCATGTGAATGGTATTAACATGGTCTAGTTGATTTCAAAGGAAAATAATGCACCCTAAAAATTTTCCACATCACAAGTGGACGCTCAGCATGAAGTGTGTTGCATTTGATAGTGTTTTGGTCTTACATCTATGGATATTTGCTATGTGCAGCAACGATCTAGTTAAGTAGGGGACACTGAAATTAAACAAAAGCCCAGTACATCAAAGAATCAAAAGAAGCACCTTTGCATTTAATATCAACATACAGCTAGAGAAATATATCACAGCAGAGACATAGTTATCGTTGCAGTCTCAAAGATCTCAGTTTCATTCTCTATGGCTGCACCTATAGCGATAAGTGGGAACTGCAGGTTTATTTTTGAACCTCACTTCCCAGAGATTCAAACACTGCATTAAGCCAGTCAGCTGACAGTTGGTACCATGGATGATGTACCATCAACTTTGATTTTTCCTTTGTTTGTTCAGCCACAGTTAAATTTACTTTGCTCTCAACAATCCACATCTTCAAACACAGGTGAACTAAAGAGTCTGTTGCGTCACCTTTACTAGCAGAAAGATAACTGCTGGGTGATGAAACATGCATCAATAAAACCTTGAGTATACTCCCTTGTCAACACGAACATGAACAGCTTCAGACACTATGGCTTGTAGTAGTTGTTTTAATACCACTTTCTAGTCCACTTGGAGGACACAATTTCACACACACAGCAGATGAGCATTTAAGTATCCCACACATGTATACGGCTGCACTACTGCCATTGTGGCGTCGTCTTTTGGGCAACATCTGTGGACTCGTCAGATGATGAAACTGACATAACATCTACTCTAGAAGCCCCCTGTGAGCAAATCTCCAGCGTAACTCCACACTTTGTGATTTTGCACAGGAATGTCTCCACAGACACCCAGTACATAAGACTGTAAACCCAAGGACTTTCATATAATTTCATCAGTGTGTCATGGGCTGAATCACTATTGTGTTACCTGATTTGCAATAAATGACTAAACAAATGCTTATTGAAGTGAAAATCTTCAAGATCAGCACTTCCTTAAGGGACACACTTGAAGATCAGTTGAAACCCACAAAGACTGGTGAGTGTTTCCAACAACTTGCACAGACTTTAGACACTAAGAAAGGTGCATAAACTTTACAACTGACTAAATTCACTATACAGCACACTAAATAACCAAGCAGATCCCGCAAGAGTAGGGATTCTCACATCGTCCAGCATCAGAACAAACAGAGAGGGCTGTACTGTTTATATGCCAGCTGATTTGCCCTGAAAAGGCCAAAAAAAGAAAATAAAAGCTGTGAGTTTGGCTGAGATCCTGGATGGAGAGGCGTGTAAGACTCTGGAGCCTACAGAGGGAACTGAAGGAGAGTCAACCGTTGTAAAACAGTTTGGCTGTCTCTGTTACCAATCTCGGTCGAGAAAATCATGCCTGCTTAAAAGAAATCATCTTGAGAGCGACTGGCATGATTAAGGCCTTTACATAACATACATTAAATGTTTTCACTGGCTGACTGTCAACACCAACTGACCAAGACTGGAAAAGACTCAGCCCAGCTTGGTCTTACCGTTCATATCAGCTCTGCCTCGAGTTCACCAATATTCAAGTTTTCATCCACTACCATTTTGTGAAGATTAGGAGCTTAGAGCAGTTCTCGCTAGTGCTGATTTTCCAGTATGGCTCCATTAGACCCAAGCAGAAGAACCAGAGCGCCAGAACAACAAAACACTGGAAAATAATACATTTGAGTAGAGTTACAGCAGTGGTGTTTAACCCCATTGCTTCATGCAAATGATCCCGTTTCCATTGCATGTTGCTGCATTTAGTTTCCACCAACTTTTTTTTATGCACACTTATGAAATTAGCCTAAAAACAAGTGGCTGTAAATGCTTTCTGAGTTTATTTTCTCCATGAGCAGCAAGACTTGCTGGATTCTTGACCGACCAATTATGGGGCACGCTTGCAATGCTTAGTGGAAAATTATCCTCATAAACATCCTTTTCCCCCCTTGTCATGCACCCTCATTTGAAGAAGAAACTCAACACAACCACAGAACACCACACAGCATAATTTCTGCTTCATCCTGCTACGTCATATATCACCAAATGACATACGTTGTGGACGGCAGCGTGTTTAGATTTGGGCGAAACAAAATAATGAAAAAGCAATTGAGGCATACGAGCACTTCATCACTTCAGAATTATTTCTGGATCTCAACGTTGAACATTAGTTTGGCAATGTATAAATGTAGAAAAGTGCTCAAGGGAGCAATTTTCTTTTATTACACCATTTATTTTTACTCCTTTTAATACGTATATGTTATTAATCACCACTGACTGCACTTTGGAGTGTGTTTTTGTTTTTCTTCTGCTGTAATCATCTTTTCTTGCACTGTTAAGGTTAGCAAAGACGGGAAGCAGCCTCCCTTTCTTTGTTACACTTTTTCTCCTCCAGGCAAAAGAAAACAGGACTCCTCCCACCAAAATATGTAAACCATTTTACTCGTTCCACTGCTCAGCTGATGTTCCAACTGTTTTTTTCTTTTATATGGCTGCATCCCTCGGCAGAATAAACAGGAGGAGCTGATAACGGCCTGACTGTGGTCTGCTGGCAGCTTTGCAATCGTCTGTGAAGAAGGGACGTTTATCATGAATGGAAAATGCTCGTCATCACTCGCTGAACCACTGACATCCAGATCTGTAGCCATCACAAGTCTCCTGCCTCTGACCTTTTCAAAGCTTGCTTGACAGACTTGAATTTTGGATGCAATTTTGCTGCTGGGAATCAACTCTCAATCTCACAGAGGAGAAGATGCCAGGGAGTGATTAGTGCAACCTCGAAGGCCTGATAACTCAGGCAGGGCACTTGAACAATTGGAAATGAAGGAGCTTTTGAACCACATGAAAGACAATGAGAGAAAAAAAAGCCTAAAGAGGAGCTTAACTGCACTGGGCTTCATTAACTAGTGGCCTCTTTGCTCTTTGTTTCTGAGCCTATTGAACTCTGTGTGGCGCTCCAGCCCTCTCAAGCCGACGGGCTGAGCTTCTTCCCGGACTACGAGGGGCGGGAAGCAGGGCGACAAGGGCCAGGCGTGACTAATGCAGGAACCTGGTGCTGCTGTTGCATGCTGGTAAGGGGGGACGATATGGCATGGCCCGCTGTTGCCGCATACAGGGCGGCACAATGAGCCCGACCGCCGCCACCCCTCCCTGTCTGTTACCCCTCCCTCATACCACCCCACCCCCGTCATCCATTCATGGCAGCTCCTTTCAGCAGGTCATTCAGAGGGCCAATAAAGAAGCCAGCTCATTCTGTCCGTTCTGAAATGTGCAGTGTCAGAAAGAGGGGGAGAGGGGGGAGGAATGGCGGGGGTGAGATTCCAAGAAGGCTTACGGTCACTCACCTCACTAAGGGAGACTGAGTCGGACCGCCCGTTTTCTATCTGCAGGCAGTTTATGTTGGGAATCAGCTCATGAAAAGCAAAGTTTTCATCCAAATGCTGCACAGATGTTACTGAAGTTGTCAAACACAGCAAAAAAAAAAAAAAAAGAAGACATTGAACTTACTCATAAGTGTTAGCTGGTGGTGCTAATTCTCAAGTGCCAATGAACCACTGCAGAAGAAGCCACCACCTACGTTATGTTGTTTTCTGTTTCAACAGTTTTTATCTACACATCGACTTTCCCACCCTTGCCCAAGCATCAAAGCCCTTATGAGATCATTTCTGGCATCTGATCCTGTTTTTGTGCACAAATTGAAATTGTGCATGACAGCAGGTGGATGTAGTACAAGTTCATACATGTCATCAGGGTTGTTTTTCTCTTCAGACACCTGTAGTGTTAGAAAGAGTCAAATGTGACTCACTACAGCTGGATCACTAATGAAAGATTCATTATGAGATTAGTTGGAAGCTCAGTGAATGCAGGTATTTCACCAACGTGGAGCCGCCCATCGTGAAGTCATGAAACTCTCTGAGAGTAGGTCTGCATGTTCCCCTGCAGCCTGCATTCCTATGTGACTCTGAGTTTGTGTTTGTATGATTGCAGAGGCAGCTGCTGGCAGCATGATGGATGAGGAACGGTCCTCTGGAGCTGGAGACGTCCACATCGCTGCAGCGCTGTGAGCGGGTTAACCCTCTATCAGCATCCTCCAGCCTGTAAGGAAACTCCGCTCCCAGCATCCACAACGAAATGAAATTCCACACACAACCGCAATCTTAGCACATTAACAGCCTTCAGCACAGGCTTTTAAATCAGACCACATCATTACATGAGGCAAGACTCTCTCACGCTCTCCCTCTTACTCCCCATATCGCGCATGCAGCCACGCTCCAGACTCCAGTGGAACATCTTTTTCCATTCCGAGAAAAGCACCGGAGTGCAAATTAACCCCAAAATCAGCCCCAATTTTCTGACAGTGCCACCGCTGAGTGTATCACCGGGTGAACAGACATCACAGAGCCACAGACTGAAAGCTTTTCAAAAAAAAAAAAATACACTAAGCTCTTAGCTCACAGGATGTTGTGTAATTTCGCCCAGATGTTCTCCACAGTTCATCTAACTAATAAATACAAGGAGGGAAAATGAATGTTTCAACCAGTCCTTGAATGTCAGGCTCAACTGGAGCTGCTGAGACACTTTCAGAAAGCTTTTCTGGTCGTGAATGGTGCATTATGTCCTCCCGGTGGACTTGCAGACAGTAGAGTACACCTGCGCTCTATTAAAACAGGCCTATCTAAAGAGGAACAGAAGCTGCTCCTTCCAGCAGCACAAGAGTGGAGGTCAGGGAAGCACAAGGGAAGCACCTCACCCAGATGTCTAAAAATACTGTCCTACATACAGGGGGGCTCAGTTTTACTGCGTCCAGCTCAAGCAGGAGATGGACTGATGAAGCACTGTAGAGAACTGTGGACATTTCCTTCATCTGGAATCTCTAAAACAAGCTGTAATCTGACATTTGCAAGCTGGAGGCAAGTTGCCGTTTTCAAGCAAAACACTGATGTCAAATGAGCCGGAGCGCAGCCCAGCCGTGGAGACTGATTGAACCCAATGTGTAAAAGAAAAAAAAAGATGAGTTTGTGTGCCTCTGTGCAAATGGTCACACACAGCCGACAGCACATCTCTCTCATCCAAACAGCCGTGCATTCCTGCAGCTCTGTGGTCTGCACTCACACACATGCGAGTTTAATTTACAGTCACTGTCAGGAAGAGATGAACATTTCTCCAACCACTGTCTGATACGTGATGAAAATTCGCTGCCAGCAATAAAAGCCCTGGGAAACAAGAGCTCGCCTGTGTGAACAGAACCGACGTTGGCATGAACTTATTCCACCAGGGGTGAGCTGGGATGTGGGATGGACTAGAGCTGAGATTAGGGGAACTCTCGGTGCTGTGGCTCCACAGTGGGGATATTGTTCACACTGGAGTCCTCATCCTCCTGTACAATCAGGAGGGATAAAACCTGAAGGCATCCAGCAGAGAAAGCACCTGCACTATTCACCTTTCAGAGCTGCTAAAAGTTGCAGAAGGGTGACACCTCCGTCTTACAGGTAGCGACAGATCACAGTGGGAAGAGGAAAATCTGACACATAAATCAGCTAGGAGGCAGTTGATGAAGGTTTCCACATGCAGAAGTGGATGCATGCTACTGTACATTAATAACCAAATCAGCCTGGAGGCACAACAGGGAGAGAGCAAAGCAATTAACTGAGCCTGCTGGTAGTTGTGAAAATATGATAATTAGAATAAACCAAATCTTTGATCCAGACAAAAGAGAGTAAGTTAGTAGGTCAGGAGTGCCTCTTTTAGTCCAGTGATTTCTTAAAATAAAAACAGACACGAGGAGTCTGTCCAGTCATGTTCTTGCACACACACACAACCTGATAAACAGATTTCTGCTGCAAACAACGCAAACCAGCTCTCCACCTGTGAGTGCATCATTTATCTCATGCATAATTTGCACATCGACTCGTGCACCAACTTGTAACGAAAAGATCTCGCTGAAATGCTTGTTTTCTTACCGTTACCGGCTGTGATCTCGCCTCGCACATTCCCCACGCACTGCAAAACTAAAACAACTCCAACGAGAAGGTCGAACGTCTTCACAGCCGCCATATCCAAGTTCCGCCGCTGACTCTTCTCCCTCAATATCCCGGGCTGGGCTTCTTTTCAGTCTCTTCTCATGCACCGCTTTCCCCCCTCCGAGAGGACTCCCGTAACTGTCCTGCCGCCGCTTTTAAAAGGGAAACCTGCCTGCGCTGCACTGAGCCTGTTTTTGTTCCAGCGTGTGCCACACTGCGCGCTCCTGGCCGGCAAAACGCGCTCCCCGCGGCCAGAATAAACAAAAAAATTAATATGAGGAGGTTAAAAAAAAAAAAAAAGAAGACAAAAGTTCACCGCATCTCAGTCCCACAGTGTGTTCTCATCCCACCAGACGGAGGTGCAGAGAGCGTGTGAGAGGAGGCTGAACGCGCTCCTGGAGAAGACAGTGCGCTCCCCCCCGTCACCAACTCCTCAGAGCCAATGACTGCTTGATGCTCCTCATGTGCAGGAAAAACCACAAGGAGGCAAAACACACAAACACACAAAGCTGCCGGGGACACAGTCAGATTTCTTTTTCTTTTCTTTTTTTGCCTCGGGATATTATCTGCACCTTGTCTGACAAGCAGCTTTGTGGGAAGATGTTGGGAGCTTCAGGAGCTGCTGACTGTTTGCCAGAAGACAAAAGAGACTCTTTCACTGTGGGGGGTTTGCTTTTATGAACACAGTATTGAAAAGGTACACAAGTTGTAGCCTATAGGGGCTGTTTAGAGTTCAGAAATGGTGCTGTTTTTCCAGTTTTGGCTCACAAAAGACTATTTTAAATCTTATTTTCCTCCTGTCAGTCCATAAAAAACACAGATTTGAACATTTAAGTTCTGTCCCATCTCTCACCTTTCCTGTACAGCCAGGTGAACAGTGAGAGCGCCCTCTTCAGGTACAAAGTGTGTTATGACATTAAGCCTGATCTGTAGACATTGACTTTACTTTAAATTGCTACTTTAGTAAAAACACTTGCAAAATACACCTTCATTTTTACATTAATATACACATTTTCTTCACTTTTGACACCCCAAAATGCAGAGAAATGTACATAGAGGTGAATTATATACAGTTAATGAACACACAAAGACAAATTAAAGGAAAACTCTAAACCATTGACCTCTACAGTGAAGAGATCAGTTATACTCTGAGGTCGCTTTGTGCAGCATCATTTCATCCCTTGGACACTGCTAATCAATACAAAGTTGCTCCGCATGATTAACTGCGTCTTTTGATGAAACGTTTCGGTTCTGATTGAACTGGTGTCTTCCAGGAGGGCACAAGAGGTCACTGATTGCTCTGATGAGGATGAAAATGAAGTGAATCATCTGCTATGGCCTTCACAGTCATCAGATCTCAAACCAGTTTAACACCTATTTGGCATTTTTTCGTGAAAGCACCAAATGAGGGAATATCTTTTGGCAGAATGGTGCTCAATCACTCGAGTAGAGTTCCAGAAACTTGGAAAATCAAGGTCCAACGAAGCTGTTTTGGCCTGACACCTTACTAAGACACTTTGCGTTGGTTTTTCTATTAATCTATCACCCATCTATATTAAAGTTTGCAGTTAAAGACATTCAGTTTTATCACATGATGTTACTTACATTAGGTGACGCTTGGATTCTGACAAGGTCTCTGATGAACAAACTGTTAAAAAAGCAAAAACAGAGAGAGCAGATATGTTTATTTGGGATTTGGGATGGCAGTGCTGCGTAAAACGTGAAAATCCACGTCAAACAGATCTACAAGCAGTTTTCATAAAAGGCTATGCAAGTATGAGGCCATTAAAGCCATGTGAGCTGTTAAAAAACTGCAGTGTCTCCACCACCCACAAACACGAGATCTGGGTTAATGGATGGATATGAATCTTTAAGCACTTTCTTTGTAACAAAATCATGAACTTGAAACCAGACATGTACGACCAGACAGTGGATGATGAACTTCCCCTTTGCTGGCTGTGTGTTTTCACTTTTCTCTGAAGCAGCCAGACGCTGAAGGCCAAAAACTTGGAAATGTCTCACGTGAGGGAACATTTCTTTTCTTCTTTCCGAGGCAGCTCTCCCTGCACCCGGGGACGCCTCACTATACTTTTTCTTCCTCATTGCTTAGTTGGCGCTCGTTTTGCTCAGGAAGGATAACTTGGACCACATGCTTGTTCCAATTAAGACCGTCGCTGTGGGAATTCGGGAGCTGCACCGCAGTCATGGAAAAGCTTAATATAGAGAAGAAACGCTTGAATAAAAGACCCCTTTTAGAATTCACTTGGCTGGTGTATGCATTTTGAACATTCAAAGTAGAGTTTTCCTGTGTTAAATGGATTTAAGCGGAAAATGATAATAAAAGTTCTCCAAATCTGAGGGCACCGATGTTCTGCAAATGTCTCATGGAGCACAAGTCAGGCTCCTAAATAAAAACAGATCAATAAATAGCAATTAATTTCATCAGTAATTAGTCATTACCATGATTATCCTTACTGGCATCTTAAATTCATCTGTAGCTTAATCTGTACAGAGCGGTGACTGCCAACAAAGTGGGTGCAGCAGGGGCAGGGCGGGGATTTATTAGAGCACTAAATAAATGCTACTTTGTGCCAGTAAAGTGTCAGCAATGATGAAGGAAACTCTGAAAAGCGATGAGTAAAAGCTGAGGAGTATTACTTCAAGTTTCTGTTTGTCGATTTCTATTAATAGTAACTAAAAAAAAATCACATTCCATGAGAAAATATTAAACATATAATATTAACAATTTCTCCTAAGCTCCTTCTCTAATCAATTAAGTTTAAAACAGAGTAAAATAAATGTTCGTAAATCTCAAGCAAAAAAATATGCTTCAGAACTTGAGTGAGAATATTCACGTTCTTCAGTGTCAATGTAATCCTGTGACACTCATCTGTACATTTGTGGGTAGACCTCAAAGAGGAACTGCTAATAGCTATTTCAGCATACTTTCAAAGGTGCTAAGATACTAATGAGCAAAAAGAAAATATGTGCTTCCCGTTAGCAACCCCCGCAAAACCTTATGAGGACCGTAGTTCCAAAACTAGGAGGAAGAAAAGGAATAATAAGGGTGATAAATTCTTTTTTTTGTTGCATCAACAGTATTTTTTAACACTAGAAGGGTTGTGAATGTCTCATCCACATTTTCTTTTCATGTCCTTGGACACTTTTGTGTATCCATCTGTGAGTAAAATCTCAAAATTGTAGGTATCTAAAAAATAAAGTGTGCCTTGGAAATTGAATATTCGTCAAGTGATTGCTAAATTCCTTAAAGATTTCAAAGGCTGTTAAGTCTGTTATTTGTCCGAGCATTTCAGTTTTGCGGATGAGGCATTTAGGGACATGTGAAACATCATGAAAGCCCACAATTTAGAAACAGAGGAAGTGAGCAAACAGCTGCTTTGACGTGTTTTTCTTTTTTTTTTTCACTTCCCTCTAAAATAGCTCTGGGTGACATAGTTATGATCGTAAGACTCGAAGAAATATCTGCTGACAGTGCCTGTCCATAATTGTGTCTCATTCCTTGCCTCATATAAATCCCAATCACTGTCGACATGATTTGATCAACTCACACCTCATGTGCAGCCACAGTGGCTTATATCAAACGTCAGCAGAGCAAACAAACAATCCCACCCAGATAGAAATATACAACATGCTTAGTGATGAATTCCCTCGTAAAAGACAAGATTTTAGCTGACATGTGCAGTGCGGCCATTTAGGCCGTAAAACATTCCCCAATCAGATGCAGTCCAGCATCAGGATGTGATGGGATTTAGCTCCTGAGGCTCCACACACTCTGCAGCTCTAACCAAGCAGCTCAATCATCACAGAGGTCCAGACTCGGCGGCTGCAGCTTCCTGTGCTGCTCGTCTGCTGCTCTAATCACCTTGTTCCACAACTGAAGCAGAAAGAAGCCAGGCTAGTCCTCAGATGACCACTCCGAGAATCTCCCAAAGCATCCTCTCTCTGCATCTCCCCAAGCCTTCCTTTATCCGACTCCTTCAGTGCGACGTGAAGCAGGATCCGTCGCAGATGCCGTGAACTTTTGCTTGGCAGCAGACCACACCGCACTCGGCCTCCCCAGGGAGACCTTAAAGAGCATCAAGACGTCTGTCACAAAATTAATGAAATGAAATGGAGGCCTTCCAGCAGCATCAAGGCTTTTAGGTCTGAGGGTGGTGGCAAGTGCTAATTTTCCCGCGAGTGCTTTATGCTTAGAGTCGGGTCCCACTTGTTGAGTTGCAGGGCATCAAGTCACCGCAGCATTTATGACACTTGGCCACCTAATAAACGGAGAACAAAGAGGCTGTGTGGCAGTCTGACACCGAAAAACTCTGAGGAGAACAAGCTCCGCTCTGTTCTGGTCTTTCCATAAGAGCATTGCTCATTATTACCTTTTCCGTCCCGCTGCAGTATTACCAAGACATGAAAGCACACAATCATTTAGCCTAGCCTTGAGTGGAAACTTGGTGGAACGGCATAACAGGAAATTCATAATCATATGAATCAGAAGGAAAGCATCACCTGTGGTACAAACAAAGTTAAAAATACACATGAAGTTGCTCATTAATGTTGTTTTTGACCACATCTGTTTAGAAAAAAGCTTTAAATCTTGTTTTACCCACCAGACGAGCTTAGCAGGTGAACATATTGCAAGTAAACAGCCATTTATTTCTCTTAGGAGGTGGTAGAGACCAAAATAGAGCTAAAATAAGAGTGAATATTGGACTTATATTTACTAGGCAGCCAGAAAGATGAGTCCAAATTGATAAAAATGTTGCTCCATCTACATGAACATGTAAATAGCAGCATTTCCTCAAGTATATTATCAAAAGTAGCTGTAAGTCTTGGTGCTGTAAGTTGGTCCTAACATTTCTGGGACTATTATCCAATTGAGTGACATTTTTGTGTATGTGTACTTATTTGGTAATATTTTTTAAGCAGTTTTATCTGATTTAGAATGAAATAAATATGGATATGGACAGCTACAGATATTTTTCCCTTCATAAACTTATGATTTTAACATTTCTTTTTCGCTAGGTGATAGTTTGTTTGCTGTCCCAAATGACCAAAAATAATGGGTTTAAACGTCTTTGTGATCCTGTCATTGTGTTTGTTGTGTATTCATTAAAACCAACAGCACCATCATTCTGTTCCATGAGGAGGCTCCATCTTTTATCTTCACAAAGATGCCACGTATTAGTGAACTCTCTTTACATAAGTCTTTCTCTTTCTCCATACACTGCTAACCGTCTCTTCATTGAATTGTTCAAAATCTCTACTGAATAATTCCACTCAAACACAAGCATGTGTTCAATAACACACCAAAGCCTGAATAGAGGATGGATGACATGGATGAAGGAGCATCACAGTGCGGAGTTTATACAACAATACAACACAATGCCTTCTCCAGCAGCTTTAAAGAAATCCTCCCCCGAGGGAAAACCGCTCAGCTTGCATTGGTAAGCAACCAGTGGCCATATATTGATCATTTTCTTGTGGATAATTCATTGTACATCCAGTGCACAGCAGGAAAAAACTATCTGCAGAGGCCATTTTTCTCCACTCAATCATTCTCTAAGACCCTGTTTATGTATCTCATGCAGCAAACAATAAACTTTAAAAATCTCATTAATTTAGCAACATTTGATGATATATTGACTTCTCTGTCTTCTATTCAGAAACTTAATCAAGCATCAGCAGACAATGAGGGAAAGCAGCAGTGCATGAGACAGGTCAATATTTACGGCACGTCAGAACAGGGTGTAATTGGTTGTACGAAGCGCATAAAACAGCCTCAGTGTCTATCGGGTCATAACAAACTTTTAGTGTACAACACAAGAGGCAGTTCAGGTGTAGATAAAATGTTTTACAACCCAAAAAAACACGAGAGATCCAATTAGAAGCGGCCCAGTGGCGTCCTCTCTCCTAAGCTCCTCTGTAAAGACCTGGAGGGGGTTTAGAGATTCAGTGACAAACGGTCAGAGGACGGCATCCCGGGCTGAAACGCCATCCACTCTCTCTGAATACAGATAGAAGAAACAGACATTTTCCTCTCCACTCAGCCACAGAGGAGGAGAGAACCAATTTGGAGCTTTCATTACGAGCAGAAGGGGTAAATTTCACCTTGACCTGCCTGGTCTGGCTGGCTAACCCCAGTCCCCAGCTGCAGAAGCAGAGGAAATTGGGCCGACTGCTGTGATAGCAGGCTGACAGCTCAGGATGAGAGGACTCAGAAATGGCTGAATAGTTATGCAAATCATGCACGAGTGAACTGTGATTCTGACAGAAGGAGCCCCTCAAGGCTGTCATGGCTGAACTCTACAGGAGCGTTTTCATTACAGGGGCCTCTCGGAGCCGCGAGGTACACAAACAAAACAGTGACCTTTAGATGGACTCTGCTCGGTGATTAGCAAAACTGTGACAACAAAAGCTCCGGTGAGAAAAGCTGACTAACGTTGCTTCACCAGCAACACAAGGACAAAGGCTGACGGCGTGTAGCACCTATCCTGCGCACTATTCAACAGCACGAATAACGAAGCCACCAGAGGGATGTTGGGCCGGGACAAAAACATCGATGGCTGCACATTCTCAGTCAGCAGGCCGTCATATGAGAGCGTGCAAACTAGGCAAGGCGAGTGGAAGGTGGCATTGTGTGTGTGTGCATTTGGTGGCACGTTAGCGGGAAAGGTTTTTGTGTAGGGCATCGATTGTTGTTTTGTTAGGTCAAATGTCAGTGGGTTGAAACAAACAAACACTGATGCAGAGGCTGTGAAAAGGCTGAGCTGGTGTTTTTGATGATTCACAGTGGGAGAGAGGAGTCTGTGTAAAGGGCTGTTGGCCAGACAATTATTATGTTTAGAATAATAAAACTAATGATTACTGAAAAGAAATGAAGATTGACCAGAATTCTTAGAGACATTTGTACAATTTCTGCATAATCAGTAAGGATTTTGCTTCTTCAGCATTTGAGGTGATAATCAATTTGTTTTAATTAAAAAAAGACATAAATGGATTGAAGTACTTTTCTCTTTTCAAAGGCAGAGTCAATAGTGAAATTGAAAAATGTGTATAAAAGTAAATCTTAGATTTGTGTTGACAAAAACCGGTGCACAACTGCATATGTGAAAATGTAAATACAGTACTCTGCCTTTGGGCAATCTTCAATTAAACATCTACAACTTTTCTCATCTATAGTTACAATATCACAGTTACAATCATATATGATATAACAATGAAGTATTTTATGAATTCTGCAAACTAGTCAAAAGCTGGTGGTTATGGCTACTGCGTTGATTGAATTTAACTGCCAACTCATTAACTTGCATGAAAGAACAAATTGACCTATTGAATCATTTAAATAATAATTTATATATATTTAAAAAAAAAAAAAAAAAACGGTTACAGGAAAAAAATAGCAAATGTATTTAGCATTAGTTTTGGCTAGATAGCCAAGTCTTGGTGACTATTTTACAGCTGTTTAATGGAAATTCAACATTGTTTATTTGGTCAAACTGAAGGAATAAAGTCCCATCTTACCTCAGCTTGGAGTAAATTTGTAGTTACTGCTCTTTGGCTTTCAAAGACACAACCAAGTGGCAGACAAAAGGCAGTGAGACAGTGTAAGGCAAGGGCACAAACAATAAAACAGAGGAGCAGCTCTGAGGCTGAAATTGATCCTGTGGCCCTCTGATAAATCTCTGACCCAGAATCCAGCCAAAGACCCTTCAGTGATGGAGAACGAGACTAAACAGCAATGACACTGGAGGTTGTGGTCAAAGTCTAAAAATTAAAGATTCATAGCGTGCAACAATATGAAGGGGTGGGAGTATTTCCTGATGGCTTTTGACTAAGTGCAACGACTCAGCACTCAGACGATACAACCCACACATTTACCTGACATTTATTATAAATGGGATGGAGACTGCAGCAGCTTTAGAAGTGTGCATCACCGCTCCAACTCCTTATAAAAGCCAGAGGTACTGCAATATAAAAAAAAAAAAAACAAAAAAAGCAGGTTTGAAAGAAATCAATGTTTTTGTCCAGTTAATGTTTAATAAGTCTGTAGACATGACTGTGTGAGAAAGAGGGCACATTTCTCAGTAAACAGTGGATATTAAACTATTATGATTTTCAGAAAATAGTTTTATACGCTTTCTGCTGAGAGTTTGATGAGAAAATTGATTCCACTTCTGTGTCTATAAAGCAGATATGAAGCTAGGATCAGCATATATTGCTATTTTTGAATAAAATTTGGGAGCAAATTCAACAAAAACGCATTTATAAAAGTGGGCCAAACTAAAATAACTTACAGCATATTTAGACAGATACAAGAGCGGTATCTTATCTTATCGTGTGTCTTTGCGAGAAAGAAATGACAGCCTGATACTGAATTAATGTCTACATGCTCCATTTAGCGTAATCGCTGTACACTATACAGCCTGATCTTGTAAATCATCCTGTTGACTGTCAAATATGAGAGGACTATTTATAATGACACACCTAAAAAGAGCCATAACTGAACAGTCGTGAAATTTAGAACAGATAGGTTTAACTGTGCTGTTTATGATCCATCTGCTGTGTGCTGTTTGATACAGAGTCAGTTCAAACCACACACATAGCAGCTGAAGGACGCCAACTTGTAATGGATTTTAATTTGCAAATAAAACGGGCAAACTATTTTATTTGCGCTTGTGAGGATTAAAGTGGCTCACTAATGAAGTCAGGACTCTATTTGGAGGCTCTGTGTGCTCAGCGGAGCATTTCAATTCGGCGAACTGGATGTTTTCTGCTTTTGCCAGCACTGAAGAAAACCTTTAATCACCATTCACAAGGCGCCACAAATAGAAAGACTCTTGTAGCGCTTAGTTAATACACTGCCACAATGGTGTCCAAAATGTTATTTCTTGGATTTGTTCTAATGCCCTAATGACATTTGTCCGTCTCTTTTAAAAAAAAAAAAAGTATTTAAAAATTATGCTTTTTTTAAAATGTTTCCACAGTCAGCATTTAATGGAGTACATTTATTCGCTTTCTTGCCAAGAATTTAGTGAGAAGATCGATGCCACACTTGGCTATAGCCAGCAGAAAGTCTCCATATAGATTCAAAAGTTTATTGCTCTTGGCAAAGAAACACGACCCATAAAACTGCAACTCGGCATTTTTAATATTTTGTACAAATTAAACAAACAAGATATAATATGTTACTTAGTGAGTTTTAGAGGTAATAGTAGGCAGATGTTGTTACAGTGTGGCTGTTTCTCCTGTTTCCAGGCTTGGATCTTACTTAGCTCACCATCTTGAGCTTATATTTACCTGACAAATATGAGAGTGGTATTGATCTTCTCTTCTAAATCTCAAAAAGAAAGCAACATAGTGCTGCACAGGGCACAGCTCCTGCAGTTAAATCGACATTACTGTTCATACCGTACATAAACATAGTCACACTCGCTCTGTGGGTGTTGTAATCTGAACCACTCTGTTCTAAGTTTGGGCAGCCGGTTCAGCCACTCATGCATGTTAGTGCATGCGAGTCCCTCCCTTTGAAACTGCTTATAAACAACCAAGAGTGAAGTCCCACTCCATTTCAAACTAATTTATGTACATTCATTTTATTTCATTTCAGCGTGATGGTTCCTGTCCACAGCATCCTTCACTTCAACATTTCAAAAGTTGGGGCGTTGCGTTGCCATCTTCTAATTTGCATAAAGATGAGGTCTTGGCTACTTAATGCAAATGATGCGAGGAGCGTCGAGTGTGATGTGTCACGAAACTTCTTGAAAAACTTTTTAAATGATGGTTGTTGATCTAAAATGAAGACAGATTCAGCAACTGCGTGGGTTATTTCTCACCTCAAATGTCTTCAGGAAGACAATTAAAGGGAGTGCCCAAGCAAGCAGCTATGTTGGTCCAGTTTTAAATCCAGGAGCACCAAGTGAAGCATCGTCCAATCAGGTGCAGATGATTTTTGTGCAGTCGTAACGGGGTGAATCCTGTGCTGATTCCTGTTGAAGAGTAGCTCAATCATACACTGCCGAGTTGTAGGCCCATCAGACATCCAGTGTTGGGAAGCAATCACACACATCAAAAAACTGACAGGTACCATAGTGTCACTACTGCTGCTTTAAGGTTCGTCTGCTCCTCTACGCTTTCATCCATTCCATTCCACTCTCGCTGGATTGTTTTTTGTTTGCTCTTGTGTATGCAACCTTCGCGGTTGTAAATTAAGCAGGACGATAAGGAGAATGTTTGACTCATGTTCATTTTGGTCCGAGGTGCTGGTGATTTTTGTGACATCCTGTGGATCTGAGAAGTTGCACACAGAATTTTTGAGTGCTTTAATAACTAATTTATTGGTATTTATACATAAAACTCGGATTCAACGATCATCGGCTCTTCTGCAGATCGAGTGGGGAATACCACGCCAAGTCATTTAAAGACTGTAGCTACGGCTCACAACTACCATTGAAAAGCTTCTTGCAAAATATCTGAAATTCACTCTTTATATTTTCAACCCAAACTGGTACCTCAGCAGCAGGTCAGGACATCATTTAAATCTGACTGATTGCAGAATGAACACATAAAGGACGACTCCCGGCCAGCCAGACCTTTGCCAACTTATCATTCCCCTGCTCTCTTTCCCTACATGTACTGTCTATCTATACTATGCAATCTAAACAAAGGCAAAATGCCAACATCTTAGATAAGGTCCATTGTTTTTATGCTTCAGAGCTGTTGCAGTCAGCACCATTAGCATCGGGGGGGTATTTGTACAAAGGGTTGGAGAAGGACAGCTTGGCGTCTTTCCAGTTCGAACCATGCTGTGGATGAGTACACACAAAGAGACATACATCACGTCACTGACTTCCGCACAGATAATTAGAGTAAAGGCCGGCGCAGACACCTCACCTCCACCTCCCGCCCCCACGGGTAGACACTAATGGAAAGCCCACGACCATCACTCCTGCTGGGGTTAACGCCAGGACAACCACATGACCTTTCATCCAGGGACGGGCGCTGGGGCAAAGAAAATCATGTACGTGGGTTTAAAATGAGATGTGCCTTAATGTGTGAGAGCGCGTGAAATGCAGGCGCAATTAAAACCAGTTTGACCTGTTATGTGTCCATAATTACACCTCTAACCTCCATAAAGCATTTCATCATCTTCTGGAGGTGGAATAATCACACACCGTTTCCGCTCATCTGCGAAGCAAGTGGCGAAGTGGATCTGTCTATGTCATGGAGATACCACTTCACACCTACAGCACTCTATTTATAGCAGTGGCAGCCACATGAAAGCAAACATGTACAGACATGCCAAAACAGATATAGAATAAACTGGAATGTATTTAAGAGCTCTGTGTGTATGCAGTATATCATAGAAGCATAATCAGATTTTAATTGTTGGCATGAAGAAAACATAAAGGTTTCATATTTGCTTTTGGAAAAGAACATGTGTAATGTCACATGTCTGCGTCTCATCAGTACAAAACACGCACGCACGCACGCACGCACGCACGCACGCACGCACACACACACACACACACACACACACACACACACACACTTTCCACCATGAAATTTGTAATAATTTCCCTCATCAGAGCCGTGACAGTTGTGGCTCCCCACATCCCTCTCATGTTTATTATTCGATGATATGCCCATGGACATAAAAATGTGTGCGTGTGCTCAGACATGCATCACACTCATTTTGTGTTTTTGTTTTTTTTTTTTCTTTTTGACACACACTCATGAATGCACACACACAAGAGCCATTAACCAAATGGAAGAGCTGCGACTGTATCATCTCCTGTCCTGGGATCTTTCTCACTGATGGCACGAATAACGGCGGAAATTGCGGGAAACAAAGCACACAGTGGGCGGAAATAATAGGAGCACCTGTGCAACGTAATGCAATCTGGTGTATAGCCTCTCGTCATGTGACCTTTTTGTTCGGGCAGCGGCAGAAAAACGACTGATTGAACCGGTTATTTTTGGCTTTGTAGGTTTGTGCTGCTGTATTTGATCAGATTATGTGGTTGTATACGGCTGTACATACACCACAGTGTGTACATATGACACTTGAAGAAACACAAAGTTGCAGAGACGTGCATTAAGGGCAAAATCAATAATCTTAAATCAAAAATCTAATTTAGCAGAGAGGCTTGGCAATCACCTTCTGACCTCCTCTTATGTTAAATCCAATAATTGAATAAATGCGAGCTGAAAGGGAGAAAAATGAGATTTGTATAGCCTGAAAACCAAATGTTACTCAAAATGAATTCACTGATGATTGATCGGACATTTCTGTGTGCTGACCTGTGCTCCCCAGTCAGAGTCTAGGTTATCCGTCACCATCGCGTGAGGCTTTCTGTGGAGCCAGCAAACACACTCATCATCACCTTCATCATGAACAACACCAGGATCAGAAAAATGAGCAACAGTGACGGTAATATTGCAGATAAAACTCACATTTGGCAGCATTTGTTCTTGAATAAAGCCAGAAAACACACTGCGAGTCCGAGTACGAGCAGCAGCAACCCGATACCGATGCCAGCATACACAGCATCTAAACAAGGAGGAGGCATTCAATCCTCACTGGAACGTGCTGAGACATTAACAGGGTATGCAAGGATATGGTAATTAAGTTTGGTTTAACAGAGGTGAGTGGGGAGGTGTGTTTCTTGATTACCCAGCTCTGTGTCCTCTGGTGTGGGTGATGAAGTGGAGAGGGAGGTTTCTCCCTCAAATGGCAACGGTTTCCTGTCCATCCTGGATTACACCTGCGATCAGATACAAACAAACAGTCAAAAAGATGTGAAATGGATGCTGAGACATAGTGCTGCAGCAAAATAATCAAAACACACTTTACTTGCACCTTTCAAATTTAAAAATGGCTTACACTACATTACAGCACACATCCGGTACAAGTATTATTATTATTCTTAACAAGTCTCACAAAAAGACGAAGGCCTGTTCTATAAAGCACGTTACAAAAAGCAAACTAAGAAAAGCAAGGATTAATGAACCCAATACATCAATTCGGGCAAAAGCAGTTCCATAAAGGTCAGTTCTAGGTCATGCAGTTATTTTTCATCACATGAAATCACCGTGTAATTTATTTAAGTTACTATTTATGTAAGCTGACCTTCTGTAAACCTTTATTTTTGGACTGTCCAGTTAATTATGTCTAATAATATGGCAGAGAGTCAGTGGTAAAATCTTTGCTTTCCAACCAGGTGAGAAACTCCAGTTAAGCCACAACTCAGACTTATCCTGAGTTTGAAAAATGCTGAATTTACTTTAGGAATCCGAAACAATCCTAAAGTATGAACTGACTAACTGATATAAGCATGGCTTATCAGGAACAGGCCTCCATTCTTATTTCTGTACCACCTTGAGCTCCATTTTTGTCCATGAACTTTTGAAAACACACCAATGAACCAAAGACACTGTAGTTTATCTTGAATCAATCTCACAGTCACGTCCAGCTGTCAGAAATACTGAAAAAAGCACCAAAGTTGGAATAATACACCTTTGTAAATAGCAACCAACAAATCCAGTTTGAGAAAAACCTGATGAATTTTCACCCACCTGTTTTCTGAAATTACTGTGCCTTTAAAACCTCAGCACACTCTACATTTGTGGAGAAAACATAGGAAACACCTTATGGTGATGATTTATAAAAGAAAAAAAATGACAAAAGTGAAGCAAAATGAATGAAGAAAGATACTAAGATAAAGAAAATAACCTGGTTTCTCCATCAAACATGTGCACACCGTTTGTATCTTGGCAAATGGTTTAAGATTTATGCACCAGCAATCCAGCATGGAAATACAGAGTAATTTACAAATAGTTTGGCTGGTTTGGTGAGCTGCATCTCTGGGAAAGCAGCTTCCTCGTCTCCCAAACTCTCCTCCAAGTCAACATCTGTTCAGTATCAGCTTGATTTCTGAGCAACATTGACCTTCTAATGCGAAACACACAGCTCTCAGCGAAGCCAGGCTGTGTCATTATCATTCAGAGGGGGTCAGCGTACATTCTGTGTGACAGTCTGGCCATGGCAGTGGGCTGTTCCTGGCCCGGGTCCCCGGTGGACCCTGCTCAGCAGAGTGCAGGGACGTGATTCAAATACAGAGCCAGAGGTGCCCTCCCAGTGCTGGCCTCGGAGCTGTTATCAACGCTGCAACAGCTACTAGAGCTCCATACCACACTGAGCAGTGAATGACAGTGGTAAAGTCCTGTTACATAATGAGAGGAGGCAGCGGCAGTGGTGGAGCTTCAGTGGGGAATGTTGGACAGGGGGATGAATAGGAAGAGGAATCAAACACAAGAATGAGAGAATGAGGGCACGAGGGAGAGGCAGCATCTCTGACAAAAAGCAGGCACAAATAATTTCTTGTCAACAGTTTTTTATCATTAAAAGAAAGAAAGGGCTCTCTGGGGAAATATAAGAATTGCCCTCTTTCCTCTCTAGCAGCTGGAAAGGCATGTTGGTATCTGTGTTTGATTGACAGCATCTGGCAGGCTGAGCTCTGGCAGATAAATTAGAGACAAGCTGCTGATATGTCTCTGGCAGGCAGCTTGTTGTAAGTAGTAAAGATACTGAATAGTAACGGCCACACCAGCATATAAAAGGATGTCTGCAGGTACATATATATTCTGTATTTGCTGTCTAGCCTGCAAACTGACATCAGCGGTGCACTTCTGGTAGGTTTGGCAGCTTACACATAAGGCTAAGCTGGAGAAGACGTGTTGTAAGTTAAGTTAGGTGAGGGCTGCCATTGAAAGTCTGCAGTTTGTAGCAGTTATGGTTTAAAATAAGGCGATTTGACCAACTGTACAGAAAATGAATGTCAACAAAAGTGTGGTTCCTCATTGGGGTTTCACAGGATAATTGATTTGCAGACAGATACGGAAGATGAAACAGACAAACCCTGATGTGTTGCATTTACAACAATGTGACACTGATTGCACTGTCGACACACTGTGCAGTTAACAATGTGACTTTAGAGAACATATATCTCACCTGCTACACATTTCACATCCATTTTTTTTTTTTTTTTGCAGAGTTGAATCCTCATGCACTCATGTCTCAGAGAGGATTCACTGGTGCGTAATGATGTTAGCGGATCCAGCAGCAAGTCTCATAATTGCATTCTTATTTTTTTTAATGAATAATACTTCACTGCACACATTCCACGCTGATGAAGCAGATTCATGAGCTTCATATAAAATCTCCAACAGAGTGAGCGTAGTGTCTGTCTCGACTAAATGAATGACTGAATGAGTTTTCTGTGGCCTACCCGCTAAGACCACTGGTGGCGGAGGCCTCGTTTAAATATTGACCAGGAGAATCCATCGGAGATTCCCAGGAAACACTATGCTGGTGGATAAATGAAGGCAGAACCCCTGTTTAATCTGCAGGGGATAAGCAGATTCCCACATGCTTCGCGGAGCGTGTCTTTCCATGGCAAGAAACAAGACTGATGGGATTTCCATGATTTAAATCTCTCAAAGAGAGATAAAGGAAGGGAGGAGGAGGAGAGAGAAAGCGAGAGAGAGTAGACGTGATACCTATCTTTGTTTGTGCTTGTTTATGAATGTGTGAGTTTGTGCATAGCTCTGCTTATAAATGCATGTTTGTGTCAGTTAAGTTCAACTTACATGCAAACAGGGCCGTTTTGCTCTGCGACACATGTGCCGAGATTCAGGCAATACATTGGAGGACAATCTGCAAATGAAGAAAAAGAAAGTAGCCATTATCAAACATAAAAAAAACACCAAAAATAATTTCTTTGAATGCTTCTTCCTGTCTCCATGCTCTCTTTCTCTCTGTCACTAGCAACCATTTTTCTCTTCCCCTGACAGGGAACAGATGCATTATGTTGTTGAGGGAAACAGCGCACTGTTGAGTGTCTTCCATTAACCTCTACAGAGAGCATGTGGAGTGCTGTGAAAGAGTTTTAGTGCACGAAATAAAATGAGGATGCTTTCAAAAGTAAAGCTATGTCATAAAAAGTGCAGGTTCTCCCAGGCACACTTGAGTCAGTTTTTCAAGGTACTTGGAAAGTAGGTTGTTCCAAGCATTTTGGAAAGGTTGGAGACAATTCTTGGTGTCTTAGTGTTTTCTGTGTCTTCATGTAACCTCAGACTGACTCCATGGTGTTAAGATCAGAGCTCTGTAGGGGCCATCCATCTGTTGCAGGACTTCTTGTTCTTTATGTCTCTGGTTGCACGTTTAGGCTTGTTATCAAACTGCAGAATGAATTTGAAGATAGTACCGCATGGATAAGAATCTATACATCTACCTACGACTTCTGGACCATACTGTTGATTAAACCATTTCTTCCTTCTTCCGTACAATACACCTGATGATGTGTGTTCCTGCCTTCATAGGTTAGTTGAGGGTTATCAGGGTTGGCTGTGAAATAATCATCATGTTTGAAACACCATTATGAAGTTCTGTTCCACTCTTGATAAAGCGACTATGGCTTGGCAGTGAATGTAGGCTAAATGGGAGGTTTGGTCTTGTTTCTTAAAACGCAGGAAAGCAGAGGTTTATATGGATTGGATTTTGGCAGCTCACTGTAACCTGTGAGGTGTGCTTTGAAGACTAAACAGCCAGACCCCAAAATGTGATGGAACACCATACTTGAACTAAATGTCACAATGACTGATGTCAAAGCTTTTAAAGAAGCTAAATCGAAGCATGCAGTCACGAATGCAAGTGGAAAAATGTGGAGAAATATATGATCAAAGCACATTAGGCGTGGTGTTTTGGTGGTGGAAGTAGAAGTAGTCAGACTTTGGAGTGTTGGTAAGGTTAGTAAAAGCATGTTACCATCGCAGCTGGACTCATCTGAGTGGAAAGGCAGGCAGTCGGCAGAGTGATCACAACGTTTCTGAAGCGGGATGCAAGCAGGCGAATTTTCACACACCAGTTCTCCCAGCTCACACTGCAGCAGAGCTGGTGGAAAAATGAGGAAACACGAAGAGGGGTGAATTCACCGATGAGCGGAACATCAGCGCTACTTTGATCATAATCTGTGAGATAATCTGTGTTTACTTCTTCAATTTTCCTACTGCACATTACTCTCGTCATGTTTAGAGTTTTGAGATGTTTAGAGTTTAGATGTTTCTTTGCAAGTAAACATTGTGCAAGTTGTTGCACCAAAATTCAAACAGTTCAGCTTTTGCCTCCATGCTGCTGAGAAAAATCATCATACTGCCAGGCACCACAAACCTGCTGCTTTCAATCAAGGACACAGAAACATCGAGTTTATTTAAGGAGCACATTTTAAAACAACAAACGCTGACTAAAATAAAAATGAATTTAACACACAAAATAAATAAAGCGATACAGTCGTCATATTTTAACTACTGGGATTAAGAGCAGATGTAAAAGACAAAAAACATGAAGAGAGTGAAGAAATCTAACACAGGAGACAGAGAAAATGGTGGAATATGGTTCGAGACAAACCTGGAGTAAATTTGGTTGGTTTCGGATACAAGGACACAAACCAGCAACTAAACACAGCTTCAAAGTCAAACACCTCCACTCATGCAAAAAATGGTTTCATATCTGATTTTACTGCCTCTACAACAGCAGCCATGTTGTCTTTTTGGAAACAGTGCCGTTGCTGCTTTGGATAATCAACATCACATGCTGTCAACAGTTTTTATAGGGACTACTTCTCCAGTGGAAAATAGTTCCAGTGAAAGCAGTTCACCATGAGGTCTGTGGATTATCCACAAGTAACCATTATGCTTTTGGAAAGAGATGATGGTGTTGAATTTTTGAGTTATTTAGCTCGATCACTGACAAGCTTTTATACAGGATAATACATCTATCTGTTACTGGATCACATATTTGTACTATTTACTTCAAGTGAAGTGGATTCCCCAGAACTGCAAGGCCCGTTTCCAGTCAACTATCCTTAATGACAAAAACACACGAGCTAACTCACGGCAGCTGTACTCATCCTCTCCATCTGGGCAGTCAAGGACTCTGTCGCAGCGCAGGATGGAAGGGAGGCAGCGGAGGTCTGAACACTGAAAATATCCAGTCGGACAGGCGTCCTGAGGAGGAAGAGTTCCGGGTACCAAGGCCGGGCAGTGCTCCTCATCAGACCGATCAACGCAGTCCGGCACCCCGTCACACCTCCAGCTCTGGGGGATGCACTGAAAAGAGTACGAACACTGGAACTGGTCCGCACCACAGGTCAGAGGCTGCGGAGTTACTGGTCCTGAGATTTAAAAAAAATGCCCTTTTTAGTGAAGATGGTTCAATGAGAAATGTCAGAGAATTGTTTGGAGATGGGTGTACATGGTGGAAAAGCAGAAAAATTATGCTAACGCTGTTTTTAAGATCACAAGCTTCTCCAGAAAGTCAGTTGAAGAAGCAGTTTAAGGGTAAAGGCAGAGTGAGAAGGTGGGGGTGAGGAAACAACACAATATAAATGTAATTGCTTTTGCTCCCTGAAGCCCTCTGTGCCATCCCCCGGCATTGACCCCGTCTCCACGGTGAATTTATATATGGACCTACAGGGCAACAGGCTCCATTAGCTCACTACACTCTCCCCGAGGGTCCACACAAGTCACATGGAAACTGAGGAGCAGAACGGGGATGTTGGAGGACAGAAAATATGGAAAAAAGAGGAAATGGGAGAAGGTGAAAACGGGAGGAAATGAAATGAAAAATGAGGACGGTGCTGGAGGGGCGGGAAATGTGGGGGGAAAAAAGAAACAAAATGGAAACTACCTCCAATCATGCAATCTGTGGTGAAGGAGATGTCATCCAGAGCGATGTCAGTCCACATGTCTCCACCCACCTCTGCCTGGAAGGTCACTCTGAAAGGTGCCTGGTTGGACAGGATGACATTAGCGTATCTCCATTGGTTGCCATGGTTTCCAGTGGCTGCCCACATCCGCAGACGGGTACCGCTGGATCCAACGGTGTAGACCTGATGAGTTCACGTGACATAAAACGACATTTCCAAATGATGTTGTGCACTAAATTGAGCGAGACAGTGGTTATTGGTTATTTTTGAGTGGTATTTGTTCTGAATGAAATTTATTTTGGTCTGAAAAGGACCCAAACACACTATAACCTTTACAACAACACAAAAGAACTCTCCGTAGATCGACACTGTGTAGGATAAAGTTACAGTTTGCTATGTTGTAATAAGACATCCTTTTGATCACACATTTTACTTGTGTTCATTCATTTTAAAAGTTCCCCTTCAGACGAGGAAGAACTACTTACATCTTTTAACAGTTCCAATAGTACCACAATGTAAAAATATTCCATTACGTACAAGTCCTGCGATAAAATGACTACTTAAGTGTCACAGTTTTTTGTACAGTATTACCATTCATCTACCATTCATTTCCTGTCAGATTGTCTTTTCATCCAGATTTCCAACCATAAATAAGATATATACACTATCCTTCAAAAGTTTGGGGTCACTTAGAAATGTCCTTATATTTGAAAGAAAAGCAGTTTTATTTAATGAAGATAACATTGAATTAATCAGAAATCCAGTCTAGACATTGTTAATGTGGTAAATGACTATTCTAGCTGGAAACAGCTGATTTTTAATGGAATATCTACATAGGAATACAGAGGAATATTTCCAGCAACCATCACTCCTGTGTTCTAATGCTACATTGTATTAGCTAATGGTGTTGAAAGGCTAATTGATGATTAGAAAACCCTTGTGCAGTTATGTTAGCACATGAATAAAAGTGTGAATTTTCATGGAAAACATGAACTTGTCTGGATGACCCCAAACTTTTGAACGGTAGTGTATATATGTTTTTTTAAAATAATTTTTTTGACCTTTTAGACCAGTTGAGCGAACGAGACGGCATTATTAATAATAATTTCTGTTCTGTTTTTGACCTCTGTTTGCTAACCTGGAGCTTCTTTTTTTGCCTGATCTCTTTTCCCTTCCTGTTTTGGTAAAATACAGGCAGACTTTTATCTGCCTTTCTCCGAGTTGTGCATTTGGGCTCATTTCCTGAGCTAGTTACAATGTAAACGTGCTGACTTTATCAACAGTAAAAGTACTCATTATCTAAATTAGCCCTTTCAGAGTGTCACGTTATCAATTATTATGATACTATCCATGCATATTATAAGCACTTACACCTCAGTAGCTTTTCAACGTGGTAAGTGGTTGAGATGGAGCTAATGTTACTTAGCTAATTAACTACTTTATGTGTTGCTGGGTAATTTAATCCTGCATAAGGTACCATATTTTATGATATCTAGTAGGTAAAGTATTTATCTGGAAAGTAGCCCATAATTATATGACTCAGATGAATGCAGTTAAATATACAATATTTTTGCACATATGAATTTTAGTGGAACAGATGCTCCAAATAAAGTAGCACAAAATAGAAGTTATCAAGCAAAGTATGGAGATCATAGATTGTACTTAAGCACATTACTTGTTCATACCTTGTTTTAAAACATACACATTCTACTCATCATGTCAAACTAATTCTCCTTGATTTTTAACAGTTTTTGAATTTTGTATAGTTACAGATTACGAGGCTCAGTTTTGACTTTATTGTCATTATTTGTACTTGATTCTTAGTTTAACAAACTGAAGCGAGTTGCTTTTTGAGCAGCTTTGTTTACAATCTGTGTGTGATTGTTCCCTTTAAAGTATATTTATGTACATCAGCAATATATAACAAAGTCTGATTGCAGAAATAATTTATTTTATACAGTTCTGCAATTACAATGTTTACTTTCACATAATTTAAATTAGTGTATATTCCACATCAGTTCTGAGAGCCTTGTCTTTTCTATCTAATTAGGGTGTTTTTTTTAGTATTTGCTTGTTGTTTCTTGTTTTGAAATTAACCCAGCGAACAAAGAGAGCCTAAAAAAGACATGAAAAGATGGATATGATAATCAGGTTTGTAAGGTGCCATGCTTTGATGGATTATTTGCTGGCAGGGAGACTTTCATTCCCTCCTGTGGGTAACAGATGATTGACAGTAAGCAGACTGTAATGCAGTGATTGGGTGAGTAAAACAAGAAAGAAATTCCTGAAAAAGTGCCTTCAGGTTGATTGTGATGGATCATCTGATGGTAAATGACAATAAAAAACATCCTTGGAGGCTCGGTGCCTGATAGAACCTGAAGAACAGAAAGACTTTGAATCATTTATGGAAATGTGGCTGATACTGGGTCACCTTCAGTGTTCCCATCCTGTCAGAGCCGTGCATGAAGAACCAGAAGCGCAGGTGACACTGGCCGATACTGGCAGGAAATGGACTCCTGGTGGTCACCATGGCAACGTCACCCTCCCTCTGAGTGGCAGAGTGTACGTACAAGAAGTTCCCTCCACCCCCTTTGGAGACAAATGCAGTAAACTTTACATTTGTAGTACATTTATGTAAGATATGAGTAACATTTCAGAGCTAAATCCTGCTCAACCATCCAATTTCAGCTGCAGAAAAAAAATCCAATAATTTTGTTCTGTTGGTTCCAATATACATGATATTTGGACAGAAGAAGGTTGTTGTGAAATGTTGTAGCCTGCAGCAAAAAGCAGCAGAGGGCTTCTTCGGCTCGGCTAGGCTTGGAGATGAGACTGCATCTGTGCAACGCCAGAACAAAGTGGGAGTTTTCCACATGAGTTAAAGGGGATTTAAGGGCATCACAATCCACAGTGAGCAGCAAAACCCTGCTCCCACCCACAACACTGGTTTCTTTTGCTGTGACTCAAAACATATAAATCAAACGAGAGTCAGTGCAGACACTCAGATAAAAGTTGTTTCCCATTAACACATGTTGCTCTGTCATTCTGATGGTAACATAATCGGATAATGCAACTAAAGGATTTCTGCAGAGTCATGCTTTGAACTTGCTCATCGCTGTAATATGTGTATGTTCCACATGGTCAGATTTATTGATCCAGATTCCAGAGTCATCACTCCGATCGATGAACTCAACCGGCCAATCAGAATTGGCTCAGCAGCCCGCTGACAGCCAATACAAGGAGGAGTTACAGCTACATCTCAGAGTAGGACAGCAGGTTAATCGAGTGCACTGTCACCCTCGAAAAAACGCTGCTTCATCTTCAAGTTTATGGTGGACGAGGTATGTGTGGATGATACACCTCCAGTCCAACATCAGCTCTGCAGCATCAGTGCAGAAAAACATAAAATTCCCTTTCAATAATTGTACGTTTGCCCTAGATGCTTTTAGATCAACTGTTAATCACTACACATCAAGGTTATCACAAATGAATTATAACTTGGGCTGCAACAAGCAATTCATCGACTGTATTTATACCTTAACCAACAACCAAAAAAACAAACAAGAAGAAAAAAGTCATTTTATATCTACAGAAAGCCAAAACTACATTATTTCACAGAGCCTGAACCTACAAAAACAGAAAGAACCATTGGATTTCCAAGTTTCCAACGGTCTTGAACCGTGTTCGACCTGTTTTTCTGAAAGGAAAATCTAAGCTTTTTAAAATTGTGGTATTTCATCAAAATCACTTTATTCTACATGTCACATTTAAAAATCCACCAAAAATAAGTAGTAGTATGTAGTTGCAGTAGTAGTAGACATTCCATAAAAAAATAAAAATAAAAATTGCATTCATCGGTGCAGTTGAGAAGCTATGAGTGACTTAGCGATGGCCGAAAGCCACATCAAAAAAAAAAAAAAAAAGACAGGTATTTCATTTGACTAAACTGGGGTGACACGCAGGTTGTTTTTACAGCAGATACAGTAGGAGAAGAAAGAATAGAAACAAATCATAAAATATCTATACTATGTAAACATCTATGGGCAGTTGGAAAATGTTGCACTTTTGCAAAAAAAAATTTCTTTCAATTTTTGTAAAATAAATAATCAAATAATTCACTTTTCATTTTTTTAATTTATGATTTAGGGCTTTCTAAATTTGCTATGTTGCACATAAAACATTTTAAAAATTTTCCTACTTTGAGGCAAGACTCTGCTGCTTCTAGGGAGGCACGGGACTTTTTATTGCAGTGAAAAATGGGCCCACACTGTATAAAAATGTGGCGGAGTTTTAAAAAAAAACAAAAAACTCTAGAAACTGCTTGGAGTTCAAAAGGACGAGCTTCACAATCTCTTTGTACCAATTGTGATGTCTCCAACATTCCAGGCTCTGAAAATGTTCCTTTCACGATGATATAAAACAGAGACAGAAGCAAACCCTCAAATTTGGAGAAGCTGAAAACACTGTGTTCTTAATTAACAGTTATTATTATTATTATATCAACAGACAGAAGACAGACAGAAGACAACACAGTAATCAAAGGTTTGCATTGCCCTTTATAGTTGAGGGTAATTGTAGCCTTGGCACTATCATTTCTTAATTAATCAGTTAAAGCTGCATGGCTATACACAAGACAAACAACAAGTCCGATGCTGTTAAGCTCAGTTTGACTCAGACTGACATTGATAAGGATGTATTATTAACCCTGCCTTCACCTGCCTGTCGGAAGCTCCTATTTCCCGGCTGTCAGGTTGTAATTACAAAGGCGCTGCACTGAGCTGCCTGAGAGCTGAAAACATGGAAGATGTCAGGAGGATGGAGAAGTTGTTTGTTCTTAATTTGGAGAAATTGGCTTTCTTGACAGCATTATTAATATTTCACTGAAAAACAAGCAAGAAAGCAAACAAGCAGGGAGTTTGGAGGACAAGCAAGACCCTTAGTCCAGAATTAGAGCTGTATGTTTGCTCATTATGACGTCACAGGTTGGAAGAAATATTAAAGTATGTTAATTGTACCAAAGTTAGTCGCTGCATCGGTGTAAGGAGGTGGTCAGTTTCGATGGTGGGTCAGTCAAAGTGCAGGACTTCGACACCTAAACCTGGAGTTTGCATTCTGAGTCTGGCATATGGTTGGTTTTAACCAACTAAAGCACTTTGGTTGAGGTTTGGGGAGGATCGTGGTTTTGGTGAAATGTTTCTTAAATGAAGCAGTCATGTCTCGAGCTTCAAGTTACTGCTGACTTTTCAATGCTAAACCAAGATGTCAGTGGTTCCCCAACATTAAGCAAATGCTGTGAGAGTCTGAGCTTAACCATGAAATATTTTAATCATCATGCTGTTCCTGCGAGTGGGTACTGTATTTAAAAGCAGACACGGTCGGGGTAACAAAATAAATGTGCTGTCAGTAATCATTTTGCAGACACATTTAAAATCAACATTCTGCCACTTGGCCAATATACATATTAAAAATGTTTTATTTAAGTGACATAGAAAATAGAAAGTATGACTCTTGTCTGCTGGAGTAACAGAGGAAGTCAGATAGTGGTATTATAAACTTTATAAGGACAGAGTGGTTGAGTAAGTCAGTGAAAATGTGGGAGAGAAACATTCAAAACACTCTGCTAATGTGTGATATTTACTAATTTGAAACAAAAGATACACCAGTGGGGTAAACAAAAAATGATTATAAGTATTCTTGAAACCAGCATAAAGATCTAGTCACTACAAAATGAAAGCGATGAAATGAAAACCCAAAAACAATCCATCCTTTAAACAGATTTCAGTCTGTGGAGCTTCTTCTAAGCAAGAAGTTGCCAGACATTCAAATTAAAGGGGTTTAAAACTAAATTTTATAGCACCAGTCAGACTTGAACCTTGTTAACTTTAGCTGAAGAACCGAATGAATACCTTCCATTTGTAGACCACTACATAAATCAAGTGCATTTGGTGCTTGGCAACATTAAAAAAACATACTATAGTATTATAGTTTATCATTCTATAATTCTTGCAACTCAGTTTTCAATCAGTCAGCATGTTTTTTTTTTAAAATTTGTGACCGTGATCAATCCAACAAGTGATCCTCTAACTTTAAAAAAAGACAATTAATAGAAGTCAAACAATAATCTTTTCCAAAACCCAAACCAACTAGATTCTTGTGCCTAAATCTAACCAAATGTTAACCAGAGCTTTGACACACATAAATGATGCTTCCTGCTGATTCATCAGACCAAATATTGTTTTTGTGGAGGTCAGTAAGAAAAGATGCACTTTGTCCTTTAACTCAGATTTGTTTTTTAGGAGATATTGGTGGCAGCAGAGCAGGTACAGACCTGGGCTGTGGTCGGTGTGAGGTCCAGCTCCTGGTGTCTCGGTCTTGTGACTGATCCTCCAATCAAAGTCATCGTCAGCGTCTTGAGAAAGCTGGCAGCTCTCTTCCCACTGGCCTTCCTCCATGTTGAAATTACAGGCACCTGGCGAGCCAATTATGTGGTCTAAAAGAGTGAAAGATGGAAGGAAACAGTGAGAAGTCTTTCTGCTCTGTAGTAAGACGGATTCTCTCTCGCTGTCAAAGAAAGCTATTTCCCTTTTCTACTCACCACAGTCTATCTCATCTGATTCATCATCACAGTCGGCCTTGTTGTCACATACCAGGTGGTACTCAATGCAGTGGCCACTGTGACACACAAAGTCTGAGACTGCGGGACAACTAAGTGCATCCACAGCACCTAAAACAGACACAGATCTGAGGGGTAAACAATTATCATTCCAGTTTCCACTCTACATCAGCTCATCTCATTTAATCTTTTTCAGGACTGGCTCATTAGACGGGAACCTATGGCCCTTTTTTCTATCCAGAGAATTAAATCTAGCATCAGACAAAATGCTATGATGAACAACTGTATCTTATTAAAACACAGCTTTCCTGGGCTGTGCACAGCAGCAGAGACAACAGCAAACAAAAGCAGACAAAGGCCTGTCGAGGAAATCAAAGCCTCCAGCTCCACCTTGTTTGAGACAGAACAGAGAGGAAGGAAAAGAGATCAGGTGGATCAGAGACAGGGCACATATAACTACATTATGTGCGTCTGTGTTGATATGTGTGCACTGTTGAACTTCAAAGCTAGAGCCATTAAATGATGACTGAAATGAGGAGGAGGTCAGCGGGGTTAAAACCATCATAGAATAAACTGGAAATCCATTTAAGCATACATTTAAAGTTGATTGAAGTCTGTGTCATTTGGTTTTGGACAGACAGTTTGTCTGCTTTTCAGTTTTTACATACGCATCTCTCAGTCTTTTTCTGTCTTCACTTGTCTGTAGGTTAGTATTTATGTCTCTCTATGTAAGTGTGGTAATATTTGTGCATTGGAGGTGAGGAGGAACCTGGCAAAGGAAAAAAAAAACATCCCACATGGTGTCCAGCTTTGTGCCAGGTCCTGTTTAATGTGAAACATCTGTCTTGGACGTCAACATCAAACGGTGTCTGTCAGCGGCTGTCATCACATTGAAAACCCTCATTTCAAGACACACTCGCTCTCTCTCCTTCTTTTTCTCTGAGTTCAGTCAGTGACAGAGTCAATTTCATACCCAAAACTATCAGTTGGAAAGATCATAAAATAATTTCACAGCATAATTATATCTCGCTTGTGAAGATTATTGGAAGAATACTTTGATAATAGAGCGACAGAGGAAAGCAAGAGAGAAATTTAATGTCACTTAATCCATATTATATAATATGGGCTGAACTCTTCTTATTTTCTAGGCCATTTTTGCTGCTGTAATTACTTATTCGGGTGCTTTGAGACACCTAGAATTGGTCAAGGTTTACATCATTCATTACTATTCTTTAATCCCACATTTACAAAGAGATTGATTCATGGTTCAGTGATCTTGAAAGACAAGATTAAGAACATTCTTAAGACTTCTTAGCCAAAGATAGAATGGTATGAACAGAAAATGAGTGAATAATACAAACTCTTTTTCCCAAACTTTTTAAAGTAAAGTTGAATTAAAGGCTACTTATAAACTAAAGAACCAATAAGAAAGATTTGTGCTGCCACTGTGCACAAAGAGGTTTGCTGAATACCAGTGAGTCTGTGATTACTTTGCCAGGTGGTGAGATTTCTGCCTTTAAAAAAACTTTCCTCTCCACTGCTCTACTTTGGACAATGGAATTCCAAGACCCTGTGAATCCACTATGCTCCCCTACAGTACTTGAATTTTAATGGCCCAGAAACATTCAGAGATGAAAGTGGACAAAGGTGCTCTTTTTATGATGCACCATTATTCATTTTTGTGGAGCGATTCTTGTCTGTCTTCTCTCCGTTGTGAATGAAGGGACTTTCTGATTAAAGAGGAAACAAGACAGAGAGTGTGAGTTTAGTCAATGTGTCTGCGGTTATTTTTAATTAATGAATCATATATATATAGTTTATATTGTCCACTATAACTGCAATTATGTGTGTGGTTCACCAAGAAAAATTAGTAATGTAATAATCTAGAGCATATAAACTTGGAAAAAGTCTTGGGAAAGTCTTTCACGTGGCCTTTACTCGATTATATACCAACCCTACAGCCATGCTAGCAGCTCCACCAACATGCTAAAGCTTAGCAAAGGTAATGTCTGCAAGGTTTACCATCTTAGTTTAATGTGTTAGCATTTGATAGTTCATACTGAACAGAACATGCAGCTGCAGCTAAAGTAAATCATTCATTTTGCAGGTGTGTCATCAAACTTCTTCGGAAGAGGATCCGAGGGATGGAAAGTTTTGAAATAACTACTACTTTTTATTAATGCCAGCATGTCTTACTTGTTTTATTATTCCATTGAAATTTTGCTCTAAATTGTCTAAAGTTTTTAGTCTGGTTTTATCATGTAAAGCAATTTTTTATTTAGTTTTGAAAAGTGCCGCATAAATAATTTATATTATATTATATTATATTATATTATATTATATTATATTATATTATATTATATTATATTATATTATATTATATTATATTATATTATATTATATTATATTATGATTTTATTGGATGTATTAAATACTGACCTGAGAAGAAGAAAAAGTCAGACTTTATCGTCAGGGAGCATGAGTATCTTCACCAAATTTCCAACCAGTCTATTTAATAATTGCTTATATATTTCAGTTGAGTGACCAGTTGACAAACCTGCATCGCCATTCCCAGAGGCCTGGAATCTGAAAGAGATCTCCTGTGCTGCTTTGTGTTCAACCCTCTATCAAGATGTACCATTAAACAAAGAGCCCTTGTGGCTTGAAAAATTGACTTAAACTGTTGATTGCATTTATTAGCTGATTTTTTATATTCTATTTTGGTTTACTCTATTGGAAACACTCTTGAAAATTAGTTTTTGTCACGTACTTGGAGCACAGTCTATGAACTCCAGATCGTCCAGTGCAGCTCCTCCGCTCACGTCCATCGAGCGAATCCCCTCAAATATCACCTCAAAGTTCCTGAGCTTCCTCAGGGGGACCTCTGCTTGGTTCCACTGATTCCCCTGATGCCCCGTTTTATTCCACACCTCCACCAAGTTGTCCTCCATCTGTAGGGAAGAGCAGCATTGACAAAATATGATCATGTGGTGGCATTTCACATACCTCTCTGCTTATAACCCTACTGGAATATCATTTCATTGAGCCTTAAAGTGGATTTCAAGCTACAACTGTGATTACTGTCAGAAATATATTCTTCAAAGAATGATTCAGATGTCAAAAGTGAAGAACGTCAAGTTAAAATGAGCTGAAATTAACTTTTAGACAGACTGCTGCTGCTGAGAAACAGTGAATTCCATCTAAGAGGAGTCATTAAAGTCTCATTAGCATAACATCGTAGTAATAAGTTCCCCGCCTTGAGACCTGCTATTCAGACTGAAACCCTGCTCTCTCTGAGCTATGGTAATGGATTTCTCTCATGCCACATATGGAATATATTAGAAGTCAGACCGATGTGTATTCCTCTCTAAGTCCACTCTGTCTTTCCTCATGGTACAAGCAAGGCACTAAATCATGACTAATACAGCTTTGAAACAGTGAATGTGACTTTGAAAGAGGTTCTGTGGACGTATGTCTTCATGAGTCAGCGTCTCACCGGTGGTTTTTAATGTCATGTTGAGAGCATCGATGAGACATTTACAAAGACATATCATATCATATTAAAATTGCACTGTTTTGCTTAAGAGTGTGAAGAACAAGCACAAAGTCAATAATGAAAGCAGTAAAATTTGTACAGCCACTTATAAACTTTTAACAGTAATCCATAGGAAATAAACAGCACCTTCTATACACTCCTGTATGAAACCAACGAACTGTATTTGTGAATTTTATAAAGTCACACTCAAATAAGCGACATTGATTGCAGTATCCTGTTTTGATATTTGCAATTGTGTCATCTAAGGCTGAAATTGTACATTATTTTCATCTCCAGTTAATCAGCAGGTTATTTTTTGCCAATGTCTGATCAATCATTTGCTTCGAAAATGTTGAAAAATACCAAAAAAAAATCATGTAATGTTTTTGTTTTGTTCAACCAATAGTCAAAAAAATGCAGACAAACAAAATCACTAAACTGAACAACAGCAAAGCAATAACGAGGGAATGCTTGGGGCATATTTACTTAAAACTAGCTTAAATGACAAATCAATCACAGAAAACAAAGCGGGAACTGAATCAATTTTGTGCTTATTGACTAAACTGACGATTAATCATCTCTTGTTTAGCCTCTCTTGTCTCATCTACTTTGGGGGCAACAGTCTTGGATGTTTTCAGACATGAGGAAGCAGTTGTTCTCTGCCCTTCAACAGAAGTGTGAAATTCAACCAGGTGTGTATTCTGAGCTAAACCCATCCTTGTATTTCTCATGTAAACCCTGAAACGCTTGTTATACAACATCCTCACCTTTGTGTCGTGCATTTTTGAGCAGAAAACAGGCTCATATTTGCTGCCTGTAAATGCCAGGGATAGAACAAATCCACGAGACTGTAGATGCAGAGACTGATTACTGCTGTTCACTTTTAGGGTGCAGAAATGTGAACAGAGTGAGCCAAAGAATACAGAGCAACAGGAAACTTAAGCTGGTCTCATATAACATAACAGATTTTGAAATCAGGTCGCATCACACATATAAAGTGAATGCCGCAGCCTAGAATTGCTGTAGATGTTCAGCTGATTGGTGTAATTTAGCCTCTTCAGGTGCTGTATATATATATTTTTTTATAGTAATAAGGCATATAAACCTAGTGAAAATGCATACTTATAACTTTTATTTATTTTTGGGTTTCAGAGCCACACAAATCTGCTCATTTTCCATAATTAACAAATGGACCATCTTGTTCGGAGTGCATTCTAAACTATGCCCACTGGCAGCCACAAATTTATGAACCAGTGAAATTATACAGTCCTCTCATTCACCATAACTTAAGCAGAAACCTCACAGATATTTTTCTCTCTAATCTCAGACATGCACACACCACACGATTTGAAAGATAGAAAGATATTATTAAAATTGTTGTGCAAGAATGAGGCAGAAACAACCTCATGTGATCTCTTGGAGAAGCAGATGTAAACAAAAGAGTCTCTGATGCATCAATTTGCTGTAATTGTAATAATAGTTTGCAGTGAGAAAAAAAAACTCCAAAGAAGCAGATCAGAAAATGGCTGGACTTCAGCTTAAACATCTGAAGCTAACATTAACCTCAAGAGCTAGCGGTGCTTGGCAACAGTGTCCATCGAAGCCACATTTTTACTTAGAAATATAAAAAATGGTTTATATTATCAAGGTGGCTGCAAAGAGTCGAAAACCCTTCACGTTACCATTTCTCCCCTGATTGTTGGGAGAAGTCACAAAAAGGTGGCATTCAGGATTTAGCAGAAATGCTTTCATTTCCACTTTCCACCTACAGTGAACAGCTGCAACAGCCTGTTTTTTAAATTTTTTTCTTGGAATCATTTGGAACTGTGGCCCATTCAGTCAACAAGACAGCCAGTCGACAGGGCATAGATCTGTGAAAGCATTAAACAAAGAATAAGAATGAAGTGTAAAGCAAGCCTCACACATCAACCTGACATCCACTGTTGGCAAGCGGAGGTAATATGGATTGAAACGGCCTTATTGGCATCCAACTTACACAGATATTTTAGAAATATGCATGCACACACTCATACTTTCTATCTGGTTTCTCAGTGGAGGTGATTGAAGAGATCGTTAAAAGTCTATTTAAGCTTCAGGTCAATACAGTGAAGCCGTGCCTGGTTAAACCAAAGAGTGTTTAATAGTGGAAAGTATAGATTTAACTACCCATCCTGCTGAAGTTCATGAGTCTAATATTAAGAGTGGGGTAACTCTGCAATAATTTATAACAGCTTCCTCGTCCTCTGGTCTTTGTAAGGTGACAGAATTACTGCGGGTCTATAACGTCACATAATTAATTCAGGGCAGTGCTGCACTGGGAATGAATCGTGGCAGGGCGAAACTTTCTAGACACTGCAGATGAACAAGTGCGCTCTTACAAAATAAGACATCACACTTGAAGTTGCTAAATGTGACCAGAGGCTTGACTGCAGTGAAAGGAGACCTGGTCTAATGTACTCAAAACCAGAGGACAAGCAATGTCACATTCTACTCTGCAGTTTGAAAGCCTATTAAAATGCACCCTTGGGTGAGGCATGCACAGGCTGTCTCCTCTGCTTTATACCAGCGGAGCCCTGGCTTGAAATAATCTTGTTACTGTGAGAGTTGAGCACAGATTAATAGGCAGCGTTACAGCAGGACTTATCCAGATTTATGTCATGGAGTAAAGGCTCAATCTATAAAAGCAGCCTTAGAGCGACTGATGAGTGTATGATACCAGCATACGTAGCACACACTTGATGTCCGGGTGGCATATCAATCGAGGCATTTATTCGATCAATTTGAAGCTTCATTTCCTGAGCTCGCAGTCAAGGCAGCATAACCACAAATTCAGTTTGCTCAAAGCGAAGAGTAGATATACATTTGCATAATTTCATTTTTATTATTCCCCCCAGTGAAAGTCAAAAGGCCAAAAACCCAACACAGAAACAAAGCTGCAATCATAAATGTTTATTTTATTGCAATTATCAAATCCCCATTGTCTTAACTATATTCTGAATGTTCCACTAAGCTGAAATCCTATTTGTTTTCATGGCTTTTTCATTATACAGAACCGCTGGCAGCTGTGTTTCTGTCGTCTCACCTTCACTTTTTTCTCCTCAGTCTCTGCTAAGCTAAAAGATGTTGCAGTACTGAGGGGATATTAGCAAATTATTTTCATAATACGAATATGCTCCGTATCTAGAACATATTCAAATGATTATCCTGGTCATGTTCTATTTTACTTGGGTAAAATATCCTCCCTTTGGCTTAACTGGTGGATGTTTGACTCACTATGAAGGCAGGCCACATTCGAAGCCACAACACCATACACAGCAATATAAATGAGCAAATAGCAGGCTATGCAGGAACTCCTCTCAGTCATCATAACAGTACGCTGATTCAAAATGCATCTGGCAGTGACAACAAACAGCTTGCTTTCACAAATTATCAATAAACTTACATGATATCCATGAGGGAAAGCAGCGTATTAATTGCATGAACAGGGAAAGACCATAGTTCTCTAAGATCTACTGTTGAGATGTGAAAAATTATAATAGCACATGCACAAAGTGTATTACAACACTCTTGTTTCATATCCAAAAAGCATAATTCAGCATTATGGGAAACAGTTTATCGAAATGGGCAGCTGCGTCTAAGGCTGTAGAGTGGGTTGTCCACTAATCCAAAGGTCTGCAGTTCAATCTCCAGCTCCTCCACATGCTGGAGTGTCTGAGGCTGGATTTGCTTCCAATGGTAGGCGAGCACTTGGCATGGTGTGTGAATGAGTTGAAATTAATGTGAAACACTGCAAAGCGCTTTAAATGCTACTAAGAAAAGGACTTTGTAAGTGCAGACATGACATTTCTCTGGTGTCCTGCTGAGAGTCTAATTGGTGAACTTACACCACTCTCACCTCTGTCCAGTAAACATAATCCTGATGCTAACTGCCAGTTAGCGTAAGGCAATTAAAGCTCTTTTCAGACATAGGATACGTAACATTTCTGGCATCATTCAACAGTTAAAGTGATGGCATTCTGTCATTCAGACATAGGTCACTTTTACATGAATGTGCCTCACAGCTTCCTTCACACATATCCACCACAGTGACGGAGAGAGTCACCAATTACTTCAGTTGTTCCACTGCATACATGCGCAAAACTCTCTCTCTTTGGATACAATCGTACAGATCCTGCTGCACTATGATACTGCAAGTACTTAAACTCACAGGAAAGATTCCTACAAAGAGATGGAAGCAACAAACTACACTCAAAACCTGGATTACATTCAATTTATGTCTGACTCAAACAAAAGTGTTTCATGAGCAAACTCAATGTGATCACTGTCAAAAAACTCAGAATTCAGCTGTAATTAGCTGATCTCATATGGTGAATGCTTGAAAATGGTGCATTCACTTTGTGCTATTGTCCCTTAAATGTATTTGTGATGTTTATTCAGAACATAATTTCTGCGAAACAACTGTATTCTAGATTTTAGACTTCAGACTTGTTACATATGGTAGCTTAGGAGTTTGGAAGCTGGCATCTTTTGGTGCTTTGGTCACTGACACTCACACCATTGTTCAGTTCCTGGCTTACATTTCCACTCCACTCTGCTGCTGACGACAGACACTAAATCAGTAAAAAGAATAATGACTCACAGGAGCAGTTCACAGCCCTGGTGATATAAATAGACAGGTCTGCTGAGCCCTTTGTGAACTTCACAGGGGGAAACACTTGCCAGGTAAACATAATCCCATCCCTCCCACTCTGTGTCTTCAGTGTCATTATCATAACTCCCTTTGTTCTTCAATCAACCTTTAAAGATGGCTCACATCATATTTACACTGTGATGCCTGCAGTGTGTGTGAGTGCGGGCATTTCTAGTGTTGCCTGTGCAAATGTGCGTGCGAGTTTGTATTTATGTAGCTGCTTGGGCTCAAGGCAACATCAAGGCTATAAAAATGGTCTAATGTTGTAAATGATAGCACAAAGCAATAATCTGTAAGTGCTAATGTCTTTGAACCTTCTAGGTCATACAAGCACTTAACATCATTTATGTGGCATGGGAAGCTACAGCAACGTAAAGCCGGGTCGGTTCTCTCTCTCACACACACTTCACTCAATGTTTAAAATCAGAGGACGACCTCTGAACTCAGCACCTTCTGTGTCTGTGCATAAATGATCCCCCTGCCTCATTTCCATGTCGACAGTTGACCTTTCTTTAAAAGGCCGGGTTTTACATTTCCCATCCACATGTGCAAAAGGAGGACATGCAAAATAGCCCACACGCATTCATCATCTCCTGCCTCTTGGCGAGACACATAATCAATCAAAAAGCCAGTGGGCTTGATGGAAAAACTGGGCAAATCCCATTACAGGAATTTTTAAGATCAACGGTATCCTTTCACATCAAGATTCAAGGTAAAATCAATAGCATTTGTCTCATAAATGTACCATCCACTAGATGTTCCCAGGTGCCATGATCAGTGTATGAGAAACACAAGAATGGACACTGATAAGCCACAACATTAAAACCACCATAAGCTCCACGGAGCACGAACACAGGATCTCTGGAGGTGTCCTGTGGTGTCTGATTGGAGGCAGATCCTTATTCCTTGTGGGTTGCAGGGTGGACCATTGATCAGATTTGTTGTTGTGGCTCCCACAGATGCTCAATCAGATTGGGATCTTATGCTCTTTGTCATGTTCCTTGGTGCAATTTTTTTCAATGTGGCAGGGACAATAGTCCTGCTGGAGAAAAGCTGCAGCAATCTGGGGATGCTGTTGCTATGGAGGGAGTGTGCTTGTCTGCAACAATGCTCAGGTGTGGAATACAGGCTAAATCACCAAAGATTTCCCAGCAGAACATTACATTGCAACAAGATGATTGATAGATTATTCAATGTTCCTGACAGTGGTTTTAATGTTGTGGCTCAGCAGTGTATTTTAAGTTAGTGTACCTTCAAAGGATTTTTTTGTTTGATGATTTTTGTTTTTGTCGTAAAACCTCAAGAAAACATGTAAACCAACCATGCATGTTTACTTATATGTTTGACTTCACCAGAAGCCCACAGGCTCCTGTTAATAACATCAACCTTTAAAAAATGATATAAATGTGTCAACTTTAATAACTGAAACGGCAAAAATGATTTCCTGAAACAGCTCGGCACTGCAGGTTTCAGCAAATCTTACTTAAAAATGAGTAATGTGTGCATATTTTTAGCCACAGTGCTGGTATGCTAGCAAATATTGACAACTGCAGGGGATCAATCAAAATAAACTACTGTGCTCGTGTTCATAATGGAAACACATGTCAACCAATTTACCAGCGTGACTCAGTGACTGTGGTACAGAGGGATAAATTGTATAATGCTCGAGCTGCATGGGCAATGCTTGTTAGTAGGAGCAGCATGAAATAGCATCAGCGTAATGATATGTAAATTTTGCAGGGCAGGGTTCTACTTCTTGCTGCTTGGAAAAAAAAAATTTTTTACATGATTACTTGCTGACCTGTTTTGCAACCTGCATAAAACTGTTTCTGCAACACACATGAGGACGCACTAAAAATCCTGCAAGTGCTACGCATACGGGAATATGCTTTTTTTTACTACACGCTCCCAAACGGAAACTCGTATACAATGCCTACACCTTAACCTTGAGTCATGTCTGACAAAGTTAGAGGAAGTTGAACGTACACAAACCCAGGATGGAGGCGGAGTAAATCACAGCAGACTTTAAATGGCAGAAAGCTACAAGCAGAAACCTTAATCCCTGAAAGTCAACCAAGCACACACAAACAAGACGACTGAACGGCTAACAAGCAAGAAGCCTCCAGAGCTGCCAAGGAACGAGTGTGTCCAGATGGTGAGGTTGGGTCGCTGTGGGCCGAGGACGACTCTGACCCCCATCATTCTCACCCACAGATCAAGCACTGCAAGAAAGAAAGCCTCACCTCTCTCTTTACCAAATTACCGTGACCCTGAGACAGTGGTGCTGTTATGATGCGATTACTGTCTCCATTAGCATAATTTAATATAATCACACTTTGCTTCTGACTGAGAGTAACCATGGTAACCACATTTGACAGATGGAAGTGGGTCTTTTGTGAACCACAACGGGCTGGAATTGTGTCATATCACAATTGTGCGCAAACAGAGTTTGCTCAAATCTAAATCAGAAGTGCAGAGGGTTTACCTTGATCAGCAGTCGGATGGTTCCTGAGGCCTTGTGGGAAATGTAGTACCAGAAGGAGAGCTTGCAGATGGCACTTGACTCTTTCCAAACAGAGCTCCTAATATGAGCTTTATCGCCTTTCAGTCCCACCGGTGTAGCTTCCAGATAGACAAAATGACCTGAAGGGAGAGAAAAGAAGTGAAGCAATGAAGGAGGAGGGCAGCCAGCAGAAAGGAATTGATAAGTATCTCTGTACTGGCAGCCGCTGACAAATCACAGCAAGGTCACGGAAATTGTGTTGGGGGAATGAGGGCCAGGAGTCATGAAGTAATCTCTGACACAATGCTTAATGTCTCACTGCCTTTTGACACAGGGGACCACTCAAAGTTTCTCAGTTAAATCAAATTCTCAAAGAAGGGAGAAAAGCTCAGAAAATGGGGCTGACTACAAGACAATGGGAGAACTGTTATGGGTCTGTAAATATAAGCAATAATACTCTAAAGCTCTTTAGGGCATAGAATACATAATATTACAGCTTTATCAGTCTGTTATAGTGACTGCATTCTGTGATTCAGTCATAGATCAATCTTGCATTAGTGTTCCTCTCAATTTCATTCAGATATATCCACTACAATGACGGAGAGAGCTGGAATATGAACGCAAAATTTGTCTTTCATTTGTGATTGGACAGCACACCAAGTAATTTGCAATACATAGTGATGCACTAATAACCAAAAGATTAAATCTAAACTCATAGCAAGCTTATCAAAATGCCCAAATTACAGCTTGTCCATGTGTGATGATAATCTCACTACTACTTTATGAGCAGTAAAGTGAAAATTTCCCGGACAGCCGCTATGTAACAAATGATTTAACTGCATCTTCATGAATGTAGTTATTCCACTTGTGTAAATGCACACAACTCTTTTGCTTTCAACATGCTCACACGAGCTGTTTGATGCAGCAGGTATTTCATAAACTCAGAGGAAAAACTGCTACAAGCCGCTGGAACCGACAAACCAAATTTCAGTCCCTGTTAATGTCTTGTGGGGGAAGAAACCCCAGGTTCCATTAATTATTGGTAACTCTCATTAATCCAACCTGCTAGCATCTGTTTTTATCGCAGCAAAGATTAATTGCTATGGGCGTTTCAGTTTGTAGCCTAATAGATGTGAAACTGTGGAGCAAAGTGAATGAGGAAAGCGTTTTTTGTTTTTTTTTGCATGTTTTCGGACAAAAATTGCCTTGCTAAGCCAAATTGCTTCACACAACTCAACGTACCGTCGTACCTATTCATTAATGTGACAGCATGCAGTTCAGACTTGTGCTGTGCTGGAAATGGTACAGAGATGTCACTAGATCCAGCTGAGTAAGATTACCAACCATGATGTTTTCAGACATGAAGCCAGCGTGTTCAGTTGCTAGCAGATTAATGGAAAGCAGTCAATGTCTGAAAGAGGATTAAATCAACAATGGAATAACATCTTAGAGAGCCTTCCTCATAGTATTTTGCTTTTTATCTAGTGCTGAATATTATAAACCAAACAAACTTGAAGTCAGGTTTCAATTTTGTAGAGTTTCATGTAGTTTATATTATTAATGGTCTACATTTTTCAGCAATACTCATTCTGACTGAATATTTACATTCAGTCCACCTTCCTGGATTGGAATTGCCTTTATAAGAAATGATGCAGCTTCCCCACAACCGTTTCCAGACTACATTAATTTACTAGCCATGAAACAGAGTGGCTCTGTACAATACAGTACGATGTATTTGTTACCACAGTTTGCACAAACAACAAACATGTCCACAAGACATGGTCAGTTTTTTGTTGATAACAATTTCATGTTTGCAGGGAAGCAAGGGAAAAAGCAGCGAGACACTTTTCTTCTTCCAGGTAATAAACTTCTTGTGTCTTGCTGTTGCATCTTGCACACCATGATATCATTATTGACTGACTTGTTCATTAAACACTGTATGCCTGATTGATGTCATGTTTTTCTTTGAATAAAGTAGCTACTTAAGTAGTGTCTGCTGTGATATTAACCCACAGCAACCAGAAAGGTTCATCAAATAAACTAGGACTGAAATCTTTAGGGTTCATTTTAAGATACTTAAATGGAGCATCTTCTTAGGAGCTCTTTGTGTGCATATGTGTTTATTTATTTATGTGTATTGCTTCTTAGCATGCACATTGTATAATGGAATTTCAACGCTGCATCAATCACCTGAATTCTCACCTGCTGCACACTCACATACTGAGAAGTAGATTATTGATTTTCTCTCTAAGGTGGGCAAAACATGAATTAAACATAGAGGAGAGCTACCGCAGCAGTTTGGCTTTAACAGGTAAAAATTTTTAAATCAGTTCGTTTTCATTCTGTTTGATTTCATAAAATACAGAAGTGCTCAATTTTACAATGCTAATTCAAAGGGGAATAGATCAATAAGGACCTACCTTTTTAAGCAGAAACTGAGAATTTAAAAAAATCAAAATTTTAAACTTAGTACACCAGGAAGACCAACAAACACAAACCGTTCTCATCCATCAGCGTGTGATCATATGGAGGTCGTATGCTCTGGACAGATCCAGTACCCAGCGTCCAGTCGAAATTATCAGCCAGCGAGCTCTTCCAGCCACAGCGACCGTCCTCAAAGGAGCAGGAAGTCCCACAATCCTTTTCATCGGTGCCATCACCACAATCATCTGTGAAGTCACAAGTCTGCCCTGGAGCAAAACACCTGCCATTTTCACAAGGCAGGAAGTCTGAAGGACAAGACTCTGGGAAAAAAAAAACACATACAGAATACAATTTATTGTATATGTTCTTATATGTACAGTATTAGGTTAGTCATGAAGGACAAATAAGGATGACGTAGTACTGAGGTCTAATGGCAAGTATGCCAACACATGCTGACATTGTCGTATTTAAAACAGAAAAACCATGGAGTCAGAGGTCAAGACAGCGAGGAGGGACACAAATGACACATTATCCTGTTAAAGAATAATTTGATGTTTTAGAAAATATGCTTATTTACTTTCTTGTCGAGTGTAAGATGAAAAAAAAACTACTGCCATATCTGTATCATAGATTGGATGACTTGCATACTAAATGCACACAGTCGGAAGCCAATTAGCTTAGCTTAGCATCAAGACGGTAAACATGAAGGCAGGGCTCAGCTAGATAAGATATTTTCACGCTATAACTCACAAAAATATTTAAACCTGTAAGAATAAGATTCAGGAAATTTTTGCTCCTGATTGTGAAACAGTCAAGCAGAAAAAAACTACAACTTTTTCCATGTGGTTTGGATGAATTACTAATCTTTGAACCTTATAACCCACCAGCAGGTTTGAAAAGGATATTATCTTCAGAAAAATCCCCCCAAAATAACACCATTTATCAGAGGCAGAAACTGTAAAAGCAGATACAATCATCAGATATTGAACACTCCCAATTCCCATGAACTAATCAAAAGAGACGTGCCATTATGTCGCAAAAATGAATAAAATCTAAGATTAGAATTGCAATCATTCTCATTTTATTCTACAAGCCTCACTTTAAAATCAAATCAATAATAGAAAAATATTCCAGATTCTGTGAAAAACTAAAAATTCTGCACTTGTCAGTACAATGCAGAAGCCAGTAGTGATTCAGCTGCAACCAACAAGACAAAGATTTTGGTACTTTTCAGATGAACTTGGCTGAACTGCAGTCAGGCAAAACAGAAAGGAGAAAATTACAAAGATCCATTTCATTTTTTTCTAGTGTTGCATAGCACCTGGAAAAATATTGTGCATATCAATTCCTGATTTTTTTCAATTTTTGTGAAGTAAATAATCAAGGAAAGTCACCTTTGATTTTTCTGTTTTGATCATTTAAGACATTACTGCTGTTTAATCCCTTGTAGTCGGGGTTGAAAAATGCAAAGCAGAACAGAAGCAGAATGCCCAGAAACTACTTTTATTTATGCTAAGAGGGTTAAGTGAGAGACACCTTGGGGTCAGAAGTCAAGATGGTGAGGAGAGAAGACATAATTGACAGGTTAAAGAATTGTCTGATGTTTTGGGGAAATCCTTATTCACTTTTCTTACTGTGAGTCATAGTCTTATGTCTGTAGCATAGACTGTATGTTATGCACACTGAATATGAAACCACAGCCAGAAGCCAGTTAGCTTAGCATACATGTAAAGACTGGGTTCTGCAAGTCTGTTTCCTATTTATATATATGTTATATCTCCTTCGTTTAGCTGACACAAAAGCAAAAAGGTGTAAGAACATGATTTCAGGAAGTTACTGCTCTCACTCAAGAAATAATCAACAACATAAAACTGCAACTTGTCATTTCTGTACATTGTTTTTTGTATGTTCTTTGAACAAATGCGACATAATACGTTAACTCATTAGGTTTAGGGGTTTTTGTAACAAACCTCATCAAGGTATTTAGGCTTATTCTAGTTTCCTGTGCTAACAGGCGGCTGGCTATAGCTTCATTTGGAGCTTACAAGAAGTTAATATTTGTATTTTGCTATTATTTTCCCTGCAAAACATCTAGTATGGGCTTCACTGGCTTGAACAGCACCCCAAGAGTTGAGTATTAACTTCATAGCATAAGAAGTCAATTCTAGAGTGGGGGGACCATCTGCATGCAGCATCAGGGTCTCTTTAAGAGGCTTAGCAAGACAAAGGAGCATGGAGCTGTAAGCCCAAATCACTGTATCATTGGGTGGTGGTGCTGGAGGGGCGAAGAATCTGCTTCTTTTGGAGGCAGGCATTCCAGTGGGGTGAGTGCTTGGCTTTGGGGAGTGTTAGAAAGGGATATGAGGCGTGATGAAGAGGGGTGGTCCTTGTAATTAAAGGAGAGAAAGGGGTATAAGTCTTCCCTAATCCTTTGTTCCTCTTCAGATGCACAGGACCAGAAGCAATGCGCCCCAACAAAGGCACATAGGAAGCCAGGAAGCCACAGCTACCGACGGTGAAGCCAGGCTCCCTCGCTGCGTGTGGATTCATTCTAAAGACATTTTTGAGGCTCATAACATACCGCCACCCCCACAACAGTCGCAGTCTCTGTTTACCTGCCACTAATTAGTCCTCATTAATTCCAGTACATATCCTGTTACATGGATACCTTCAGGGCTTACATTGTTGTGAACAGTGTGATCTTCTCACCGGGGACCCATGGTCCTCACATACAGTATGCAAGTCAGACACCTTGGGTGACATACTGCCCCCTGGTGCAAAAATGTCAACATTTTAAAAATAACAACATACAAAAGTAAGTGTCAATCTGACAGATGCAATGAAGCCTCCCAGTGAAACATGTCTGCCATGTTATTTTATCATTTCCAGTTCTTTACAAATAAAGTACAAACACCACCCATAATGTAGTACAGTAGATCACCACCTTTAACTATGATCTCACTACAAAACATATAATTGAACATTGTGAGTTTTGCTACAACAGAAGTTATGCAGAACTGTTTATTAGACTACATCAGTTTGTACAGGAGTTCTTCGTAATGTGGCCACTAAGTGTAGGTGACTTTACATGTAAATATTCTTCATACTCGATGGGATCTTTAAAGAAAGAGCCACACTAAAACATGTTTAAAAAAAACAAGGATTGTTTTGTTCTCCTGCTGCATTACAAATGGATTCACAAACTTATTTTGCTGGTGAAGCTCAGCTTAATGACCTTCATGATTCTCTTGTAGCAGATGTAATAAACATTTTCAGCTGTTTAATTAGGTAGAGATTTCTGCTGCCTGTTTTAAAAAGCATGGCAGTGACTCAAGCAGAGAATGAGAAGACATTAAACTGGATGAGTTGTTTAATTTTGATTTCCCTGCTCGCTAACTCTACAGTTAAGCATTTGCTGAATTGTCTCTTATTGTTCTATGCGGTTAACATAACACAACACAACACACACGTTACATGTATGATGACAGTGCCATTACTTCGATATTAACATTTTTTGCAAGCTTTGTTTTATAGTTTCATGCTAATGTTGAGATGAATGCTCAGCCACAGAAATAAAACATGTGAGTATTGAGGGCAAATATTGTCTGTCTTTCTGCTCTATCATGTAATATGGTGGTATTATACAGACTGGAGCTGAGAAAGAAAAAGAAAACCCTGAGGGGCTGCAGTATGTAATTACAGTTCCTGCTGTCTCTGCTCTCATCAGTATTACTGTACGTCCTCTGCAGCTGCTGAGACACACTGAGAGCAGGTTTCTCCTTCATCCACAACTCTTCTCCCTCTTGGCTCCTTAATGGCAGGCTGAACTTCACTTCACTGTCAGGGCAGAGCTGTTGGCTCCTTGACTTAACCTTGAAGAAATGCCTCACATCCCTCCATCCTCTAGAATCACCTTGCCTCCTATTTTGAGCCTGTGTTTTTTTGCTCTGTCTTTACTTGTTCAGAAAATAATCCTGTCATGTTTTGAAAAAGAAAAAAAAAAAAAAAAAAAACACATCTTCTGCCCTTTTCACCCACACTATAGTTTTTGGTCTGGCATTTCTTCATGTACAATTCTGCACGGAAATATTTCTACCAGCTACTGTCAGCTCCTATGCTTGAACACCTAAGTAACATAAAAAAATATATATAAATGTGTACATGTGTATATACCATCAGCCATAACATCAAGACTACTGTCAGATGAAGTGTAGAAAACTCATCAGGTTAAAATGCAGAACTCCTGTATCCATAACCCAACGTGTCAGAGCCACCACTCCTAAAATGTATGAAAAGTAAGTTATTTTTTGACATTAAACCTAAAGGGGAAACTTCACTCAAATCACAAGAGGAACTATATATTTCTTCTCTTTGCTCACACTGTCTAGCCACACAGTATTAGGGTCTTAGAATGTCAGCATGTGAGGTTTTTGTGCTTCTATGAATCCACATCTTGTTTCAGCAGTCAATGATGTGGTTACTATCCTCAAGACAGAAATAACATTGTGGGATCTGTAGGAACAGAACATCAGTGAAGGCATCAAGCAGAGCAGCAGACTAAGATGATAAACTACTGTTCAGATGCTCATTGAAATGAAAAGCACTAACGTGGAGGCATAATTAGTCACAGAGCTGCATTACTGAGACCACTCAGCTTCCACACTAGTGACTGAATAACAATCCTGCACTGCTGGAATCAAACTATTCACTGTAAGCAATAAAACAGACAAATGTAAACAGACTGAAAGAATGAGAAGTAAGAGAAAAAGACGACTGTAAGGAAAATCCTGCACATCACAGTGCAGTCAAAGAGAAGTCTTTTCCAGGTCAAACTGACAGAAGGCTTCACAGTTTCATCCTTTTTAGTGCACAGACAATCCAGAAATTCTCTCCTCTCCCAAAAATCCAATACAAGGGCAAAGCAATGCATTTAATAGGCCAATTATAGCCACAGTGACAATGGCAATAAATCAGCTCTTGTTGTTTTCTCTCGCCTTTTCAAGGGTTCCCTCATAAAAAATGTAAGAGATGCAGAGCAACTTCTAATAGCTGAAGAGTTCCCAAGTCTGAGATACAGACAATGATGGGTTCACTTTAGTCGATGCTTAGACATCGTGTCAAGCAAATGAGTGTTTCCCTTCAGCAGTTAACTAAAAATATTCATCATTTTTGGTTCATGTCAGAAAAAAAACATCTTTCATCTTTAATGCATAAATTTAACTTCAGTTTAAACAGGATGTTACTGATCGGTTGCTCATATTTGTGCAGATTTTAGCATAAAAACAGGACATAATTCACTGTACATTTAATAAAGACTAGTGCCGCTTGGAAAAATGAAGATTAAGGTTCAAAAACCCAAATATACAACGTTCTGTAGTGTTAGTACATGTTTACTGGGAGAAAACCAACAGATGTGATACACAACCTCAATTTTCAGAGGCTATGACACGTTTGGTGTTATGTCCCTAGATAAGCTGAGCATTAGTTTTTCATTTTCATTAGAAATATTACATCAATTTCTGAAACTGCCAATTTTCACCTTCCAAATGAAGGGGATGTTGAAATATCCCAGAAGCCATTAATTCTCTGATTGCCCATATAAGCAAACTATCGTGGTGCAAATCATCAAAACTGCAGTTATCTACATCTTCGTGGTGTAATATCTTTCCCAAATCTGGAAAATAATGTAATTTGGCCCTGGGGCTCTGTAGCTACGTTCTTCTCATACTGACAGTCATTTTAAAACATTGTGATAAAATTCTCATACGAGAAAACAGTCCTCAAGGGAAACTGTTATACAGCTATTTACTGAAAGTAAGAAAAGGACTACAGTCTACACTCTTCCTGCCCCAGCGGAATCAAAAAGCCATTATTAAATGGCCAGGCCTTTCAGAAGCAATAATAAAAACCAATATGTTCCAGCTACACCCTGGCCTTCATCTGGGCATCAAGGCTTTCGCAGAAATATCCTGGCAATTCATTGCAGGCCCAGTTCGAGCAGGCAAGGCTTTTTACTACAATTCTTGTTTGCCAAGGACCCTGCCTTGTTGAATCTTTGTCTTACTGAACTTGCCACTGTGAGATTTAGCCCTTGAGTTTATACTGTGCTGAAGCCGTTTAAGATTTACCACTGTTACATAGTACCACTGCACACATCCAGTGTCTCCGTGAAATTTACAGGCCAATATTAACAACTGATGTTTTTTTTTGGCTTGTGGAATTAATGATGGCTCAGATCCATTTGGAGTCTCAGTAACTCATGACAGTGAACCAGCATGCACAAAAGCAGGACTTCCTCTGACACGTCAAAACACCCGCTGTGAAAGAGGTCTCTGCTTTCTGACCCAGACCAAGTTCTCTGCAAAGAAAAGGAAACACGCCTGCCAGGGGGGGAGTGATAAATGAAGGAAAACTTGGGAGACCAGTTCAAAATGAGAGTCTCCTTTTTATCGATGAAGTAGGGGTATGTAAGGCAGTTCCTACACTGACTATGTCTAGAGTCGGCTCTGTTCTGCTTAATGCTAGCAGTAAGCAGGTCTAACGTGGTGAACCATATACATTACAATTAATCTCCTAGTGAAAACGGTTATCGATATGACATTTAATCAATCAAGATACGCAATAGTTGTTCCAGAATTTCAACCAACCCACAAACAGCAATATCAATCACGAGTGAGGCTTCTAGCATGGCTAAAAGTGGAGGACACCTTATTAAAAACAATTCACAAAGGTAATAACATTATTAAAAATAAATAAAATGATATATAACATAACTTATGCAAACCCTATCAAATATGTCCAAAGACAAAAGTTCCCCGAGAAAAATGTAGGATAAAAAGTAACACTGAAACAAACAGCAAACAGCCAAACGTGTTACACAAAAATGAAACAAAAGTAAACGTTGTTCCTGCAGGTGACCCCACAGAAAAAGTAAGGAACGAACCAGTTTTTATAATATTTTCATCTCCACACATCACGGTTATATATGCCTATATATGCTATACTAAATTTAATGACCAGTAATAGAACAGTTGCTCATAAATTTCTGTGTAAGTCAAAGTGGTGCACCAACCAACCAACCAGCCAACCAACCGACAGCCATTGACATCCCTAGCCTTTAGCATGGCTAAAAATGGAGGATACCTTAAGAAAAACAATTCAGAAAAGAAATACCATTATTAAAAAATCCCATTTATACGAAACATAACTTACCTAGTCCTCTGCAATAACTCCACGAAAAAAGTTGAACAACGAAAAATGAGCAGGGATCATAATTAACAGAAACAAACATCGAAACACATAAATGAGCCAAGCATGAATTAAACAAGAGCAAACTTTGTACCTGCAGGAGGCGGAGGAGTGCTGTCCGTTAATGCATCAGAGGAGGCCAGAAGACACCCTGGAGAGAAAGTAATGTCATCCAGGTAGATGTCACGCTTCGGACTTGGGCCCACCTTGCCCTCGAACATGACCTGGAAGTCTCTGGCGCTGCTCAGCGGGACCTCTCTCAACTGCCAATAGTTGCCCTGATCTCCCGTCAGGTTCAGCAGGAGATGGAGACGTCCTTCGGTTTTGCTGAACACGCTAAGGGTCCCGATACCATCTCCAGACATGTGAAAGTAGAAACGCATCTGATCAAAGGAAAAAAATTAAAAATGCATCAAAAATCTGACATACTGAGTGATTTAATATTTCCCACTATATTACAACAGTCTGGAAAATTACCATGCATATATAATTACTAACTCCTGACTATAATGAAGATGTGATTGAAAATTTAATGTTTACATTACTTTTTCTAAATAATGTGTTTTGGGCCACTTTCTTTTCCATGATTTTTTTTCTGATTTCCTTTTCCCTTATTGCCATTAATTATGATACATATTACAGCGAGAAAGAAAATATATGGGCAAACCAAGGTAACGTAAGGAAAGGCAGGTTTTAATCCACTCAGGCAGTCACAAAATCAATGCAGTTTTACTTTCAATCCTTGTCTTTGTTGAAGCATGGAGACAAACTGTGTTTCTCCATCACGCAGCGCTGAGGTAGTGATATGTTTTATGAGCTTCCTTTCCAAACAGAGGTATGAGCTACAGCTGCAGAGTTACTCCCTCACTCTCAGGAACGAGAGCAGCCGTCCTCTCCTTCTCACTTCCCTCCCTTCAGTTTAATTGGTGCCTTTTTGTGGGCTGTGTGATTGATTGGCAGGTCAGCAGTGGGATAAGACAGACACGACACTCAGAGCAAACTGGGCAGTCAATCAAGAAATCATTTCCGGTGGAGCATCAGGCTGACAGCTGGGAGGACACAAACACACACTACCAGCGATCGTACAAGCACACACACTCAGTTTCTAATTGCCTATTTAGCTACATCAGATTTCAGCTGAAACTCAAAGTACAAGAAGGTTGTATGACGAAAAACTAAAAGCATATGATAAAAACTACATTTTCTTATGAGAAGACTGATATTACTACAGATAAAGCTAAGGTCAGCAGCTGATTAGCTAAGCATTTAAGACTAGAAATTTGCATATATTAGCCTGCTAGATCTCATCTATTTAACCCTCTGAGTTTCAACCAGTTTCTGGGGCCATTTTTGCTCCTGTGACATTTTTACTGACATTTTTCACTGCAGTATGAAGTCCTGCATCCTTGTAGAAACAGTACTACCATAACTAGAAGTAGAGAGAAAACTCAAGAATTCCTTTGTGCAGTATAACAAATTATAATGTCATTTGTCATAAAAATAAACTGAAGTTGAATTTCTTTGATTATTTTTTCTACAAAAATTACAAAAAAAAAATCCTGAAAGTTTGTTCTGTGACTGTTGGTTGGAGTCACTAATGACTTCCCAGTTGCACCAAGGAGTGTAGAAATTTAATGTTTTTACAGAATCTGGTTAGAGTAACTGGTTTAGGATACATGTAAAATAAAGTGATTTTGATGAAATTTCACAATTTTAAAGTTAGTTTGATCATGTCCCCAATGGAACTGCATATCACACATGATTAGTCCAAGGACCTTTGGACAGCTAAATATAGGATGGTCCTCTGCATTTTTACAGTTTCTTGTTCTGCCAAATGGTATAATTTTGGCAAATCTGGTAAAAAAAAAAAAAAAAAGAAAGCAACAACACAAAAACATCCCTTTTATACCTGTCTCCGTGAGATTGTATTTTAATGTTTACACTTGTCTGTGCATTAAACAAACCACAAATATTTTGCATTGATTAATGAACTAAGATTAATGAATTATGACTTCCACTTAACAGTATTTGAGCATATTTCCTAAAAGTCTAAATGTTGTTATTGTGAATATAACAAAAATGGTTTTAGGTTGGTCAGTGTTCAGTTTTGTTATTTCCCAGCTGATTATTATGCATATATTATATATTGCATCTATGTGGTGAACAGCTGATTTATGACCACTGCCTTCTGACTCACTGTATATATAATAAGACATAAGATCTAGATTAAACATATGTAGTATCTTTAATATGCTGTTAAAATAATGCTACACTTAGACCAATGGAAACGACAGTAGCTGATGATTCCAAGACCTCGGGAAGCTTTTTTAGCATTTGTAAGGGAGGTCAGAGGAATGCTACTGTTTTAAAGTTTTGTGTGTCTATTTTGTTTGCTTTTGGCCACATAATGTGGGCAGAACATTGTGCAAACATGACACGACATGTTTCTGGGGGACAACAGATATGGAACTGTCCTCACTTCTGAGCATATTCTTAGCAATGTATTACCAGTTTGACGAATTATGTAACAATAACTTTGTATGTAGCCATGTCTAATTGTGAAGTAATTATGTTTATTGGGCCTCAGAGCTTTGATCAAACAAATGCTCCTTAATGTATAATGCAAAATTTGCAAAAAGCTGCCTAACTTCGGCCTCGACCTTGACCTGACCTTGCACTCTGAACTCCTGCTGCTCAGTAAGGGTCCTGTTATGCAGGCGGTGTCGCCTACTGCCTGCGGGAAAGAGCTCTCCAGGTAGAGGTAATGTCCAGAGGGGTCTCTCAGCGTGTGGTCAGTTGATGGCCCAGTTCCAACAGTCGGAGTGCCGCCTGCTTTGATCAGCCAATCAAAGTCATCCTGTCGGCACTGGCGCCAGGAACAGAGGTCAAACTCAAAACTGCAGCGTCCGCTAAAGCCCTCTGAAAGACAGCAATAAAAAAAAAAAAAAAAAAAAGATCAATCCAGGATATCAAATTTTCTGCAAATTAATCTTCCGCCAGCAGCCATCAGTCAGACATCCTCACTGCAGATGTAGGGGTCCTCGTCTGAGTCATCCCCGCAGTGGTTGATGAAGTCACACAGGTTGTCTTGAGGGATGCAGTATCCATTTGCGCAGCTGTACTGCTCAGGTGTGCACGGCTGGTCTGGAGGAAGAGGAGGGGAGCAATCCAGGAAGCTGACGTCATCTATCACCACATCACCCATGTAGCTGATGCCCCGCTTTGTCCTGAACACCACCTAAGAAAGGACAACAAACCTGGAATCGATCGTCTTTTCTGACTGTCATATGAACATAGTCCTAATGAGTCCTGTTATTGTGCATGCCGCAGCAGTCAGCTGATGAAGAGCTCAGAGAGAATAGGAAAAGGGCACTTGTAGTTGCAACGATTTGCTGTGAAAAGGCCCTTCAGCATTGATCTGACTCTGGGGTCTGACAGAGGTTGACGCGTATCAGCGAAATGTGCAGACATCTTTGTATTTGATCGAAGGGGTGACTTCTCCTGTGTAACCAAGCTTTCAGCGCTGAGACTGTTTGTGGTCACACTTACCTGGAGTAACCTCGGCAGACAGACACCTTGGCAAACATCCAGCAAACTGACTGTCACGCTCGCAACTTCAGACTCATTAGACTCAATTAGACTCAATCAGTTCATCATTGATCATCAGGTAAGCAAGTCCAATTCAGCCTGCTGCAGCTGAAATTAGCCCAATAACACCGATGTGCATGTAATCTAAAAGACTGTCCTCTAGATGATTATAACAGAGAACTACCACAGTGAAATATATGTTGTGTTAAAGAGGCTCTTCGCTGTAAAATATGAAGCCTAAAACTAGAAAAAGTGGCCAATTTGTTAACTCTAAGGCCTGGAGGGCTGAAGTGGAACTTTGCTGAGAGAAGGTCAGTTTACTCATTATGGGTAGTTAGCATGAGACTTCAGCAGTCTGAGCCAGTCCCAGTTCCAGTTGCTTTAGTAAGAAATCGTTTTACTTTGTTGCTATTCCTCCACTCCTACTACTATTCAGCAAAAGACAACCAGAGGGAATTTGCTCCAAAACAAATACAGTTACAAGATTGCCGTTTGTTTTGTCTAACGCCAACTGATAAAGCCTCATATTCATTTTAATATAAATATTGGTATAGGTTGGGAACTGAGAATTCTGTCCCCATTATTTACAATAAAATTTCAATAGGAGATCATCTTTATAAACAGTACTGACAGGAAGAATGATTCAGAAAGATCTGACATAATGTTCTTAGCTTTACATACTCGTACAATCACTAAACATATCTTTCCATGTAGATATTTAAGTGGCAGAGAAGGTTATAATTAAATTAAGTTGTTTGTGTTTTGACATTTAAGACCATGCATTTTGTTTACGAGAACAAATCTATATTTTTGTCTGTGATCATAATTTATAGACTTACTAGCATTTCAACACATCATATTCGACAAGTATGGACACATGACAGCATATATAAATGGTAACAGAAAGAGCTAAGATAATAAACATGCAATATATGAGTTGGTGTCCAAATAAATCTCTGGTGATGGTGTCATTGTATAAAATGGGCATTGTATAAAAATTACTGCTTACAAAAAATATCTATTTAATCTAGGTATGAAACCCAATTAAAAGTATTTCGAAGCAAAACTAAATAGAAGACAGACCTGGAAGTTGTTCGATAAGCCCAAAAACACTTCTCCTCGTTTCCATTTGTTGCCTTGGTTACCAGCCTGAGACCAAACCTCATGAGTGACATTTCTGTGCTTCAGCAGCACCTGCAGATATTACAGAAACAACAGACATGAATAGTTCTCCATCTCAGTTCTGATGAGACCCTTTGCATGGAAATGAGTTCTATTCTCCCGCTGGCTATGTCTTCTCCTTTTACCTGCAGAGATCCCACAGTGAATCCGCTCATGTGGTACCAGAAGACCAGGGTGCACTGTGGCCCAGTGGAGGAGATGACAGGCGTCTGGAGGTCAGCGGTTTGACCGTAGCCGCCATTTGAGCTATCTGCATACATATACCAACCTGCAGGGCTGTTTCTATCAGAGGGACATCAAGAAATACAGAACAGCATCTCAAGGTTTTACAGTGAACAGAGCCTATGCATGTCTAACTATCTCTTTAGCTTGACCATATTATACATATAGAGAGAGAATCTGAGGAAACGATGGTGATTGCTTTAATGGAGTGCTACCTTTTTCTACTTACATTAAAGTGGTATACATGAGCGCTGTGCAAACACTGAAGACTTTGGTTAATCATTTATGTGATGTCTTTTGCATTAGCATCAATAGAAAATATTCTATATTAAATAATTAAAATGGAAATTTAACATTAACAAGTGTGGTAACTTCAAGCTATGAACCAATCTTGTGACCACTGACCTATAACTTCTTTGTGTACACTTTGTAATGTCTTTTTATTGTGACCTATTGACCTTTTATTGCGACCTATTGTCCTATGTTTTATTGTATGTTTCACTGTTACGGTTTTTTGTGTACTTTTTGCAGTGTGCTTTTATTGTGACTTATTCTCCTATGTATCACTGTTACGTCTTTTTTTCTTTTTACCAAGGGGCTGCGGATGTAAATTAGCATTGTTGCTATGATCCGGCATATTTACATCCATTGCTGTATAAATAGGCATTAATGTGCACTGTCCCTAAAAAATAAAGAAAGAAAGAAATATGTAAAAGCCAAATATTCTAAAGCTTCAGCTTCTCAACTATAAGCATTTGCTTTCCTCCTTATGTTACATATTTTATATATATATATATATAATAACAAGCCTAATATATTCAAGTTTTTCACTGACTATGGGGAAAAAACAGAAAGTACAAAACTATATATACACACATTTTATATTTCTTCTGTATTCTTTATGCTTTATAGAACAAAAACAAACAACAGAATAACCAAGACTAAAATTATTAGTTGTATTTCTAATGACAACAGTTCATCTTTGATCTCCTACTTATCGGCCAACAATCTAAAACAAAGTTGTCCATTAGCTTCAGTAAGATGAGTCATGCTGCCTTCACTGGTCTCATCGGTATTGTCAGATTCATGCTTACATCTGCTTCAACCTTTCACTGCTTCACTTCATCAAATTCCCATAAGAGTTGTGGCTTTGCTTTGGTTAAACAAAAAGCAGCTTCTCCTCTCTCTTTCACTCATTGCTTATAGATCGAAAGTCATTTAGAGCTGCTGTAGTAGTGAGGAAGAGACTTTCAGACAGACGGAGAGGTTGTGTAACCCTGGCTGAGAAAAGGAATTACCGAAATGTTGTGGTCAAAGTGCACTGCCATAGTCTGCTCTCTGCACCCACTCAGTAAAACACAGATAAGAACAATCAAGCTATGATCTGCTTCAGATGGGACCCACACACACTGAGTAATATGCAGTATATGTTTTCCTTCACATTCTCAAGCCAAAAGCATCAATGCATTCCAAAAGGGGTGAATTTTCCATGGAGCTTCCTTGAAGTAAGTGAATAGAAATTCTTTCTGTCTTTTTTCATTTGCTGTAATTTAGCTTGAAACGAAAGGACCAAGGAATAGTTGCTTTTTTTTTTTTTTTAGCTCATTCTGTTCAGTTAAGTTAGTCAAAATGAGTAAAAATGAATTATTAATTAGTGTTAACTAATAATAACTAGTGTTAACTAATAATAACTAACTAATAATTAACTATTTAATTGAGAAAGAATTATACATTTTCCCAGTGCTCAAAATTACATCTTGAAATTCAACTAAAATACAAAGATTTGAAATTTATTTGATTAAATCAGAAGTTGGAATCCATGACCATTTAGATTTTTTTTTTGTTTGGAAAATGACTGATCATTTATCTAACTGTTTCAGGTTTACAAATATTACTCTAACATAAACTATGTTGCTGTCACTCACAGGGTGTGGTCATTAACAGGACGGTGGTACTGCTCTCCATCGTGAATGCTCTCCCCTTGGTCAGGTGACCAGCGAAATGCATGGGGATGGGCCAAAGACGGGCGGACAATCGTCCATCCACAAGTGTCGCCGTCTTCAAAATTGCACCTTTCCTTTACTGGAGAAAGAGGAAGGCACATGAAGAAACAGGGGCAGGGCAAAGAGATGAATCACAATAAAACATGAGGAAAAGGGAGGAGAATAAAACATAGAAACACCAGAGAGGAAATGTGAAAAGAATGTTATGCTATAACGAAAGCTATATAAATGTTTTACCGCAGTTTATTTCATCTGATCCATCAGAGCAATCATGTCTGAAGTCACACACTTGACTCAGGGGAACACACTCCTTAAGTGTCTCACACACAAACTGTCCTTCAGGGCAGCTGTGGGGTGTAACGGTGGGTGCTGGGGTGGTCACTGCAGGGGCAGTGGTATTCAGTTTGGGGAGCTCTCCTACAACGAAGGGGCAATAGAATAAAACAACAAATTAACAGTGGAAACAGCACTGATTGCCCTAAAAGTTTACCTTCAGAGTGTAATCATTTACCTTCATATGGCTCACAGTTCAAGAAGGAAAGATCATCGATGGCGATGTCTCCATTAAAATCATCTCCAACTGTACCTTCAATTAAAATCTGGCGACAGGTAAAGTGGTCATAAACACACAATAAATTCAATAGACAAGTCAAGATTTAGTTGCACCAACTGCTTGTAAATCTATAAAATATAGATGGGGATGTGTGCAATAGCAACAAAGAGATATTTGCAATACAATCATGTGTAACTGTTGATTAATTAGTGCTTGGTAGCTGCCTTGGTATCTCAGCTTTTGTCTGTTATGTTCACTATTTGTTATCATTTTTTTTGTTTGTTTTTTTTAATGTCTCTGTTCAGTTATGGTTTTATGTTATTCTCTTTGATCTGCCAACGGGACTTGAGATGGAAATTAGCCGTATGGCTACAATCTCTCGTATTTACATGAAAATGTACATTAATACAAACTGTCCCATTTTAAAAATAAATAAATAAATAAAAAATGAAAAAAAAAACTTTTTCAAAATGGCAGTCAAATTCAAATATACCTCAATGTGTTGTTGATTTTTTTGCCTAATACAGTTAAAGTATTCATTTTTAATGCATTGGTCATGTTGAATCTCAGTGCATTTTCAGTATTAGTATGTTGATGCAACTGACAAAGTTGATGTTTGATCATTAGATGTTGTCATTTTCTGGCCATGTGCCCATTTAGTCTGAACTAAATTCATTAGTGCCACTTTTTCCCACTTCAACCCTTTTGCAGTCAATTAATTTGCCAAACAGAGCTGCTGTTTTCAATGCCACAGCAGAGGAAAAGTCTTTAAGTGCCTGTCAGGTTATACTCACTCATGAGTAATGACAACAGAACATCCATCTTGAGGGATCGATGTTGAGCAGTGAAGCTATTAAATAGATCTTCATCATGCAATGCTGGAGTCCACAGACTCTTTGCTTCACTAGCTCTTCATTGTTGCCTGCCGAGGAACTGTGTTTACCTGGAGCTCATGTCTGCACGTCTGTCTTTAAATACACCGCTGGGACTGAATGCAAATGATGCACAGTGGAATGTGAGGTCATTTTATAGTGTTTAAACTAAGATTTGCACCTTAACCAGTGTGCAACGCAAATAGTTACATTTCCCCCTGCACTGTGTATAAGTAGAGCATTTAGATATTTACGATAGGATAGAGCAGGATAGCTTAAGGTGATGGCTATTTAACCATCATATCCAGGGACAAGACTTAAACCAGAGTACTAATGTGGAGCCAAACCTACTAAGTCTTATATAATTAAGCAGAAACCTAAAACATTTAATTCCCTCTTCGGTATCAGTTTCTGGAGCATTATATCCTTCCTTACCTGGAAAGGCCGAGCACTGGTGAGATAGAGAGTCTTGCGGTGCCATATGTTTCCTTGGTCTCCATATCGTACCCACAGCACGTGACCACGGCCTGTAGCGTAAGTCCTCATGTACACTGCCAGGCAGAACACATGCGACCCGAACATGTGGTAATGGAAGCGGAAAACACAGTGGTGGCGGGACTTGGACGGGTCCTTCCCATGCTGGTGGGTGGGTTGGAAGACTCTGCTCAGCAACACAGCCGTGTCTCTGAACTCCTGGGGGACAGAGGACTCGATGTAGAGGTAGTGGCCATAAGTGGTGCCCCGTGTGTGGTCCTTCCAGGGGCCTGTATTGAAGGATGGAGTCGGGCCTTGGATGCGGGTCCAGTCAAACATATCTAATCCACTCCGTTCCTGTGTCCAGCTGCACAGTCCTTGTTCAAAGTTACACTGCAGCGCTGGAGCTACGAGACATGAAAGCTGATTTTAAGTAGAGCCAGAAATAAAACATAAAACAGCTACAGCAGGATAGAATAAATACAAGACAAGTAACCACAACACTTAAGATGAGTTTCTAGGTACTTCTACTTACCAGTACTTTACACCTCTATTCTAGTCTAAAATTGTTTAACTCTATAATGGCAAGCTATTTTCCAGATTAAAAGTAAAACTAAAAGGTGATCTTTTAAAATATTATGAAGCTGTATAATATAGAACGGCAAATTTAGCTCCATCTTCCCCAGCAACAATAATAAAATACTACTTAGATATCTATAGCAATAGTATATCACTCAGAGGGGCCATTTTATGGCATTGTAAATTACTTACACCGAGCTCTACTGATTTAGCATCAACGGTATAACTTTTTCAAATTCAGAAAGGTACTAAAATCAATGCAGCAGACCCAGAGAAGTCATCTTTTAACTCCATGCAGTCTTTTTGCTTGTCAACTCCTGGTGCCTACATTACCCACAGTGTAGTTCGACCACCAACAGTTCCTTTTAAGATTATGCTGTTAAGCTAGTAGCAGCTAATATAGCCTCAAGCTACTAGCTTCAAGCAGAGTTATAGCTCCTTGTGGAGCCACAAAAGGCTTTACACAATTTTTTTTTCACATTTGCTGTAATACTACCAAAGACAGGCACACCGACTTTGATGCGGGAAATCAGTGGAGAGTCCTTTAATGGAAAGGATCCTAATACAGTCTCCCTTCATGAATATTTCCCCAAAAAGCATGAAAAATGAATACAAATTCGTGAGGTAAAGTTCTTTTTCTTTTTCCCTACCTCCCTTAATAATTTTATTTAACTTATGATCCTTTGGAATGGAGCAGCCTCAAGCTTTCATTGAAACTATAATAAAGTAAATAAACAAGCAACATCTTCAGCCAGCTACAAAAGGAAATGCTACACCCATAAGGTTCCTCAATACTTTTTTATATCTAAGTGAATATCGGAGAGTCTTCGGTCATTAATGGGCCATGAACTATGTGATTTGGAGGTGAGAATAAAAACCTGAGACTCTACATTGGTCTCTGAAGAAGACTCTTGAATCGAAGGTCAGACACCTTCAGGAAACAAAAAGTAATTCTAGTTGAGTTCTGTCATAGCTCTTAGGATTACCAAACCATGGACGACTAACATGCAGATAAAAGAAGATAATATTTCCATCTTAGAGACCATTTATGAGTACTTTGACTTTTGTTCCTTTTAGCATACTCCACATATAAATCTTCAGTTTCAATTAGTACTTTTAATTAGTTTTAAGGATCCGATTACTTTTTCCAGTACAAAATATTAAAAAATATAGGTAATATTATTGAGATACTCACAACATCCCTCCTCATCTGATTCATCCCCACAATCATCCACAAGATCACAGAGCTGCAGATGGTCTACACATGCTTTAGTGTGCACACAATGGAAATGTGTGTGATGAGGACACTCTGCCACCGCTGGAGGCATCGAACAGTTCTTGAAGGTGATGTCATCCAAAGCGGAGATACCATCAAATATGCCGAGACTGATTTTAGCCACAGCAATCTGGAACGGCTGGGTGATGCGTCCTAGCTGTACGGTGACCTGGTTCCAGTGGGTTCCTTGGTCATAGAACGTTCTCCATATGACAGTATTGTTTTGAACTCCATTGATTCGAAGGTACATGTCAGCAGCCCCCAAAGATATACCCGAGTTATAATGCCTGAGGGGGATAAGAAAGAGATGGAAGCTAACATTATACTGACAATAATTTCCAGCACAGCAATGTGTGCATTCTGTGGTGTGGTGTAATGCTTTTGAAATGATTTTCTCACTCCAGATAGTGTAAATCTCAGATTCCTCTCATGATAATGCGTAATGCTTCCTCGACGTAATACATGATGACTTTTGCTAACTCTGTTGATAACCTAAAATTTATAAACCTCCTGCACTTTCCTGCCAGGAGAATCCCAATCACCCAGTGGGAAATTCTAATCTGTCATTTGATATAAACTTTAAGGGGCCACAAAACTGTCAGAATATGACAGATTCGTATGTGGATCATCTCATTGTGTGTTACAGTGAGATAAGGGAGATGCAAAGCGAGCAGCGCTGAGACAGTTGAAATGATGGTTGGATGAAAGAGAGGAAGATCAAAATACACACAGACGTTGAGAGACTGGAAATGGTCCAAAAGTGTGGGTGAATCTATACATGGAATAATGCTGCTTATGAGAATAAAACATGCTGAACAACTTTATCGGTCTGCAAAAGAAATGAAAGTTGGTAGAGGGAAGCAGGCTGTCTCACCAGAAGGTCATAGTGCAGCCGGAGGCTGACTGCTGGAACCAGGGACTTCGGAGAACCGCTGGTGGACATAGACTGCTGCTGTTCTTCAGTATAAACATGAAATGACCTGCAGTGAGTGAGATGTTAATTAATATTCAAACCATATTCAGCATCTGCTTTATCTAAGTTCTGCAAATAAGTTTTTCCACTACACAGACTGTGAGTCACCTTTACAAAAAAAAAAGCCGCAACTGTTACGGAAGCAGACAGTTGAGAGTTTCATTTACTAAACGCTTTCCCCACATTGTTGTTGTTGTTACCAGATGGGTCCATTTTATCGACCTCTCCCTCTGGGATTGTTGCGCATTAAAGTGTCTCACGTATACGAATTGAGGGATAAATAAAACATATATCCTATCCACTGACGTTGCCTTGGCAACAGTGTTTTGTCTTGCAAATAGCAGCTCAGAGAAAGCCATTTCATCTCACACCAATTACCAAATCATGCTGGCTTGCCAACAATATCTAAATATGACCCCTTTTAGTTGGCCAAGAACACATGCAAGTATAGTTAGATTTATAACCATACATATCTTTTCAAATGTAAAAGGAAAGTGCAATATCTACCAACATAATAATTTCTTTCAGCATTTGTCTTTCTTTCTTCTAGAAGACAACTTAATTTGTCTTATTTGCAGTCCATAGTTGCTGGGAATTCAATTTAAAACCAGCTCTATTTTTGCTAGGTGTCTATCATTAGTATTTATGCTAAAAGCATTGTAAGAACATAGTTTTAAATAACTGATAAAAGTGTGAGACTTAAAAGTACCTTAATCACAACATGTCACCTAAATTCCACCAAAGCTGAGGTGACAGTAACTGAAATCTGCTAAGCGACCTAGTTTTAGCAAGTTTTTAGCTCTCTTGATTTTTGCTCTTTATCTCATGATAAAGAGCAAAAATTTCAGCCACCTATTCAATAAAGTTAAGTGAAATAAATCAGTTTAACGAGTTATCAGTTCATCAGAACTGATATTTTCCACTTACAGATGGCTGGAAGGACAAATTAAATGTAAATAAATAAGTAAATGTAGTTTTAGCTTTAGCTATGGGTAGCCATGACTCTCTCAGCCAGCAAGTTAACATTTTTATCGTGTAATAAAGAATTAAATTAGACTAGTTTCGCACCAAAATCTGATTATTGTCTAGTTTATGTAAGTGTACAGCTGCTTGTATCTGTATTAAACAATTAAAATGTGCAAATACATAAAACTTCATGTCTGTGGTGATAGCAGCACGCTCTATTGTGATTACAGGCAGTGCTTTATTATTGTTTGCAAAATTTATGCTGTATGTGTTTGGTATAGCTAAAACATTTATTTATATATGGAAGCAACACTGTAATTCATCTGATCAAGTCCTGACTTTCTTAATTACCTAGTTTTTTCCAAATATGTACATAAGATAAGATAAGAGACAGTTATTGTGTTTTGCCTTTGTCTGTGAAGGTAAAAACTATTTAAAAAAGGAATATGAAAAATGACTCCTGGTCTATACTAGGGTATGAACAAACAGCTTTCTTAGCTGATATTAAACGTCTAACTGCTAAATAAGCTCTGTTTAAACAGCCCCATATATCGGCACATTGTTGCAGACTAGATAAGTCTTTGAATGGTCACAGTCATATTTTCTGCATCTTCAAACAGATGCACCCATCAGGATACATGTCATTTCACAAAGCTTCCGTTTAGTCTCTGCACAGCCTCGAAATCTAAACCTAACAGAGCGTCTTTTCTCAGCATGTTCGTACAAAAACAGCAGATGGTGCCTGCATGGAGTCAGCCTGCAACAAGAACTCCTTGTTAAATCCACGCCTCGAAGAGTTAAGTCTGTTCTGGAGGGTAAATGTGTAGAAAAAGTCTAAAGATGTAATGAGGCATAATATACAGTGACATGCTGTGGTACATACGCCCAGAAGAAACTATTGTAGTGTGTCGTTCATTTCAATGAATGATGTTACCACGCAGAATGGGTACAGCATATGTCGATCTGCTTTCTATTATTCAGATGGCTGAGAAAGCATTTCTCCATGAAGTGCTTATCTCTCAAAAACACAGACGAAGGATTTTCTTCTGCAAAACATCGATTTAATCTGTCAATAATATAATCATTTTCCAGTTATTTCTGACCAAACATCCTGGACTCAGTGAAATCGCTTTATCAGCTCATCACATTTCTATTTTTATTTGCGCTGACTGTACACGTCACATGGTGCTGTGTATTTGTAGGGTGACCCCTACCTTCACTGCTGTTAGTGGAGTGGTCCAGTGGTGGTGGGTGACCGTAGTATTCTGGAGAAACCTCCATAGACGTGCCCTTGAACCAGTCGAAGCCGTCGCCAGGGGTGAGCTCATACCAGCCACAAGATCCACCTTCAAAGTCACACTCAGAGGCTGATTGAATAGAGAAATATAGGAAATTATTCATTTGTGACCTTAGAAACAACATTTTGAGCTTTGTTAGTAGCTGATTTTCAGTCACATGAGAAGATCTTTCTGAGAGGACTGAGTTCTACACTTTTCTGAGCACAGTTCAGATCAAAAGTTCCACGATGCTGACTAATGGGTCTTGTGGTGGGATTGTTGTGTCAATAGCTGTTTTTAAGGCCAAGAATGAAATTAAAATCTAAATTTTTCAACTAACGTGGCTGAAAAGTTCCATGACAGCAGGGCAAAGTCTGTCGGTTGAGGAATATTGTCAAATAGAGTTGTAAAGTATGTGGAGCTTTTTCTTGGTTAAATCACCACACCAAATGATTTACAACTGAGTCCAATATATCCGGTTCTTTGACAAAAAAAGACAGCAGCTTGTGTGCATCAAAACTTTGGAGACTATGAATTTGTATGTGCTACCACATGAGAACAACAGTGCAGCAGAGTCACCGATTCCCAAGTAAAAATCAATCAACTGAGTGACAAAAGGAACCAGGTTAGAATTTTTTTCAATTGAGAGGCTTGGTGTAAAAGCTAAAGCAGCTTTTTGGAGGTACAGCGGCAAGAGTTATTTAAGTGACTTAATCCAAAGCAGACGTTAGAATAAGAGGGTTTCTAAAATTTCTGTTTAATGAAAATCGATGCAGGTATATATAAACACAGTGGTAACAATGAAGAAATGTCCAGTGAAAGGTGAAGATTGCACTGTTGAGAAATCAAATTCACTTGTGGATTCTGGGTCAATTTTGTATTAATTTGGAAACTGTGCTTCCAATCTGCCTTCCTTATACAGTTACAGAGCAGGAGGAGATATTTCAGGCAGCACTGTTTGTTTTTCCATAAAACATGTCAAGCGAGTCACAGTGGGAGCATTTGTACAGCTCAGATTGGCATGAAACTTTCTAGGTTCCAGCATGTGTCCAAATAATTACTGTGTTACAAAACATTTGGTTCTTGCTGGAAAGTCGAAGGCATACAAATGTGCATAACATTTTCAGGTGTATGTTAGCAAGAAACATGCAATTGGCGAAAACTGTGTCAGTTTTGATGACACATTTTATGAACAACTGCAGCAACAAAGCACAGATTCACACTAGCTTCTTCTCCATAGCAACGCTACCTGAGGCTCATTGGGGCCACAATTTAAATCCATAAGACAGCTGCATTATCCAGAAGAGCCTCAGGTTTCTGTGTTAACTTTAAGGAGCTTATTCAAAGAAAAACACTGGAATAAGAAAACAGAATGGACAAAAACACTGTTGGAGCCAGTGTTTCTTCCCACCTCACACCTCTATACAGCAGCAATGATGGCTGATATATAGAAATAAAGCTGAAAAGCTAAAAAGATACACTGGTATAACCTATTTGATTGTTAAATTACATGGAAGAGCCCTGTGTTTCTATTTTAAGTAATAAGGAGAGTATTATGTAAAGATAAAAACTTCCAATGTGAAACTATAGATCTTAAGGTGAAAATGTGGTGTCAACTGATTAGATAACGCTTTCACATTCTGTCAAATCATTTTAAAATGTCATAAAGAAAAAACGTAGCTCTGATTCATGCTGGGCCAATAAAAACAACAACCCCAAATCAGGAAACAGCCATCATGCTGCCAGACGAATCACCAACTGTCGCTCAGTCAAACACACTAACGGGATGAGGGTTATTTGAATGTGTTACTCGGTAATAAGGTTCTTACGGCAGCTGGCTTCGTCCTCTCCATGGAGACAGTCTGGGGTGAAGTCACACACTTTGTTCTCTTCAATACACTCCCCCCCGCCGCAGTCAAACCACAAAGGAGGGCAAGCAGGAGGAGGAGGAACACTGCTCTCTGTCACAGAAATTAAAAAAAAAAAAAAAATCAGACATTAATACGATCGGTGGAATTGCAGTTGCAAGAGGCACTCTGATCCCCAAGAGCTATTAAATCAAATGTAGACCCACCACACACAAAGAGTTACAGTTGTTATCGCTGACTCCTGTCATGTGATTTCATCATTAAAAAGCTCATGGTGGATTAATATAGATGAGCTCAGCTGCTTCCAGAGAAGAGTAAGTACATTAGCTGTGTTACAGAAGATTAGATTTAACAGTGAAGTAATGAATGAAGTTCATATATTTTGATCAATAGTACATCTAAGACCCCATCTCTTAAATGAACCCAATTTCATTACGCTTATGAAGAGCATTGGAAACATAGTTGAAAAATTGCCCAATTTTTAAATGGCTTTAGGCCTGCTATTGAAAAAATGTCTATTAAAGGTTGCTGCTTTTACTTCTCTGTTGCAACTAAGTTTTAAAACAAGGAGAAAAGCAAAAGATACAACTGAGATGGATTAAAAGTGACAAGGATTTGGATTAGTGCAGCTCTAATCGGCAAAACTTTTCGCATGCTTTCTTGCCAATCCTGTCGGCTGGTAATTAGGTTTATATACAACTAATCTGCAACGAGAAGTGCGTTTAGTTGGAAACAAAATGCCACTTGGATTATCTTGTCTGGCAAGTGAAAACACAATTAAATATTAATAAAACGTATTGTTAATTAACATGTCTGTCAAGTTGCAAAGAATTTATACCGGAAGCTTCAGTATGTTTAGGACTAAAAAAAAAGATCACAGTGTTGGTTTAACACAGAAAAAAGCCTGCAATGCTTCAGTCGCTACAGGTCTTTCCTTAACCTTAACCAAGCTCCTTGTTGCCTAAATCCAACCACATACGTGACTCATGATGCAAACTTTGTACCCTGTCATCAACCATTATTTAATATCATATAATTCACAAAGGTACTCTTGAAATAGTTGCCTGCTTGTGCTTTTAGTTTAAGGCTTGCAAATAAATTTAACATGCTGAAAAAATAAATAACCATAGCCCGTCATTAGCCTGAAAGAATGTTATCATAACCCAGCAAACGATTACATTTGTTACTGCTACATAATTGGAAACACAAATTACTGACACATAAGCATAATTTATACATAAATGAAGAGCGACAATAAATTATATAGTGGCCATCTCCCAAAACACGCACAGACCAGCTACCACCTGCAAACATTTACACATGAAAAGAGTGAGATTTACGGTTCTGCGGTGCAAAAGAGGCGTCAAACTTCAGCTGCTAGTGCAGTTTCCAATAATATGCCTCTGTGTTATTTTCACCCTGCATCCATTTAATTAGAGTCTATATTGAACGGTTATATTGCCATTATTAGTGACAGTCCATTTAATCTAAATTCATTGATATTGTGAACCCATAATTCAGTGAAACAAATGTATCGGCCATGTATGGGATAAGGATGAATAATGAAGGATGAGGGACATAAAGATTCCTCTGTAAGTGACCGTAATTGCATGCAGTTAGTGATATTGGATCAGAGCCACTTATCAAACAGTGCCCTTTTTCCCATGAACAGGTCAGGCTGGATGCGTTGTACATATTAAAGCAAGTCTGTGTGGTATTTTAATGTGAAACCCATTAATTCTTTCTCCCCTACCAGGACTCTGACTGTAAAAATAGCTGACTTGAACTTAGGATTTTGCTCTAAAAAGCTCTGTGCACCATTGTTCAGGATTTTAATATGATCGATGAGGCTGTAGAGACATCACCCTTTCTTCTTGAGTTCTGGAGCGTTTAACAAACCCACTATAGAGAGTAGAAGACAGATGGAATGAGAGGGACTGTGTGCCAAGGTGACTCTGGTCTGTCCCATCTACTTAGACATGCTAAACTAGGCCTGCTGACGCTCCAACAGACTCGGAAGTTTGTCACACAGGTGAGTCACTATGTCTTTTGCTCTTATTTAACACTATGTACCAGACTTAAAGCAAGATGAAGTAGGAGTTTTGCAACTTCAGAGCAGCGAAAAAAGCTGCAAACACAAAACTGATGAATTTGATAGGAGAAAAACGTTCCTGCTCTTTGTTTGCATTTTGGTGCAGGCAAATTAGTTTATACTGGAATTCTCAGAGCTTTCAAGAACAGAGGAGAGAGTGAATTGAATGAGTGGCTATAAAATAAAAAACAATGAGCTGAAAAATGCTGAAAAGCTCCGAGTTGGGTAATGATTCCTGCAGGATTGCCGCTAAGAGTGACTCTTCACACATAGACATTGTCATTTAATCAATAATTATTATAAAAATGTTCATTATAGCGGCGCTTTGCTTTTAATGGCAACAATGAAACTTTAAATAAATGACTGAATTGTTCGTTAAGCCTTTCTCTCATTTGTGTCTCTCCTGAATGAAATATTTGCCTACAGAAAAGTTACTTTACACAACAGAAGACCAACAGGTATTTACAGTCAGAGGTTAGGTAAAACAAGAAATAGAGTCTTCAGCTACATTAGCGGCTATATGACCCTAAAGATTTACTAATTAGCACCAAACATTGAGACAAATCTGAGGCTTATGACTGTCTGGTGTTAGTCTTTCAAGTATTTGGACATATTGGTGACATAATTTTTTTACTTGATGATGGCAATAAATGAAAATTCAGGGAATTAAAAGTTATTGTAAGTGATTCTGAAGGGTTAATGGGTTAACTTCACTGTAATTAATCAAAAGGTTGTTGAGATATTTATTGTATGTTGCCTCATGGTTCACTAAAAAGCAAAAGAAACATATAACTACTTCTAAAACTTCTAAAACATGTATGTCAGACAGCTTTCTCCGCACTTTTCATGTTAAACAGTGAATAAATGTAACAGTAGGAGCTATTATATAATTCAAAGGATGTAATATTAACCTTTTGAACCACAAAACCTACTGAGGAGTTGGAAAGGAACGTTATGGAAAAAAAAATAGCAAAAACTCAGCTCTGAGCAACAAAATGTAAAACTAAAGGAATTGTTGGATTTTTAACTTTCCAACAGTCATTTAACAACACATCTGTGTTGTGCCCTCCATCAGGAAAATTAACCAAATCTAAAGCATTAAAATGTGTTATTTCATGAAAAATCACTGTCAAAATGTCTAATTTTCAATTTCCCCAAATGAAAAACCAGAGGCTTGAACTAGATTCAAAAAAAGTCTGTACTTCTTAGGGCAACAGTGAAACCATCAGTGACTCAGCTGTAACTAATAGTCACATGACAAAAATTAATGGACCTTTTTGACTGAATTGGGTTGAACTGCAGGCTGTGTTTACACAGAGTGGATAGGAGACTAGTGTGTAAACAAGTTTAAAATATAAGTAGTTCAAAATCTATAGTATGTGGTGCCTCCATAATTTTTCTAGCATTGATAACATCTTGGATTTTTCAATTTTTTGTAATATAAATAATCAATTAAGTCACTTTTGTACGACACTAAGAATTACAACTATGTCCTACTGCATGGATGATATTTTTCAGTTGTCTCTACTTCTAGTCATGGCTGTGCTGTTTCCATTGAGGTGCAGAACTTTATATTGCAGTGAAACGAGCTCACAGGGAATGAGATGTGGCAGGAGCAAATGAAACACCCAGAAACAACTTGTGGTTCAAGGAGTTAAGTAAAAATCTTTCGAACGTTGTAGTAAAACTGCGGAGCTTTCCTTGAACTGCTGACATCTAACCAGTGACATTATTTTCCAGATGGAGCTAAAGAGGCCGAAGAAAGCTGCCGGCCGCACGTTGATATTCTAAACAAGACAATCAATAAAAAACGTTCTGCTGCACTTTACTTTATGGGCTCAAAAGTGGATCATCTTCCAATACAGGATGAACAATAGCAGCTGTGCAGATGCTACAGTTTGTGCTAAACATAAAAAATGGTAGAATTACATCCAAAATGCCAAGTGAACGGTGCTTTATTGAACGCTCTCAGCCAAGACGTTGAGCTGTATCATATTCATCAGTGATGAGTGGGCAGCACGCTACAGCAGGCACAAATAAAGCCATACATTGTGGCAGTGACTGCTCCATATTCAGCGCAAGGAAATGTGCAGTAAGCACTATTTTAACGATTCAGTTATTCTGTTATGAATCCCATCCCAGGTGTTCATCAGTATTCAAAACAAGCTTGCGGCGGTCTGTTTATGTGTGGCGATATTTCAAAATGTCAAGGTCTGAACTCGTCCCGTCTGTGTAGTGAGTTGTTATTAATGGTAGCGGTACCAGACAGAATCATGCAGCCAGGACTGAAGGATAAGTCATCGACGGCCAGGACCTCGAAGGCTTCACTGTCAGCTGAAAGTTCCCCTCGAATTACCACCTGGTAGATACAAGCATAAAAGAAGAGGAAAGTTATCACCCAGTCAGCGCTTTTTACAACAAAATGAGTTTGTTTTAATGATAGTGAATATATGTGTGTCTATGTAGTAACACTGTCTGCACAACTTTTGATGAGGGTGCATGAAAACAAAATGTCAAATTGCCGACAGATTAACAGAAAGGAGAGCATGTCTGAAAGAGGCTTAAGACTTGACCCTATTGAGAAAACAAGGCTAAGTAGGCAGACACCCAATGTTAAAAAGTGCTTTACACATCCTCCAGGGAGTAATTTTGTACAAATGTTACAGGGGACGCTATTGAGCCATTTTGTCACACACTTGCGCAGGTACCATAAAAAAATCTAAATTTTTTTGCCACTTTTCACGTGTTAAATTTTCACCGCTTTTGATGCTCGGGCCCTAATCAGTCTCACAGATAACAGAAATTTGGGCATAATATACAGTATTATGCAATGTATGTTTAGATGTTGAACTGGATATGAGAAAAACTATGACGGAAATTCAGTAAATCAATGAAGTCTTTTTCTTCATCCTTTGTGGCTCATGAATGGGTCGATTTCATGACAACCTATCCAATAGTTGTTAGCGTTGTTTAGTTAGAGACAGGCATTGCCATCCTCATAGCCGTGGTGCTAACAACAACAATTTGTCTTTGTCAGCATGCAATCAGAGTAATAGCATTGAAGCACTGATCAAAGTCCACAGAACGGCTTTATCTACACCAGCACAGTTTTACGGCCCGTCATTTATGACTGGTCTAAACAAATGGTAGATTGTGTCATCGTGGCTGATGTGAAAATGCACTCAAATACAGAATTTCCATCAGTCATGCTTGTCAGATGTGATTTCTTTTACTCCCAAAATTGGACATTGAGGTTATAAGAGTAATACAATCTAAAGCAAGGAGTGCGCCGAGCTGCTTATTTAGGATTTCACAGCCAAACTAGTGCGTTTATCTGATGCAGACAATGTATGCTCGCTTTCAGAAAATCAGACTCACTTATCCTTATTGTCAGTAGAAGCAGTTCAGCAAAAACACTCCTTAATCAGATCAAAGATTAGAATTTCTGTCTCCAACTTTAGGCAAAAATGGTTGTAGATATTATATGTACAAATATTAGTAAAGCTGACCAAAGGAAGGAAGTTTTTCTGCAACACAATCAGACAACAACCGTAACCTAGAAGTGGAGCTCATGAAGCAAAAATTTAAATTACCCAGTAAGTAAACACCCAGTTAACTCAACTGGCTCTGAAACTGTAAGTGGATTAATGGAGGGGAAAGTGAATGTGAGCAGAGGGGTGACCCATCTTTACTGCTGGTACCGGGTTGCCTTGTCTTGAAGCTAAGCTGACTGTACTCAGTGACAGATGGTGAAGGCAGAGAAGAGGAGAAGGCGACACATGACATTGTCTGAGGATACTGGAAGGGCACAAACAGCAGGCTTCAGAAGACTCCAGATGGCCTCTGAAGGGTCCAGTTGGGTCAGTACCCTCTCAATGCACATAAATGGCTCCTGTAGGGCAGCTTATTTCTGCCGTGATGACTTTATTAGTTTCAAGGAACCTCAAACTATACCATAACACCTCATAAAAATATGACAAATAAGACAGCTTTTGAACCACATTATTGACATTTTCAGACATTGGATACATAACATTGCTGGCTTCATCAGTTTGTCAAAGAGACAACGTTAAGACAAAAGTCCTTCCCATCCATGTTTCTCATAGCTTCATTCAGACATATAGCAGTGACAAAGAAAGCCATTGTATGTATACAAATGTGTTATTCACACAAGATTGGACGGTACATCAAGTGATGTATAATGTATAATAAAGGCCCAGTCTAAACTTTTAGCAGCTTAGGAAACTGCCCACATAACTACCAGCCTGGTATATTTATGATTTTCCGAATAATTAAAAAAATCTGTCTATGTGTGAGGATAATCTACTACTTTACCAAGAATAAAATAAAACTATCCCGACAGCTGTGATGGAGCTCAGGACTCAACCTAAGGTCTGTCACTATGTATGTGTACCTAATCAATCCTGTCTTCATGTTGGGGATAACTAATAATTATGAATGATTAATAAAGTTACAGGCGCTGTTGTTTCATGTACATAAATAGGTGTAATTCTGGATCCTGCTGCCGTTTGACGCCTTACGTAGTTGATAAACTCAAAGGAAACACTCCTACAAACAGCTGGAAACAACAAACTAAACTTAAGAACCAACATCAGTTACTAGTGGTGAGTATCACTAATAGGGGCTGCTAGTCTGTTTTCACTGCAATCAAGTTTTTATTGCATTTAAATTTCAATTTGTAGCCTAGCATATGTAAAAATTGTAGACCAAAGTCATTGAGAAAGGTGTTTTGTGATTTTGACAGTGTTTTTGTGCTCTCTGTGATGTTTTTAAGTTTAATATTTGTGCTGAAATGTGGAAAAAGCCGTGCCCAAATCCAATCACACAACTCAAAGCAACGTTATTCCAAACCAATAATGTTATAGCATGTAGTTCAACCTCTTGTCAAGTTGAAAGTGTTATGGAAAAGGATCTGGATTCGACCTAGCAAGATTAACTAACTTTGATGAAAAAGTAACCACAGTGATCATTCAGACATGAAGCCGATACAGTCAGTGTCTGAAAGGTGCTGATAGTACAAAACGATAAGGGAAAAGTAAGCTGTACATCTTCATAAGCATAACTTGTTCACGCATCCAGTCATTACAGAACACCATTACCCTCCATTTGTAGCCATGTTGCTGATGATCTGCATGACTACAGTATACCAGATTCAGCACCTCTCTGACATGCAGTTTTAAATTAACCTTACTTCAATCGAAGACAACGTTAAAAGCATCTTAAAATATTGCAGACAGATAACTGTAACAATTAGAAAGGGAAATAAGAATAGCATATCTGGGGCAAAATGTAATAAAACATTTGATTAACCATTAACAAACTGGTAGTTTTGCATAACCAGAACTATTTCCACAGTATGGTGTCAGTGATGCAGATTGTTATGGCTGCACCAACAATCAGTATTCTATGAGGAGCAAAAGACACTCTGGCTTGTGTGTATTTCTTTAAACCAAACACAATCACCTTTGACAGAAACAGTAAACAAAATAGTGATGAGGGAATTGTTTTGGTGGAACATTTACAAAGCAGGCAGACTGTCATTTAAATAGCTAAATTCACTGAAAGAACCGAGCATTATTATTATAGCACATCTAAGTCTTCACTAAAACTTGCCATTTTAGGCCTGTAAATTCCTGTTTGAATGGTGTTGAAAACCACAGCTCGCAGATAACAGAAAGGGAGGAAAATATAGTGTAAAATACACAACGTAAATGGCAGGATAGGGTTACACCCACAGTCTACATCTGGTGAGTCAGACTAACAAACTGATGTCTGGAGTGATGCAATAATCATTTATGATATCTATTATCTATATATAAAGCATACAAAATATTGCTAATTAGACTTGATATAAAACATACTACGACATAATACAGTTGTAAGTTATATACAATGCCTCAATATGATATGCAACAAACTATTTCAATATCAAACATCATTTATAGTAAATTAAATGGCTATTACAGACCTGAAAACTGTGACTGCTGGAAAATCGAATCACCGTCCGCAGCCATGTTTCCGTCTGCAGCTGTGTGGACTGTTTCCACACCTCTGTACTCTGATCTGCTGGATGAGTCTGAACCAGGACCTGAAGATCTCCATGTGCTCCCCCGACATAATAGTAGAAACTCAGCTGACGAATAAAAAATGAAAGGAAGCCCATCAGGTGTCACAACATTATAAATGGCTTTTGCCTTAGTTAATGCAAGAATCGGAGGATTCTGTTACCTGGCAGGTGTGACTTGGTAGGAAAACAGGACTGCTCAGATCTGCACGGGTTCTGTTTCCTCCAACAGGTGAAAGCGAAAGAAAATGTGCTAAGAGAGAGGAGGAAAATATGAAGAAAACATTCATTATAGGTGTGATTTGTATGAAGAAATGTTAGCTGCTCCAACCTATTTTGTTTTTGTGGTCATGCTTGAGTCCTGCAACTTCAGTTGTTCTGATCCATTTTGAGGGCTTCTCTGAGATTTGGATCAGTTCACAGAAACCCTCCTCAAAGTCACATCTTGTATATGTGGAACCTGCAAAAGAAAAGAGTAACACTTAAGTGTACTGCTACTTTCACTTTCATTAGTATTATTCAGTAGATTGGGTTTAATCTGTGGGTTGTAATGCAGGAGTGTTAATACTATATCGTCATAGATATATTAGACCGGATTACTACTGATTCAACAAATGACATTTATAGTGAGGTGTCTTGAATCACATTTTTGATTTGGCACAATCCCAAAGTATTGTCATGAAAACTTCACACAAATTTACTCGCACCATAAATCAGATATATAAAGCAGTTAGTTTATTTGTTTTCCAGTGTAGAGAAACTAATCATTGATCAGGTTGTATGAGACAACGCCTAGAAGATGCAGAGCTTATTAACATGTTATTTATGTTTCCTGCCAGAGATAGCCTTGAAAACGTTCACATTCTAAGCATGTAGCTATGTTTTTAATTTCTTTCCTCTTTGTAAAATATCTCCTGTTGTTTGTCTCCCATTTGTAGGACTTAAATCAGTGCTGTTGTGACATTTTAAACAAAAACAATGACTTGCCTGCTAATAACAACAACGGACAATAAGCTAATGCTAAGCTAGCCTTTGAAGCAAACTGGATGTACGGGTGTTGAGATATGCGAAAAACAAACATACCTACGGAGATTTCAGATTTTATTTTTTATGATAGCTATTAAAAATGATAACTGCATAACTTCTAATTGCCCTCTATGAATCTGTTACATAATCTTCCACATCTTTGCATAAATTTGCACTCAAGCATGTACATTTTACATAAGCTTGTCTACAATTTTGACATGTGCATTTTACATTTATACATACATTTAATTCTTTATCTTCTTTATTCCTACTTGTCATGCATTGCTTGCAATAAATCGCTAATTTTTGAGTCTTTAAAATACCAAGCTATTCACTCTCAAAAAACACAACGGACTAACAGTGAAATAAGAGATGGATAATATGCTTTTAGGCTTTTATAATATTCAAAAATTACAATTATGGTAGCAAAAAGCAACAGTTTTATAAGATGATTTATGTGAAGCTGCAGCTTGATTTTCATATTAAGAAATTAAAAAAAAAGTCTATTCCAAGATAAAAGTAAATTTTTAGGACATACTGTAGTCATACATAGTGTTATGCAGAGCTGGACTGTGATGCTAAGTGCACAAAAACTAAGCATCATTCTTTATTACTGAATTTCTAGTAAGTTTATTTCAATCACCTGCATGCAAGCAAGAAATTCTTAAATATTGTAACATATACTCCTAAGCCAGAACTTAAAATAGTGCCTTAGTATGACTATTTCATATTATGGGTATGAACAATGCAATGTAACAGCTAACAGCTCGCTAGTGGAAAATGAACACTGAACGGCCTCGTAACAGAAGCTGATGAGAAAAAACAAGACTAAAGAAATTCTGTTTTTCAGTGACAGTCATCCATTATCCAGGTCCTGTTCAGAAACAGCATGTTTTCCCCTCATTTCAGCTATAAATAGGCTAGATGATTTTGAATGAAATATCATAATGGCACATCATGGACGTGTTGAATCCAGGTTCATCCATCTTTTTCTCAGAGAGAGGCAATTTACTGCCCATAGCAGCTACAATCCTCTGAAAATGTTCATTTCCCTGGCACATTTACAGAATCAATGAACTGCAGCCACCTGTGAATTATGTACAAGTTTTAGTTTTATGCTCATCCGAAGTACGCTTTGGCTGCTGTCTCTAATTAGTCTGCCTTCTTTTAATTCTCCTTTATAACAATCAGTTTTAGATTGTAAATTGTCACATTTTACTCACAGTTTTTCTCATCGCTGCTGTCTTCACAGTCGTTAGTAAAGTCACAGACACAGTCCGGAGCCACACATAAACCCTGAGTGCAGGTAAACTCCTGGTTTGAACAGGCGGCCGCCGACACTGGGTTATAAGCCACAACGAAGGCCAACAACAGCCATACCGAGCCCAGCACTAACGCCATCAGAAGTTTGTCCTTTACCTCAAACAGATTATTTTTACCTCCAAGTTAAGCATTTTGAGGAAGACATGAGGAAGAATTCCAGTCCTTGTAGAGACTTACGTCACTGTGTTCAGTTTACTCGGATCTTGGACTGATCCTGTACGCGTGCTCAAGCCGTTGGCTTGTTGTAAAAGGCAATAAATAGTTTTTATGGCTGTGACTCAGTAAGGTTTGCTTTTTAATGTGTTCCTGTGTTTACCATGGAGTCAAGTCACCACAAGGATAAAGAAAGTAATTCTTAATTGTCAGGCACCATCTTCTTGAAAAAAAAAAAAATATTTTGGAAAATATGCTTAGTCACTTTGTAAAGATAAGAGAAAAAAAATGTGAAACCCCTCCCACGTCTGTACATTGATGTGAAGCCACGTAGCTAATGCTAAGCTAAGCTATTGTATGTTAGCTTAGCATAAAGACTGGAAAAGGGTGAAAGAGCTGGACAGGCTCTGTGTAAAAATAACCACTTCTGCTTACCAATTATAAAGCTTACTCGGAAAAAACATGAAGGATATCTTAGACAAGGTCAGACAAAAATTTGAAAAATTGGACTGCAAGAAAGAAAATACAACAAACTTTCCTAAAGGACGTTCCCCCATCTTTTCTGTTGCAAAAATGCCCAAAAAACAAAACAAACATTAAAAAAATCTCATAAAAGATAGTGTGTTCATAATTTAAATTAAGCATTCACAAATGTAACTAGCATATTGGCTTATGGGGAAGGTGCTAGCATGCTAGTTTAAACAACATTTCTATACAATTGCATAAGGAGCCTCCTAAAAGCCACTACTCAGTATTTATTTGAATAAATACCCATTAGTCCGTCTGCACAGATAGAAAGTGAAAAGCCAGCAAAGAAGTAGCCCTTTTCCACAAGATGAGACCCATTAGCTCTGACTAATTACAGCTGATGGATTGAACACATGACAAGAGAGAGTGGAGATGCGGTGGGAATTATATGAACTGCTATAAGAGGATCATTAACTGTGTCCAACAGGGCTCCGCTCCACTTTACAGTGAGGTATAATTTCGTTTCACTGCAATCAATAAAGACAGCACCTTAAAACAGACAAGAAGCAAGCCACTACAAGAGCCGGTGTAGTTCAAATGAAATTAACCTTGAGAGAAAAGGCAGGCTTGATAGCTCCACAGAGGACGAGGGACCACAGAACAAGGAAAAGATCACATCTGGATTGGCCCCTATTGGCATACAGAGTGCACATTATGCTGAAACAGTGCCACGTGTAGTATAGAGGCCTGTGGGTTTAAAATGTGCTCCGTTTAGTCGACGTTACTTCGAGCAGTGTGTCAGGATGTAGGAATGCATGGGCTAGGAAGCAGTTTGTGGTTAGATGATAAGAAGCTGCTGATAAACATCCTATTCCAGTTTCAATATTTTTGTAGAAGGGAACAAAAAGCACAGAATTGTAATGTGGTCAGTCACAGTGCCTCAATACCACAGTTAACTGATTTCAACATGGAAAAGACATTAATATCTGACAGCAAACAGTTGAGTCAACAGGGCAGGAAAAAACTTCACTGGTCAGTAAATAAAAGTGGGAGTTCATTTAAAAGAATTATTTCTTTCCAAGCACATAATTTTCCGAGTAGCTGAATATAAAAGCAGTTCATCACTGTAACACTGATACTGCTAGATGAAATTTTAATTAAGGAATATTCCAGTCCGGAAAATGTAGTCTTTGAAGAAAATAGCACCAAAAAAAAAAGACAAAACAAATAGTCCACACACCAGAAAAATACAAAAATGGATGAGTTTCATGTTATAACAGGAAACATTTTTTGGTACAACACTGTTTTTTAAGCTATAACACAATATATTCAAGTTCTAATAGCCTATTTATTCTCTTATTATGACACAAACTTGTCGCGACATAACATGTAACTTTCTACAAACTAGCAACGGTAAGCAGAACTGAATAAAATTGTGTTCTCAAAAATATATGTTCTTCATACACCATTTCCTAGTTCATACAAGAATATTACAACAATACGGCATGCATTTTACCTTATAACAAGAAATATGGTGTGAACAGAAACAACAAACACTAGTGAAGTTTAGTATTACAGAGTTTTGATGTTGTAATAATGTGAAAATATCTTATTAACCTGCAGTGATAGCCACAATGCGCTCATTCTTAGTGTGTTAGCATGCTAAATTTGCTTCAGGAGTGTACATGATTTTATTATTATTAAATTGATCAATTTAAAGCTTCTAAAAGCAAGTGCTAGAGTAGCTATGTGGTTAGGTAGTTAAGGTAGCTAACAGAAAAATTATTTTCCAGCATCGCACCCCACCAACTAGCATGACACCAATACTCAACAGACTCAATCCACCACTGCGTCATCATCTGCTGATCTGCAAAATTAGCACAAGCGATGCTCTGATGCTAACCTTTCTATCTGCTATCTCGCTAACAAACATAGCAAACAGATGTTAAGCACGACTGACATGATAATCATCAAGTAATTGGTTATGTCATAGCTATTTTAAAGAAGGGAAATGATGTGATGAATGTTTCACTTTCTAGCAGTGTTTTCACAAATTAACAAACTAATAAGCAGCTGACTGTGAAGACACTGCTTGACTCCATACCATCATCTGCTTGGCTATGATGTGCTGCTCTGCTGCATGTGCTGCTAAGGACAAATAATGGAGTCATATCAACTATTCTAACTTATTCCAAAGGTCTTTTTCCACATTATGGTTGTCACACTACGAATTCATATTGGACAGCATGTATTGAGATAAATACGTGATAGACCTAAATTGGCTGACAAAAAATGGACTGATAAAGTAGTCAGGCAATGGTTTGAATACCAACAATTAATTTAGTTTGTCTGAAAATCCAATAGAAGAAATGCAAAAAATGCCTTTGCTAAATTTTAACCTAAAAGATGACAACAATGTGTCGACCAGACTTCCCGACAAGCCGTAATTGTTGAGACATTTGCCCTAAAACCACATTCATCCAGCTCAAGAAAGTCAGGATTACCGAAGTCAGTAGAATTGATCCTCTTGGGAACAGGAATGTCTGTTCAAAATTTTAAGGAAATCTGGTATATCATTTTGGAGACATTTAAGTCTGGATCAAAACGCTGATGCAATCAACAGTACAACAACAACAACAACAATGGTTGAATATACAGGATAAAAAAAACTTGGAATATTTTCACAAAATCTTGCCTCTACAGCTCAGCTCGACTTTTTAATATGAAACCATTCGTGCATTTTCTTCCTCTTTGGTCTTACAGCTTGTGAATTCTTAAGAACTCTTGCTATTCAGTTCACCTTCATAGCCAAAACAGAGGTCAAAGCAATGCTCCACAATAAGTGATTTTAACAAGACAAATTTATCATAGAGGTTGAGGGGGCTGGTGCACACCCATTTGTCAAAGATTTGAACTAATCTGTTTCACACACATAATCCCGCGCATATTAAAACAAAGATGCGATTAAATCCTGTTCCTGTTTATAAGCAGACTGATTGTCTCTGACCTCAAAGGTTTGCTCCTCTGTTGAGGTTTCATTTGAGAAATGGTGAATGGGAGGTTACAGTCACACACTAGCGATGACCTGCGATGGAAAAATTGAGTTAAAAAATCCATCGTTTCACAGGTTTTAAAAGAAAACTGCAGATGGATTGTACTAAGGTGAAAGGCAGTATGCATACAGCAAATTTGTGGTATCATTTTTTAAAGCGCAGCTGAGACAAACAACAAAAACACAGGCAGGAAAAAGGGGAAAACAATCAGTGAAATCTCAGAGAATTTCAATGAGGCAACACTTTATAGTCCCAGACAGATTTCCATTCAGCAGCAGTATGAAAGGGCTGTGTGGCAGCATTTTTAAAGGAAGTGTTCCTGTACAAGAGTGCAAAAGAAACCAAAGTTAGGTTGTGTTGTCTGATCATTTGTCTTCATAATCACTTTTTTCCTTGCCTGCCGCATTTTGACACTTCGTAAATTAGAACATATTGACAGCAAAGGACATTTGCATTGCATTTGAACGCAGCCAATCTGCCTTCACAATCTTATTCAAGCTGTGGCGTTGTGCAGCACCTGCTAATTTTCTTCCAGCCTAAAATCGAGTGATTCACTGCTGAGTGATCATAACAGCTGGGGTTTAATCTTAACAGTGTACCTGTAGGAGATGCTTCACTCAGCACCTCCAATCAGCGCAGTATGAAGACGAACATCCTGCAGAGCTCTGTGATGTGAGATTGCGTGCAGAAAAGTGTTGACAAATGAGCTTAATAAGAGCGATATGAGCTCTGAAAAGCAGACTGCATTAAACACCTGAGTCTTTTTCCATCCCATTTTTCAGATCCTTATCCCACAACAATGCTGCCACCTGTCTGTATTTAAGAGATGTTAAGCCAAAATACTTCACAATTAAAAGGCAACTAAGAGAGAGAGTCTGCTGGCTTTCAGATGTGACTGAAGATCCCAAACTGGACATCCTCCTCACTTTGCCTGTTCATGAATTTCATAAACAGGATGAAGGACAACATTATGACCAGACAAAAGAGAGAAGTAAGTTGAGGTCCTGCTGTTGGCTCGGTGGTCATAAGGTAAATATTTTTCACCCTAAAACTAAAATTACAGCCTCCTGGTTGCACGCCTCCATCAATTAGCAAAACTTACATGTGGGCTCGGATCCACATAATATATGTTCTGAAGACTCTGAAGGAATTAAATAGGTGTGAACCCAAGATTAGTGTCACTAAATCAGTTTCTGGCTCAATCTCAAACATGGTCACAATCTCCTTTCGGTCTCTGGCATTGAATAAAGTCCAGAATTGTGTTTTCGTAGACAGTATGATGCTGCAGTTAAGCTGGACATTGACTATGTTGCTTTAATGTCCTTATCGTTTCATCTTTTTTTTTTGTATTTAGTGTGAATTTTTATTTAATTAGCAAAAAACATGTTTAATGAGTGGACCTTTGACCTTTGCCAAATCATAAGTCATTAATCTTTAGTAAACGTTTGTGCCAAATTTGAATAAACTCCCCCCATGAGATATCAGGGATATTGATATGTGGACCAAAACCATGTCAAGTTTGGAGAGATTTTAAGAAATTCAAGTCATATCATATTTATGAGAACAGGACGAATGAACAGACAACCATAAACGTCAGGTTTCTGGCCACAAGTCTCCGTGGCATGGACATATTATAATAACAAAATGGTAAAATTAGACAAAAAGTACTATGACTACTATAATGACTCTTAGAACTTAGAAAAGACACACAAAATCCAGGATGCTGATCATTTGCAGCCTATTGTTCAGTGTGGAGGCTAAAGGTAAGATGATTAACATATGAATAAATGATAAACCTCAAGCTCAAAACTTTATTTAATAGAAAAACAAATAAAACAAATGCTAAATGTGAGACGGTAGCCTGGATGTCTGTGCTTCTGCCCTCTATTCATCCTGAATAGCCAATGTTCTAACTGTGAGTAAGTAAACTAACTTGGGATTGCATCCTGTGGGAGTGTATACTGTGAAATTAGACTTCAGGAAAAACACCAATTCACTGGAACTGAAAAAATTTCATCCCAGGCGGATGAATCTTTGACTGTCTGGGGCGAAATTACAATTGACTGAGTCTTTCCATTGCCTTGTACAAAGTCACGCTGCCTCCGAAACCAACTCTGCACTCTGTCTGAACCATATATTCATATTGGGCTTTATGTCACGGTTCATTACGTGTTTTGTATGTAAAATCTGTCCTTGAGCAAACATACTGTCCACACAAACATTCCAACGCTGTAATAAAGCAATACATCTACTTTTAAAATTAGTTACCCAATTATTATTTTACTTGTGAATGAGCAGCTCCAGATGACAGAATTTGTAAATAATGCATCTATAGATAGCAAAACGCTGCTCTTTTTTACTGTGGGCATCAACCCTCAAAATAAATCAACTGAATAATTACAGTTTGATTAATAACCAAGAGAAAGAAGGTTCATTACACAAGAAGGGATGTTTTATGGTAAAAATCTAAAAAAAAATCTGACCTCAATTAACAGCCATTTCCTCCACTGTAAATTAAACCCTCTTGATGGAACATTAAGCTGATATTACAATCAGTTCGAGCCTTTTTGACATTCTAGCGCTGCAACAAAGAAGTTATAAAGGGAAACTGACAGAATCCTTGACCACAACATCCATATATGTGTGTGTGAATAATGAGAGCTGACTTTAGTGCACATAGTCATAGAGCATTTACTGTAATTGGGGCATTTACATGCATTCATCGGGGCAGAGAGGCTGTGCGCCACTTTGGTTGCACATATTCACCATTTAGATTCTGCTCAACACAAGTTTCAGTGACATCGTCGGGTAGATACATGATTACACATGATACAGATATTATATAATAATAGCTGCCAAAAGAGCATAAAATGTCAAGGCTCATAGATACACGAGGCAACAAAACACAGCTGCCATGTTATTTATTCTGTCCATCCAGGAGCAACATTAGAGCTCCTGCTTTATCAGATAAAATATAACCTCATTCAGATTATCTCTTGGCGCTGAGTATGAGCACAGAGGGTATAAACATTTTCAGAGGTGTGAAATTCCACATCTATGTTGAGTGAGAAAGCTTATTCTCAGGAAAAAGCTAGGAAGCAGACCTTGATATAAGATACTTTAGTCAAGGAAAAAAAATTTGACACATAGTTTACAATTTTACCCGTCAATATAAACTCTACTGTAATGTGTGGTGTGCCTCACGGATAAATTCTGAGTCCACTTGTGTTCTGTTTACATGAGCCTCCTCTACAAAATTATTAGGGCCCTCTGGTATCTGAAAGAATTCTTCTTCTCTTTTTCTTAATGAATCACATTTATTAAAGCGTTTCGGTTTCTGACTTACATTGTTGCCATGGTGGCACACTATTCACCAAGAAACAGGAAGCTGTTTCATTAAACAGCATTTTGTGTCTAAGTAGATAACCCACTAAAAATCTACAGAAAGATCATAGTAATCCTTTAAAGAAAAACAGTAAGGCAACTGTAACTGTTAAAACTGCAAGGCAAAACACACAAGTATTTTGAGAATATAAAATGTCAGGAAATATTGCAAAAAAAGTGCCATTATTCCCTGAATCTCTCTTTATTAAAAAAAATGCAAGAATAATAGAAAACCAGGCAGAAAATATTGCATTTACCCAAATCATTTCAGCTCTAGTCTCATGGCTGATTTCTGCATAATGACACTGACATGCGTTGTAGGGTCAGTCAGGGCCCAACAACAGGCTTTTGAAGAGTTAATATGGCCAAAATAGTGATATTGGGTGTGGAGACAGCAAAAACAAACAATAATGTGAGGATGAAATATGCAAATGAACGAATGATATAATGAAAATTGTGAGATATTACACTACTCAACTCATATTGACATATTATTCAGAGCCACAAAACGAGATCTCAAGGTTCAATTTAGGCAGCATCACTGAAAACAGTTGATAAGTTGTGTGCCACCTCATAGCCAGGTAATATTGAAAATTAGAATCAGCTCTCAACTAACTTACCTGGTTAAATAAACGTTAAATAAATAAGTATAAATATATAGTTGCAGCTAGTTTTGACTGTGGCTGTTCGGACTCTGAAGAATCTACTTAACTCTTTTGAACCACAATTAATTTTGGCGCCACAGCTACAGTTCTGCAAAGAAATCTGGAATTGTTCTTGTTTTCTTCCAATAATAACAAAAATTAAGTGGTTCTAGCATTCCAGGGAGCTTTTTAAAACATAATATTAGATTTTCTTTCCAGGTCAGGTGAAATTCTTTAAAAATGGTACTTTTTCAGAGGAGCACGCACGTAGTGAGGCTGCAGTATTATCAACAAAATAACCGATCTGTGTGGGAGTCGAGTTAACGTAGCTGTCCTCCATTGTATTGGAACATGGCATTGAACTAAACATCAATGGATTTATTTCCTTGCATTTGCTTGCAGTATCTTCAGGTAGACATCTACTGTAATGGATTTTCCCCCAAATGTCTTCAAGGATGTTTTAAAGATTATTTTTCAATATTACAAACCTTGTAAACGTGACTTTTTTTCAGTTCAGCATTGTTTTCGCACATAAATTGGTTTCCACAAGTTTTCTCTTGAATAATTTACATTTATCTTCCCTTAAATGTCAACCATATAGGAAAAACTCTTTTTACTTTAGTTTATTGTCTAGCTCTCTGGGTGCTATTTATCTTTTTTCAGTATATTTTTTCTTCTTACTGAAGTGTCAAAAAATGCGTAAAAACTGAAATAGTTTGCCAAGCCAGTGATGAAAGAGGCCTGGAATGAAGCACCGTATGGTGCTGCCAGGGCAAAGGATGATATATCACAGTGCCTGCGCTTCATTAACTTCAGGTTAACTTTAGTGGAATAAGCAAGAAAGAAGCCACTGAACTTCAGCTTATCATTTGCTAAAAGATGAATTTTTAAAAGCACATTTAATATTTAGTAGTATTTTTAGTATTAACTAGAGTGCTACTATGCACTCCTGCGTTGAATTGTTTAAATTTGTACAACTGCATATTACAGTTTGCATATTTATGGCCTGAGCATCGAAAGTGGTGCAAAGAATTATTGGCATTATTATACTTTCTCCTGTCAACTGAATTGCATTTTTGAAGGGCTAAAGATGCTTGAAAACACACGAAAATTTGCACACATGCAAAGGGGTGAAAAATCTGATATTTCATTAGACCTGTGCATGTATGTGTGGCAAAATGGCTCCACATTGCCCCCTGCAACATTTGGAAAAATTAGCACTGCAGCCCACAAAAAAGCCTTTTGGCCTTAACCCTACCCTAAACCCAACAGGAAGTCATTTGAAATTAACTGTCAGATGTTTGTTTATTTTTCAGGTGATGCAGCTTGTAAATGATCAAATAATTGTTTGTTAACATGCCAACACACGAAGAATCTTCGTTAAATTAAGTTCCTGTTGTGTTGTTTTATTAATAACCAAAACAATGACAAAGGTCGCTACTGAATTAAGTCTTCATTAGTTATCTCACTGTAACCGAGAGCTGCCTCATAGACCGTCTTTGTACTGACTGAAGAAATTCTTTAAACTCAGAAAATGTGAAATGAAAGCAAATCTGTCAGTAACATTCTCTGTGTGACTGATTCAACTGATTCCACTTAATATCTCCAATTTAGTGAACTTGTTTTCTCAAGTTCAGTCAATTCAAACCAACTAGTTTTACACTTTCAGCAAATGGGGAGATCCTCAACACAGGAGCCTAAAGAAGGGGGAACTGGCAGGTACCCAACACAACACGCTCACTTAGACCCACAATCTGCTGCTAATGAAATGCACATTATGTTCAACACCATGGAATATGAGACAAAGGCAAAACGCCGGAGTTGAAACACACAAAATGAGTGACAGATAAGCAGAAGGGCAGAGAGGAAGACCATAAATATACGTAAAAACATTTGGTGTTTGCTAATTAACCTGGATGAACCACTAGATGGCAGTAAACGACAATAAAAGCTGATGGCTCTCAAGTCAACAGAGAAAACGTCCTCAAACAGTACAGCTGTGTTTTCCATTATTCCTCATTTTCTTATCAAAAATATAAAACGAGACATATTTTTAAAGCAAATGTTAGGAAACAGAAATCAGAGAGATTGTGAGTTGAAAACATTAATCAATCAGTTAGATTTATTGTGTATGTAATGATTCACTAAACTGTAGCCTCTCTGCTTTTATAGCTCTCACTGAGGTCAAAATAAATACAAACATTTTTCATCTACGATCATACCCATACCTCAGCAGTGTTTTTGTTTGCTATTGTTAAATTTGATAATCATGATGAATACTTTATCAGTAAGTAGATTCAGAGCATGGAAGGAGTTCAAATTTTTGTGCTGCTCTCTCAAGCATGAAATTCATTTCACTGTTGTAATTGATGCTTTGTTTGGGAATGTAATCACTTTGCTTTATTTAGAGAGATGGAGGATTAATTTCACAGAGGGCATAGGTACACGCTGCTATTAATACACACGCAATTCACAAACACAACACAAATAAGCCCTGCTTTTACTTAATTTATCGCTGCAATCCTTTCAGATGACACAAGTGATCTTTGCCCATTTCATTAATCCTGCCTTAATAAAGCAGCTGGTACATCATCATATTTTAACACAAACAAGCAGCGACAGAGAGTCTGCCTGTTTTGATGACGCCTTTGTATCTCAGATGTAAGAATTATGGGTTGACTAATACTTTTTTCAGGGTCACTATCAATACAAATTATTAGTGACTTAATGAGCTAACTTATACACTGGAACTGCTATACAGTTTCAATAAAAATGGAAACCATGGCGTTGAAATTTAGACTCCAAATGCCTTAGTTTATTTGTGAAATATATATATTTAATGAAAAAGGAGCTTTTTTTGAACATTTAGAATTGAATGTTAATAGGCCATTCCTTGCGATGTGTAACTAATCAGATTGTGTTGTTGGTAGGACTTGACTGCAGATACAGAGAAGCAGCTCCATCTAGTGTATCTTTAAAACATATTTAGCAGGTGGAAAAATCTGAACGATACTAGTCGTTGAAACTACACTGAATATCAGATCGGATAATCAGCCAAGCAAAAATATGATGAATACAAAGTCAAAATCAAATTGATTTATAAAGCACATTTCAGCAGGATAAGATTTGAACCAAAGTATTGTACAGTTAAAGCAGACAACCATGAAACACGAATAAACACAAGACAAATCTAAATAACAGTTAAATAATAAGAATGAATGAAAGATACAACATAAAAAGAGATGAAGTCAGAGTGTAAAGCTCTACTTGAATCAAATGAATCTTAACCAGTGACTTTAAAAAGAAAAGTAAGGTCTGAGTATTTTTTTACATAGAAAGGTGGGCTGGACTAGAGTTTAGAAGCAGCTACTGTGATGGTTTGATCGCCTGTTTTTGAGCCTGGATCTCTGAACATCCAAGAGCATTTGGCTGGTCGACCTCAGTTCTCTAATTTGGGTATGAAGATACGAGAGTTCTGATGGGTATAACGGCTCCAACTGATTTAAAACCTCAAAACAAACAAAAAAATGTCTTCAAATCAATCCTGAAACGGACAGGAAGCCGTTGGAGAGACACTGGTACTGGTGATAGCTATGTGACCGCATTTTCTTTCATCTATTAACAGACAAGCTGTATTTTGTAGCAGCTGCAAATGCTAAAGAGATGACTATTCTATACCAACATACAAAAAATGACTATAGATCAAGATGAAAATGACCAACTATCTACACGAACCTTCAGTGTGTGCAACAATCAAAGTGTCCTCAGGAAACTATTATATTTTAGGTAAAATATGCCTTTGAGGTTAAGTTTTTCTGAGCAGAACATCCTAAATAGGCCGCAAACCCTCTTCTGCCGTCACCATCTGTGTAAATACCCAGCTAATATTATAAATCATTAATTGATAATTCTATTAAGGCTTGGATCTTTTAATGTAAAAGCAACTGTGTAAAAAAAAAGCATTGGACCACAATTTCAATTATAACAATAGCAGAAAAGCAGGACACAATGGCAAAAAAAAAAAAAAAAATAGTTTCCTGCAATAACAATAAAAGATGATTGAAAAAAGCATAGACTATTACATTTGTTATATTAAGTCCTTATAGGATGTACATTACTGTAATAATAACTACTAACTGTAACAATGGCTCTGTTCTACTGTTTAATGTTTTTAATTCAGCTTTAGGTATTGTTAATATTTATGCCAACTATAGCAAAATATGCTCCTAGAATAAAGTGTACTATTACTCATAATAATGGGCATCTTGTTAAACAAGGCTAGTGTTTGGATTATTTTCCCCTCCACACAGCGTGCCAAAATTTTATACAAATAGAACTACAGTGTTATTTCTGGTGAAATAAACACAATATGTTCAACAGACTGTTAGCATGGAAGCCAGAACGGAAGAAAACCTGTTGTGTATTTTTTTTTTTTTTTTTTTTTTTTTTACACTATTTTGCATTAGAAAAAAAAACACTAATCAAACAACAACCCAAAGAAACTCCTACAAGAGACTGGATGCTCTTGAAAATTATGGAACAAATACAAAAAAAAAAAGAATTGTATACAGCATCATATATCACCTATTACAACCTTGATTTATTAGTACCGATAAAGCTGTTTATATTATAAGTATATATGAGGACAGAAGCCCTCTGCTCAATGAAGCTTCTCTTTCTCATTTAGCATTTTAGTTAATTTCCTTTTGTGCACTGAGGCAACACATTTTGATCCCAGCAGCTTTTGTTGCTAATCTCATTTAATTTAATTTGCCATGAAACCTCTCCTCAAATTTTTTAATCCTCAAACAAAAAATATCTACACTTGAGTCAGAAGCCCACTTATGCATTCCTGTTCAGTACTAATGCTCACTTGACCACTTCTCTGTGCTCGGGGATAATTATGGTGCCCGGGTTGCTGATTCATTTACAGAAAAATCCAATTTCCTAGATGCGTTGCGCAGCTGCTGCTCTCGTGACATTCCCCCTGTCACATAACTGTCAGTTTAAACCAGTCTGCTTATACGTTTGGCAGCTTAATTTGCATTTTACAAGACCTGCTTCATTGCTGAACCGGGACCTCCTCAACCTCCTGCACTTCAATCACATATATGACCAGTAGAGACTGAATATTGTGGATAATACAAGATATCAGATTTACCTTAAGCCTCACAACATAACACTGAGCATTTAAAACGGACAATATTAAATGTCTTATCTGCAGATGTAGAAATGTTGCAGATGTTTAATTCTTCAGCAGTAGAATAACTGCAATGCACTGGCTTTCTACTTACTTGAATTTGCTGTTAAGAGTCAAAACTCTGGTCTATTAGCCTTTTTCAGATTTTTTGGGTTATCTGTGTGCAATGTTTCAGTTGCAGTCTTGGAATATTGCCAGACGTTTTAATTTTGCCCACAGAAACAACAGTGCTAATGGCACCAGAGAGCGAGCACTTAACCTTTCTGTACCTGCAAATTAATAGATTTTATTCACTGATAAAAGAGCTGTTAAGTGTTTACATAAAGTATGAATTTGCTGGGGCTTTATAAATCTTTAAATAATGACTGAAAATGGATGGTAGATTTCATGTTTGACTTCCTTGCATGGTACTGGACAGAAATAATAGCATTAAATGTCACATCGTTGTTGTTTTTGCCTGTAGATGCAAGTAAAAATCCACTTGTCTCTCTTTTAATAAACTAACCTGCAATAAAATATATTTGGAATTTTTCAAATTTCACCTCACATCTCATGTAACCACCTGAACTGACTCACTTGTTACTCAGATTTCTAGTCTGTATGCCAATGCAAACGAAAGGAAAAAAAATGTTAGCAAGACTAGTGTTATAGGCTGTAGATGGTGCCATTGATGATAAGACAGGAGTTGGAGGCAGCTGAGCTCAAAATGGAAAGATTTGCATTGAGTAATGAGGATGGGCAGGACTCGAAATGAGCATATCAGAGGGACAGCTCAGACAGTTTAAAGACAGAGTAAGAGAGGTGAGATTTAGGAGATGGATGAGAGATCAATTTCTTTATTCCACTTGATAAATGTGACTATTTAATAATTGTTTTTTGCAATTACACTATCCTTGATACAGATGAGATGCTGGTTGTTTTGGGAGAAGAATGCTGAGGATAAAAGAGGTTTAAAGGTCTGATAAGAGAGGACATGCAGGTGGCTGGTGTGACAGAGGAAAATGGAGAGGACTGAAAGAGATGGAAAGCCATGATCCCTTATGGAAGCAGTGGGGGAAAAAAGTAGACATGAGTGCAAACTTAAAGCTTGCATCTCCCTCTAGTGGATATAGGTATGATATTACAGCAAACATCACATTGTTAACATTCCCTGAAACATATATTGCAATATTAGGTTGCCTGCTTCCAAGCTTCATTGATTTTTTTTTTTTTTTTTTTTTTAAATAAAGAAGTGTCACAAACACTGTTTATTATAGATAAAATTGAAAAAGTACATAAGTGAGGTAGTGGGGTCTTTTCTTTATTAATAACTGATTCCTATAACTGGTTCTTAATTCAAAATATGCTCAAAAAATAAAGGAAAATAGGCACTTTACTTGCATGTTTAACAGAGTTTATTAAGAAGCAGCATCAATGATATTTTTTTCTGAATTTTCTCCAAGTCAGATTTTGATTGGCTTGCAAATGAAAGTAAATTTCACATCTGGAGCAGCCAGTATCAGACAATATTGATCATGAGTTGAGCTGGAAGTGAAGCTTGTCTTACTGTAGTTTCAAAAGATCTGGGACTTTGAGTGACCCCTGTTTAATTATTACATCTATTTATGTAGTTATTGCTTCATTTTTGAAATTCACTTTAAAATTTATTTCATAGCTATGTTAATGTACCCCATGGGGGCTACTGTGGGAGTATGGGCTAAAAATGCTCCGATTAAATGCACTCACCATACAGATGTCTTTTGAATATTTATCCCCTCTTCTTGTCAAAAGACAACCTAAAAACCACAAAGAAATATAGATAAATATTTAAATGGCACCCAACAAACGTTTCAAATATTCATCGTTCAGTTGTTTTTAAAGCTTTTCAAGGAAGTACCAGTATTTAGACGGACTCTCACTCAAGCTAGTCTCAGTTGATAGACAGGTCCAAATATGTTAGCTTGCAAGAGGACACGCATCAAAACGTCCCCCCCCCGCCCTCCAAAAAAGGCAAATACAAACAAATATAAAAGAAATAAAAGTTAAAAGCCACAAATTACCGTGTGTGTCTCTCGGACGGTGAAGAATATGGTTGTTTGGGGCCGTAAGGTTTTTCCTCTGTATTCGTTTTTCGTCTGGCCCAAATTACTACAGGTGAGACCGCTAAGTAACCTCTGGTCATGTGACCTGTTATATTCGTCATCAAAATAAAATATAATAATAATAAAGACCATTACATTTTTAAACAAGCATTAATTTCAGAGTGGTATGCCTTCAAAGTTACCTTTTTTAAATGTCTTATTTATTACACTTTTAATCGACCTCAATGACTGTATAATCTCAAACATTAATGAAATTACGACATAAGATATTAACACAAATTTGAAACTGAAATCTCTATGAGACCTGACAGGTACCAATCGAATTATTACATTTAATTATTAATTCATTTAACCATTTATTGCTTTGTAATTTGAAGATTTATTTTATGCCCTTAAGAAAAACAAAGACCTATCTAACTATTACATTTAATTATTCACTTATGTATCCATTTATTGCTTTTTTAAATTTAAGGATGTATTTTATGTCCTTTAGAAAACAAAGACCTATCTAATTATTACATATAATTATTAATTTAATCATTCATTTATTGTATTTTTTTTTATTTGAGGGTTTATTTCAAGTTAACATGTATTTTTTGATTTAAATGTAATATTTACTCACACATTTACGTATTTAATAATGAATAAAATGGTATTTTATACGTATGTATAAGAAGGAGTAGTTTCTGCATAGAAGCCTCCGGAAGGTTAAAGGTCAGGGCTAAACTTGACACTATAGTCAATATCTCAACTAAAGCAGAACGATATGTTGTTGTTTTCCCTCTACAGAAATCAAAAACATTTCCTAGTATTACCTCCTTATTCGGATGCCTCATTGAAGCGACGTAGAACACAATTTTCAGTACTGCAACTTCTTAAATCTATAAACTAACGTGTTCAAAAGATTCTCCACTCTGTGCTTCAATTTCTACAGCCGTGACGTGTCAGCTGTGCGTGCTACGTCACTGACGTGCGTCTGTCTACAGTGTAAACAGTCCTGCTGCAGCAGCTGCTGCTCCAGTGTTTGCTAACATGAAGAGCCAGCATATAATATTTCGCTCCGAAGATCTTCTACTCGTCGCTGCATAAATTATTACTTTTAATAATCCCAGCAGCTATCGGATGAAGTTTTAAATTCTTTTTTGGGGCTTTACAAGGACGCATCAAATTGCTGTCATAAAGCTAATCTTAGTGTAGAAGCCAGTTAAGCTAGATAGCTCTCAGATGTACTGTACACTCATTCTGCTGCTACGTTTTTAAACTTAAAAGCTCGCTCTGCTTTGTGCTGAAACGATGCTTAGCTTGGTGAGCCTTTGTGCCAAGGAGGTGGTGAGTGACCACAGCTCGTCGCCCGGCTGGCTGCAGTGGGTTCCCAGGGAGCTGTACCGCCCGCTGCTGGAGGCCGCGTTCGCCAGCTGCAGACCACTGGCGGTGGGTGAGCTGGTTCAGCGGTGGCCTGAACGCACACTGCGGGTCGGAGGACGGAGGAAACAGGGCCAAACTGCGCCGAATCGTCTCTGCATTCAGGCCCTTTTATTGGCAGTTGTCAGAGGACTGTCTGATCGGAGGTGAGGAGTGGTTTGGAGCATTATCTGTAATATCAGTCTTGTTTCTGTGAGCAATCTTTAAGACTTTTATTTCTTATCTAGGTGTTCACTGCAAATACTAGACCTCTGTGGACTCCAAGGAGATGAGGGAGGGATGGGAGACCCGATGGGAGGCTGGTCCCTAACTGTAGCCCTTTGCACCATGGTCGTTCAGGCCAGAGCTGGAGCTCAGAGATCACAGAGGAAAGAAGGGGAGTGGGAGAGAAAACGTTTCTCAGCTCTGGAGAGAGACAGGGACATAAAGAGAGAGAGAGGACAGAGGAAGAGGGGACAGGAGCTAAATGGTGATGAAACAAGCAATGACAGAGAGAAGATTGGATCTTCTGGACTAGTGAGTGAAGAGGACCTGAGTAAAGGAGTCAGGAGGAGGATGGAGATGAGGAAGAAGCAAGAGAAAGCAATGACAGGATCAGAAGGCAATAAAATTGAGACTGATGAAAAAGAGGCAGATAATGAAGTTTTGGTGCATGTGAGAGCCGATCTTTTTGTCAATGCCCGCTCTTGGGAGCGTGTTCGAGTGGCTCTGAGCACATCAGGACCTCTAAAGCTTCAGTGCAGATATCTACGTGTGGAAGAGATTTCAGTGTCGAGTATCAGGACCCTGCTAGACCTCCTGCCTCGCAGAGGTCTTTTGGGCATCGACGTTCGCTACAGCAGCCTCGGGGTGGCTGGCTTGGCTGAACTGCTTCCTCTGCTCTCCACCTTTCCTGCACTGAAATCCCTCCGTCTGCACTACTGTAACTTGGACTTTCGCCGAGACCACGTTGGCCAGGAAGAGGCCCTGAGGGACCTGTCACGGGGCCTGACACACTTGCAAGAACTGCGACGGCTCAGCCTCACTGCGCTGCGCCTGCCTGGTCAGCTGCGTGTGCTGCTCAGGTATCACTTGTTTCCCCATTTTACTTGTTCTAATTTTGTATCGATCAAGTGTATTGAGTGTAGTACATAACACATTGCAAGGTTTTCTCCAAACCTCCATGTTATGAAAATCTTTGTATTTCTGAATCAATAACATCTGATGAGACTTAATCTTTTAGAAAAGATTTAGATGTAGAAAAGAGAAATTGAACCAAGTAAATGCTTATGTGATGTTTTTTTCTGTGGATTAGACAAAACAGCTAATTTGAATACACCACTTGCTTTTATTAATATTTCCTGGCTTTATAAATTTAATGTTTAACCAGTTAATCAAGAAAATTAGCAGATTAACTGATAATGCTGACTATCTACTCCCTTATTTAAAGCACATTTGCAGCCACCTTTAAAAAAAACCCATAAACAATGAACCTCTTCTGTGAGTGTTTGAATTAAATAATTAAAATGATGTGTTATATTTAAGTGTTTTGCTCCTCCATCTTTTGTCACAGCTCGCTGCCTCAGCCTCTAGAGATCCTGGAGCTGCCCTATTTGAGCCTGAGTCCAGCTGACCTCGCCTATCTGTCCTGCAGCCATCATGCTTCTACACTGCAGCAGCTGGATCTGAGTGAAAACCGTCTGGATGTAAACACTCTACCTTCTATCTGCCGCCTTCTCTCCCAGGCTTCCAGCAGCCTGCAGCACCTCTCTCTAAGCGGCTGTGGTCTGACTGATGGCCTGCTGGGGCTCCTGTTGCCCTCAGTGGGGGGCTGCTGGGCTCTCAAGAGCTTGGCTTTGGCCCTGAACCCTCTCTCCATGACTGGCCTCATGGACCTTGTGAGGATGGCTGTGAGAATGCGCTCCCTGAGACAGCTACTCTACCCCAACCCCCTGGAGGATTACCAGCCGGGCCTTCCGGATCTCCCATCCAGCGCTCAGCTCTTAGACTGGCCTCTGGATGAAGCCACAGACATAAACTTGACCAGCAGCCAACTGAACAGGGTGCTGATTGACAGTGGACGCTCTGATCTCTTCCTGACCTGTGACCTTCTCAATTACGATAAAGACCTGGTGGACTAGAGCAGGTGTCAGGGGAAGAACCCTGGTGTTTTTTAGGTCACTCGCCGACATATCAGAGCAATGTACACAAGCCTGACAATCAAACCGTCTCATGGAAAATAAGTATTTAAACATTTTGTGCCTTTTCTCTGTGACTGTTTGTCTCATGAGAAATATAAAAAAAAAAAAATCAGTTAAAACAGGCAAATGAAATTAAAAAGATGTCAGTCATTGCAATGCAGACCTCCACCAAGGCCCAGCAATCTACCTTAACTGTTGTTTTTCAATCAAACCTGTCTGATTTAGATGACAGAGTTTGCATTGAAGGGCTATCAAATCAAGTTTTTCAAAATGATGCATCAAAACGTAACATAAAAATGTACAAGTTGGTCTGATGCTGTGCCACAAATAGACCTCTGGAGATTTGGTGGTTACACACAAATGTACACTCTGCTAAATGGTAGAGACACTAATATGCCATTCAATCAGAAGGTGCTGCAATACTTTAATAAATACACTTATTGGCTGTCTAAAATCAAGTGTAGTATTTGAGTTACTGCTGGCTTTCTACCAAAAATTATTAATCCTTTATTAAATAGGTTACAAGGATAGTTAAGTAGAAGTCATTCATTTAAATACAGTGTCTGATCAGTCTGCAACATGTGCAAACTACATGCAAACAGAAGAAACTACAAGTTTAAAAGTGTTTTTTGTTATATATGAAATGAATGTAACAAGATATTTCTTTTTAAATTGTGGCAAGTTTTTATCTTTTTAAGTTTTATTCAGTAATATACAATGTTTGTGCTGTTAATAATTCACCTATTTTTCACACTGTATTTCTTGAATGTTTGTTTTAAAATATTCATACTTCAAGCTTTCTGTATTCTTCCACCAGCATCAGGAAGTTAGTTTACCAAATCAGCCTTCTTCTTTGCTACCAAAATGCATTTACATACTGAAAGTCACAGAATAAATCAGTTACAAACCAAAGTTTTGAGAGCTGTTTAATTGTTGCAAATGGTTTAAAGTGTGGTACAGGTGTTACTGGGATTGCTACAGACTATGTTACATTCTGAGAAGCATCATCTGTAGTACTCTACCCAGGACTGACGTTGAATGAAGTAGCGTCGAGTCGAGCTCCTCACCCAGTCCTCGTCTGAGTAGGTTTGAAATGGGCTCAGAGTGACTCGAGGTAACGGCAAACAGATGAAACCGGGGAAGTGCATCAGGAAGGGACGATTTTGTAGAGGGGGCAGAGTTATACCTGAATAATCATAAAGACATTATGTTTATTTTGCACAAGTAAACCATTATATTTAATCATGTTTTATAGTGACATCTCACCTGGCGGCCTGCGTGTCCTGGTCATGCTGTACGTCTCTCCTAGACGAAAGATTGGTTGGGAACTACTACACAAACACACAACAAAGTGTGAAAAAACTGTAACAGTTGATCATGAATATAGGACTCTGCTATATGCACATTCTTTCACATACCAGTCATACAAAGGCAAAAGCACTGTGTTTTTGCTGCCAGCAGGTGCAACAGATCTGGCTCTACTGTGCTCCTCTTTTTTCACAGAGCAGAAATAATTCAGCACATCCACCATGCTGAAGGTTGAGGGTTTCCAATTTGCTGTACTCCTGAGGTACAGATACCTGTTATGCTCCTGGTAGCGTGGAAAAGAAAGCGGAAAGCAATTAATCAAAGTAAGTAGCAGTTGGTCAACAGCAATGTCACAAGCTCTCATCTACTCCTATTTAGAGGAGTGAAGGTCACAGTAAAGGACATCAGAAGCAGTGCAGAGCTGATTCACAGAAGGAGAGCCTCTCAGTTTTCAAACAGCTGTTCCCACCTTTTGTCACACTCAGAAATACTTCAACGGATGGTGATAGCGAACAGCAAATATGGTGTAAATTTCCAAATGTAAATGTGGCATAGAGAGATAACAATGCAAATATCTCAGTTACTTTGTATCTGGAGATCCATAACTCCAACCACCAGTCTGCTCTGTCGTGGAGGCTCTTCCAGGGGTCTGAATCGTCCTGCAGCTCTGAGTCCCAGCTTTCCAACTCGGGCCACAGCCACTGTTTAGCCTCATCCACACCTAATCTTCTCAGAATGGGCATTACTGTCTCCCTATTAACAAAACCACAGCAAATACAAACCTTTTGTCATTTCACAAATTATAAATACAAACATGAAATAGAATGTTTCAACACTGATAGACTAACCGAAGGCCTAGTTTTTTATAGGCTAGAAGAGTTAGAAGCGTCTTCACGAGATCACAACTAGCAGATCTTAGACGCACCAACAGCTTTAACATTTCAGCCAGCATACTTCGTTCCAAAGGCGACTGAAACACACACATAAAATCAATCACAGCCTCATAACCAACACCCCAAACTGCACAATCTGGATCTTACAGTACCATGTCATGTTGTGCAAATTTGTGCAGGCAGTCAATGAGGCCTTGGTAAAGTTTGTCTATATTCTGTAAGAGCCCCTGGCTGTGCAGGATCTGCACTGCAGCGAGGATCTTTATCTTGGACAGGATGCTGCAGGTCTGCAGATGGTTCAGCAGCAGCAGGGAGAAGTCCTCTGGAGACAGGATGCTGTGGATACTCTGCACACATGTATATACGCACCTCAAGATGTAAACTTTATCACTTATGCATAACAGTGCATTGCAGTTATCTTTGCTTTATGCTACCTTTCTATCAGGGAACAAGTCAATAAACCAGTCCATCTCTGCAAACTGTTTCAGAAATGCTGGCACTTCAGGGGACGGTTCTCTCTGTGGAGGTGGTGTTGGGCTCCTGGGAATAAAACGAGGACGAGGTGGAGCCGGAGGAGGGGTTTGGGGTTTGGGTTGCTCTACTGGAGAAATGATCTCTGGAGGCTACAGGAAGAAGTCAAACAGATACAAGAACTGCTGTTTGAATGTCATGTGTCTTATGATAAAATAAGACAAGATAAGATAAAACTTTATTAATCCAGAAGGAAATAGTTTTTTCAGATACTGCTCAGAAAACAAAATAGAATAATATTAGGAAATGCAGCACCTAGTAAAAAAGCAGAAAAAATAAAAAACTGAGACAATACTCTTATCTCTTTTTCCTCTTCCACAATGACGGGTTTCTTGGGTAAGACTCTCTTAACAGGCGGTGGCTTGACTTTTATTGCGATTGCTGGCGTCTTTTTCTTCAGCAGTTGTACATTTTGCTCCATGGTATCCTAGAAGACATAGAAAAAAGACAAACAAATCCTCAAATATTTAGATATCAACACCACTCTGTTGAAGATATAAATTCTACTTTTTTCTACTACATTTTAATCTATTCCTGTGCTTCACTTCATTCATTTAAACAAACACCCAGAGTGCTGATATGCAAGGTTGGACATCATGGCAACAGTGCATACCTTCTCCACGGGTCTTGTAGGAACGTTCGGTTTAGGGCCAACGTCCTTCTTTACCATATGAAAGTCACAAGGCCTGATGTCATTTAGTTCAGAATAAAATGAAGATTCATCAAAGGTGTCCTCCAAATTAACCTGTAAACAGAATATTAGACGTTTGACAATAGAAATCTCTCTGCATAATGGAAATGTGAAGAAAAAAAAGCATTAAACAAAAGTCACTTCCTGCGAAATAATCATTACAGATGGTCTTTAAAGACTTATAGACAAGGAAACGTGTTGGTTGTTATTATGTTTACATCTAGATGTGGGTGTCCTACAATGTCTGCTGTACATGGCGCTGGCTCAAGGAAAGCTTGAAATTAAGTTGATTAATTCTGCATTTTGTTGAAACTGAAGATGGACAAGTAAAATCTGTGGATTTAGGAGAGTAGAAAAAACCTTAATTTTGAGTGGAAGGCCATATATTATTTTCATGTAGCGATCAAAGGCCTCTTTCTTGGTTTGCGCCGTACTCGGAGGCTTCCCTTTTTTGCATTTAACTGTGCCTTGCAGGAGTGCAGCTAGGTCCATGCTCGAGGTTACTAAGCTCTCCTGAAACAAGACAAGTGAAAAGGATTTCATTCATTTGTTTGAATAATGCATCTGCAACTGACAAACATTGTCTCACACACCTTCTGTTCTGGCTCAGTCAGTAATTGATTGCTGGCGATTGCTTGTGATTCCTCTTTATCTGTGGAAATCCTGTTTGTACCAGTGTTGCTCTTAACTTTTAGGTCGTTATTCTGCATTATTTTTGATATGTAAAATGTATAAACCTTACTTTGTTTGGTTGTATGTCTCTTTACTCTCTGGGATAGGCAAGTCAGGAGGAGGCACGACACAATAAGAGTAAGGGAGCTGTAAAAATTTAAAGGAAACACAGAAGCATTACTGTATATGTTTTAATCCACAGTCAGCCATCCAGTTGAATGTCTTACTGTTTGTCTGTAGTTCTGTGGAAGGAGCTTTGCACAGTTCATCCTGTACAGGTCACCTCTAATGCCAAGAAACAGTTCTCCTCCAAACCCACCATATGCAAGACACTCAGGGGCTGCATTCAGCTGGAGCGTCCTAGAAGGGTCACAGACGAAAATAAACATGCAGTATGTAGAAACAGTGTGAACTACAGGCTGTTTTTCACATATGTTACGGTAAAGATCAGAGACGAGTCCTGAACTCCAACCTGATGAGGTGATTCTCCTTGTTCCAGATATGCATCGTCTTATCTAGACTGCTGGAAACAAACATCTCCAGATCAGGAAACACACACAGTCCTGCAAAAAATGAAACACTTTCAAACACATGGGAACAACAGCACAATCCCCAGCATGTAATTTCTTAGCAATACAAACTCTTTCTATGACCTGTGCAGTGGTCTGAATGCCCTTCTGTGGGCTGGTTATCTGTCTGGCTCTGGTTGAGTAGGTTGAAGTGTTTCAGATTATAGGAGCCACTGTTGGGCTCTTGAAACGTCAGGGCCAGCTGAGGACCCAGAGCTGCCAGGTAGACTTGAGGCTGACCACAGTGCAGGCTCAGTTGTTTGGTGAGACACTCCCTGATGTAAGGGTTTACTCTCCACACCACCACTGTCAAGTCCTCGCCTTGACAAATTGGGACAAAGTCATCAAATCATCAGTGACACATATACAAAAGGCAGAAAAGTTACATTTATAAATACCTGTGGAGAGGAGGTAGTTGTTCTCAGGATACACCTGCACTGTGGTTACTCTTTGTCCATTGTGTGCTGGAGTCCTGTATGAGACTTTCCCATCCTTCATTTTCAGAACACTCACACAGCCTCCACTTTGGCCAAGAATGATCAAAAACCTGTCTCAGACACATATATATATATAATCAAATTTGTGGGGGAAAAAAAGAATCTTTTGGCACCACTGAATATTTACTCTGAAATGAAGATGCGCACTTATTCTTGCCATCATCCAGCGCTGCCTTGTTCCTCTGACTGCAGCCCCTCCTGTCCTGTAAACTCCTCCAGTCCTCTAGAGCTTTCTCTGTTTCTGGCACATAACTGTAGAGAACCAGGCAGCAAGCTGGGCCAGGGATCGGCAGATTCCGGGCATCATTTTCTGTCACGTCGTCCCTCTGCTGCCAGGGCCCCTGACCTCTGCCTTTCCACTCTTGCATCAAAGTGATTGGATTAGTGAGTGTGTTGGCTTGGAGCACTGTACCTGCCTCAGTTAAGGCCAGCAGAATCTCTTTGTGCATGCAGTAGTCAGCACATAGAATCTTGTTCTTTGCCTTGAAAGAGGTCAACACTGCTCCTGTTTCTGCAGCCACAAGAGTGATATTGCTGTCGTCACTGAGGCAGAGGACTCGTGTAGGGTAAGGAGCAGGCAGGGATGACACTAGGATTTGTCTCAGCGGAGCACCTTTATCTGCTCTCAGTTGACAGTGGAGGGTGTATAAAGTTCTGATGGTCCAAAAGTCCACCCCTTCGTGCGAAAAAGAGAAGAAGGTGTCTCCTCTTCTGGTGCCTCCAATGTACAAAGGAGCATTTTTCTGCTCTGTGTGGATGCAATCGACTGCATCACGCTCTTCCACATTCCAGCAACGGATTGTACAATCCACTGAGGATGACACCAGCATGCTCAACTCAGAGCAGTAGAACAGGGAATTCACCACATCTAAATACAAAGGAGCAAACACAGAGCAGAAAAAAAATCAACATGACGTTCAATCATAAAGATGCAGAAACAGAACTATGGAGTGAATTTACCATTATGTCCTGAAAAAGCTACGCGTAGCTTCCAGCCTGGACTCCACGCTCTAATAGACAAGTCTTGGTAAGCAATGATCAAACAGTCCAGTTGAGAGCAGTACACCATTGCAGTGACATCGCTGTAAAAAATAACTGGTTACTCTTTATTCAGTCTCCCTTCACCACATACACTCATTGTCCACTTTATTAGACACACCATACCAATTTACTGCAATTCAGTACAGCAGTTCTGCCATGAATTCAACCTTTTCAAAGCTCAATATGTCAATTTATTGTTGACTTAGTTGGAAATGGGTCAATTCAATTCTAAGATTATTACTGAGGTTAAAGATGGTCTTGTACTGGGTTATGTTATGTTGAGAGATTTTTGCATTTTTTTTGTCTGATGAGTGCAGAATATAAGTCACATCTCCAAATATAATAGCAGCAACACTAATAGTAGTACAAACACTTTAATAACAAACTGCACAAAGACTATTTAGGTCTACCTAATGAAGTGGCCACTAACTATATTTCACATGCATCCATACACACCATTTGTAGACGGTCTGCCTTTGCTCCAGAACCTTCCCGGCATCGAGGTCGACCACTGTCACGACCTCTCCACATGCAACAAAGGCCCTGTGGGGCCTGTCGGATCGTGGAGGGACCAGTGCCATGTGGTTGAAGGAGCTTTGCTGCAGCCCCTCCTGTATCTTCACCTTACACCTCATGAGCATCACCGACCACACACACACATTCCCCACACCTGCAGTCACCAACTCTGTGGAGTGCTCTGCAGCCTGACACACTCTTATGTCCAATGCATCGTCACCAGCCACCAGTGGCCGTAGCTCGCTGTCCAGGCGTGTGAAGACTGGCCCGGGGCCCCATCCCACCAGAAAGCCTGAGATCTTTGTAGCAGTCAAGCCCATGAAAGGTAAGCGTGCTGAGAAATTCTGCTTGCAGCTATCAGTTTTGTAAAGACAGACTGTGTTGTCTGAGTGGAGGCTAATGAACGCCGCAGAGGCCTCAGAATACATCATGAAACGCACAGGGCTGCTGCAGGGGAAATGCTGCAGGCGACGGAGTCCATGAGTGAACAAGCGCTGCACATTCTCAAAGAAGATGATCTGGAAAAACAGACAAAGAGAGGGCATATAAGGTGTGAAAAACCTCTGACAATGCTCATTGTAGGTTTAGCATCATGGTAGTCTACCTTGCCCAAAGGTTGCTCCACATCCTGCTTGAGCACAATCTGTTTTTCAGGTGTTCGCTTCTTTGTGGGGGTGGGACTGGTGGGTAGGAGGACTGTAGTTGTTGTGCTCCTCTCACCAGGGGTCATCATCTCCACTGCTTCTTTACACGGGATTCAAAATCTCTGAAATCTCCTGTTTTTGCTGGTGGTAGTCACTTGTGCATGTCTAGAAAAAGGGAATAAAATTGTGCTGTTTGTGTCATTTTCTTAAATGCTTTGAAGACTCTATCTAAAAATAGAGAAACAACTTCGCAAGTTATCTAACTATCTGTCAAGTCACCTGCCATTACTGCTTTTATTTTGACCTTTAACACTTCTGTAACTCCTTTAGGTTCTTAACCCTGGTTCTTGTCAGATGGGAGTCCTTAGCACACAACAATACAATAAATAATTGAGTAAAAAGAGCTAGTTTCAGAGCAACATGGCGATCATCTTTTTCCTATTCTGTTATATACAATTTAAAATTGATCTGAAGCTTAACACTTACTGTGTGTACACCCATGTGCAATATCCTTAAAAAGTGGGGGAAAAAATACAAAAAACAAACAAAAGTCATTTACCTTTTGGGTACTGCTTCGCATAAATATCGTTGTCATTGTTATGTTCATGAGCTAGCGTTAGCCAAATCAGTTTTTCTGGTCTTCTACAAAGCTGCGGATTTATAGGTGTGACTCTAAAGCGAGGTAAACTATATGTTTACATTCCGGTGTCAAGTACTTACCTGTCGCGGATATAGAAGTAGGCCCGCATTCTATTTAATGTTATGATAAGTTAGTTAAAAACACGATTTAAGCTAGCATAAGTGCGAAAAGTTTGCCGTCTTCCCATTGTTCGTTGCTAGGCAACAGGTCGGTCGCTCTAACTTCATACTGAAGACCTGGCGGTGACATTATACAATAAAAATTATATTTTCTAGACTCTTTCCAGTCGGTTTTGGACTCAAGATATTCAAATTTGAAAACTTTTAGACCAATAAAATAAATAGAAATGTATTATTTCACCACCAGAATTGCAATCCTTGCAATATACACAATCTATGTGTTGCTGAAAAAATATTCGATTTTTTGCCTTGTCGTTAACTTTTTTGAAAATAAAAAAAACAAGTGTCTGATGAATTCTTTTTTTTATTTAAACTGCATTATTTTCCCAAATATATATATTTTTTGAGAAATAGTTCTCATTGAAATCTTCACTTCGGAAAAGAGCATTAAAAGACAATATATTAACGTTTGTTCTTTATCAATATTTTTGAGACTTTGCTTTTTTTGTATCAGGCTTATTTTATTATTATTTATTTATTATTGTGTTCCCACCATTTCTAAAATCCTGTCAGTTTAACCTGGTGAGGTTAACAAGTCAGTCCCCATGTGTGAAATTACCAAACCACTAAATAACACCAGCAAAGACATCTGTTTATTGTATAAAAATTAAACTTGTTAACACCATAGAAATATTTTATATAGTCAAAAAGTAGAAATATTTACATCAGCAAACATGTACAAATATTTCTCATAATGTATTTATGATGTTGAATACACTGACCCTTGTTTAGGATCTTTGGTATTTTGCTACATTCTTTTTATAGCTGAGATAATTTTCTAGCTGTGAGCCATTAATTTAAAAAGAAATAAAACAAACTAAGTATTCAAAGTGACTGTTACAACATATTCACTAGTTGTTCTCTATGTTCTTCTGAATTTTTAAAATGCAGTAAATCTTTTGGAGTAACTCCAATGTGGATCCTGTGAAGTTTCAAAAGGCTTCAGTCATCATACTCTCCAATTTCTCCTCTTCTGCAGAGCTGGACGCAGTCAAACTTCTCGTGAAATACTGCATTTCTATTTTTCCTGACTCATGTGCCAGCGCTATTCCTGAATATGTGTTTTGTTGTCCTGAGTCTCCAAACAGCGCCATAGCTGTCACCCTAAAACAGAAACAACACATTTGATATTAAACAAAAATCACAAAAATAGAATTATTACATTCATCACTCATGTCTGGAGAATGTTACCTATCTGCATTCATTCTCTCAGTGACCACAGGCTGAGTGTCATTTTTCAACAGGTCCCATATGTGGAGGTTAGAGGCAGCATCGAGTGCACAGAAGACCGTGGGCCTGGTCTGAGCCCACTGCAGCGACACCACCGGCTCACCAGCTGTACCATCCGTCCACTCTGCCATCGGCTGCTCATGGCTGACAGCATGCAGCCTGATGCTACCATCACCACAGCCCACCTGGGATAAAGACAAAAGAAGGCTCTGAACAAAGTAAATACACATTTAAAGCTACAGTAGGAATTCTAGTCTCTGTAATTATCATATTTACAGCACACAATAAAAAAAGAGAAGGAGAAGGAGTTTCCATGATTGTGTGCATTGAATCCTGTCATTGTTGTGGAATTTTCAGTGTACCTTTCTGTGGAGGTGTGAAGGTGTTTTTATGATGATGTTTGGTGAATTAATGTTTTCTCCCTTCAATTTTGTACAGATTGAAAAAAAAACAGATAGTGAGCTGCTGTTAGGGTACTAATGTCCTACTGTTGATGCTAAGCTAGACTAACTAGCTCCTGGTTAAAGCTTCATATTTAACAAACATGACAGTGGCATCAAACTAAGTCTCAAATATGCTTATTTCTTTCACTCTCACCAAGAACAAGTGTTGTTTGAAGGGAGAAAAGTGTACTGATGTGATGTCAACAGGCCGAAGTCCAACCTCCTGACACCTGTAGAACTTCGGTGGAGCTTTCAAACCGTGACTTGTTCCATGGTTGACCAGACCCTGGACAGAAATGACATAAGTATACAATCACAAAATTGAACAGGGGAATCATTTGCTCAAGATATTATGAGATTTATTTGAAATTTCATGAATAACACTCACCATATTGGTGCCAATAAAGAAATGATTGGAGTCTGTTGGAAGAAACTTTAAAAGCAGCGACTGTAACGGCCCTGTTTTCATTGCACCTCGTGGTGAAGCCCTGAAAGTTGAACAAAGCAGGATACAGGGGAAAAAAGAGGTTACAACATTCCCACCCCAAAACAAACGGTGTCACAGTGGAATATGACACATTTACACTGCACGTATACGACCGCAAATATGCTCCCATCTGATGTTGAGGTGACAAGGAACAACATCGTGTAAAAAACAGGATCGTATGACCACAACAGAGCAGCTGTGTTCCACTGGGCAGCGACATTGGGGGGTATTTTGAGCGCGATGGCTGGCAGTGATGGATGGTCATCACAAGCTATTTATCAATCTCACCTCTCAGCAGTGAGGAGGGACGAGCTGTGAAGCAACTTTACTTTGCCCCCAGGTCGGAGCCCTGCAAGAGGGAGGAATGAGAGAGGCTTGAAGTGTGAGAAAGACAAATATGTTCATGGAAAAAAGACGGAGCGCTGTGAAATGTAACCGTGCTACCTAGATCTGTTGGAGAGCCTGCCTCGTTGCCTTTGGGGAGCTCCACCACCACCTAGAGGAAATCATGCAAATCCATCAACATCTCTAAAGCAGACAGACAACAGCATCTTTCTGAGTATTAGTAAAGTCAAAAATACTGGTTTTAAAAAAAAAAAAAAAAAAAAAAAAAAAAAATATATATATATATATATATATATATATATATATATATATATATATATATATATATATATATATATATATATATACATGTCAATGTATTATTAACATTATCCTTTCTTTTCCTGTTATTGTGGTATATTCACAGTGAAAATTTTAGAATTACAGTTCTATGAATTTTAGGGCTGTAATTTGGAGTATCCAACCTGACAATCTGTTTATTAGCCCATATTCATTTACTTATTGGCTAATTAGTATCATTAATAGCTTATGTTTGCATGAAAGGCAGAGAGAATTAGAAGAAGTTCACGAGTTACAAGGAGCAGAATTGTTGATGATTTCCAAGTGGATGTTTATTAGTGATGGACAAAAAAATGACATGTGCAAATCACTCTGAGTCAAAAAAAATTTAACATGATGGATCTGTGTGTTCAGATTTGATTTGGTGTCCAACCTACCCAGAAATTTAAAACCCCGCTTTCATCCAGAGAAGCCAGCTGGAATGACAGCCCCGACAACTCTGGATTGTGAAAAAGAATTACATTTAATTAAACATAAATGCAACTGTGAATGGCTAGAAACATACAGCACATTATAAACATGACATGCAATCCATGTGCTAACAATTCCATACCTTCCTCAGATGCCAAAAGTGGGACCTCTGGCCTTATCGCTCCGGCTACAGTGGAGGGGACGACTTCTACAGACGTGACAGATGAGAAATGACCGGAGCCGGCCATCACTGCATCTATGTTGACAAGATGACGAAAGAGAATACATGAACATACGCTGAATTAGCATTACCATTATGTAAGAAAAAAGCCTTTGAACTGAAGGTTATAGAAAGCAGCTGGTTGATTGTGTACAACGAGTAAGGTTGTTTACCACTTAGTGCTTGCTGACATTTCTGACAGTGCAAACAGTGAAATCTGTAACATTATGTGGAACATCAAAGGACCTTATGTTCTCAAAATAAAAGTAGACAAAAAAGCTGTAAACACATGCCTGCATTCTAGGGAACCGGTAGTGCTAATGATATTACACTCTTTTGGGGGGAAAAAAATCACCCACTTTATAATGGGACAAAGCTTGAAATGTAGTGAAACAGAGAAGAAGGTAGAGAGAAAGTGTCACAGAAAACAAAGAACAATGCAGGAGTACCAGTGGAGAAGGTAGGCTGCCTGAAGGTCCACTCATCCTCCCCTATCTTTAAGCTGTAATGGTTGCTAGCATGCTCCCTCAGGTCCCACAGCACCACAGAGCCCACTGATGTGCCTGCAAACACCAGGATGGCCTTTCCAGGGCTGAAACAGCAACACTGAACCTGGAACAAAGTACATTACAAAATGACTGGTGTTGTAGATATTAGCAGTGAGGCAACTTTGGTTTCATTGAGATTTAATCTTAGGCCAGGTTCATTGAGCCTTATTGGCATTGGCTTAACTTTGAAAGCATTTTTAAAGAAGTGTGGATTTTTTTCCATCATTTACACTGAGATCGCTGTATGAAGAAACGTCCTCACAGTCAGTATGTGCAGACAAAACGTTTTGCATAAGATCATTGTATTGTAACAAGAAAATCATTGTCATTCACTGTAGTTGTTTGTGGTTTTATTATCCAAACAGGACTTCTGTTTGTTCGTCTGCTTCAGTTGCAAGATTTCTAATTTAAGGTGATTTACTGCACATTGCAGGTGTCATGGTGTGTGTGCATCCTGCAGTTACTCAGAGAGCCAATTCATTTTCATGTTTTTCCTTTGTGTCCTTTGGAAGTCCATTAATTCCCAGGTCACTCACCTAGGTAAGTACCTGAAGGAAACAGGACTAATTGAGAGGATTTTGAGGTTTTTTTTGTCTGCCAATCCACTGTTCCACACTCTCGTCCTGTAAGTGGCTGTAATACACCTTAAACCAGGTTTGCCAACTGCCAATCAAATCAAAAGAAGTTGCCTGGTGTAAGTTTTATTGTAGTTGCCGTTTTTGGAGGGCAAGCAAAGCAATAAGGCCAGCCGCTTGCATTGCATTTATCACAACTAGCTGTGCTCTAACTGAAAATGGAACCAGGAAATGTTACCTCAGATTCATAAACGAGGACCTTCTGAGGTCTGGATGGCTCCCAGATGTTCCAGATGCAGATGATGGTGCAGCTGTCAAGGCGCACAGCGCTGGGCTTCATGGTGGGCATGTGGATTGACATCATGGTGTGTCTCTGGACCTGAGAGAAGTGCAGCAGGCTGATTTGACGACCTGCAATTGACAATCAGAAAATCAGTGTCCCATAGGAGAAGCTAAAATCAAGATAGAGGCAACAGGTGTCAGCTAAGAACATAACAACAACAATACAGAATAAGAACTACCAACCAACTACGACAAACAGAAGAACAAAATGAATTTCTCTGGTTGTGCTGTGTACCGTAAAGAAAAGGCAACTTAGTGTTGAGCTGTAAACTTCCATCGCTGAAAGACAAAGTGTCTGTTTGAGAGTTAAGCTTCCTCAGCGATTTTCTCTCAGCTTGATCTTCCTCCAAAAGGACAATCATCACCTTGATTTGGCCACAAAAGACAAGAGGAGTCAGGAGGACAATAATATTCTTCATGAAAGAAGTCAAGACTTTAACATTTCTGAAAATATGTGATTTAAAAACCTGCGAGGCTGAGCGTAGAAATGCTGCCAGACGCTGGGAATCAAAGTTCATGTCATTCATGTTTTTGTCTCTTGCTTCCAGAGAGAGGTTTGGATCTGTCAAGACATAAGTAACCCAATTAATAAACTCAACATGTCCGTTCTAAAAATGAATCAGAGAATCATCTTGATGTTTTCTTACCTCCACAGGCTCCACCGTGCTCTGGAGGATGCTGTGTCCACTTTTCACACATTTCTATTTCCTCTGTCTGGACGTCTCGGTCTGCATTATCCTCATTACACTGAACATAAGCCTGACAAGGAAGATGTTACTTAGATACGGACAATTGCTCTTTTATGATTGTGGTTCAGGTATGTGCCAAAAGAAGGAGATTACAGAAATTAATACGGACCTGTTTGGTGTTTGCAGTCCCAAAATTTCTGATGTACATGTCATATTCGCTGACAGGTGGCAAATCGAAAAGGGAGACTGTCGTGGAGAAATCCAGATCAATTAAACGAAGCAGCTCTGCACTTCGCTTCCTGTCGTCACAAAAAAATACACACTGAAGGTCAGAGAAATAACGAATACTGTATACTGCCAGATTGCTTTAAGTATTATGCTTACACACTAAATATTACTTTGCCCAAAATCATAAAAAAGGAGTGAGCACATGTATCCTGTCTCATTATGATTATCCTATTAACACAGTCAGAATGCAGGGAGTCAAGGAGAAATGAGCTCTGAGAACATAATTCCTCTCAAATATTGACAGAGAATATTTTCACTATACAATTCTGTATCTTCATCATCACAGATCACATGTAAAATAAGGCTATTGTTCATGTATTATTCATGTATGATACTGAATGTGTGTTATTTACCTACTTTATCTCTTTATCTAAAAAACTACCTTGATGCCAAACAGCTATAAAACAAAACTGAAGAACAAATTCGACCCTCTATGGTGCTGAAAGCAGGCAACAGTCGCTACTTTTCATCAGTTGTCTTATTCTTATAATGAATGTTTGATAAATAAAATTCGAATCAAGTGCTTTCTTCATGTAGTTTTTGTCTTTCCAGTCCAAGAAGAAGAGGAAAAAAAGTGAGCTACCCTCAAAAACCATTGTGTTGTTTGCACACTTAAAACTACATTTTTTTTGCCAGTTAACTTACTTCTGTTTGGTGGCAACTTTCTTGCTGACTTCACGCTGCTTTGCGGCAACAAAGTCGATAAATTTTCCACGCTGAGAAGCTCTGTTCTCATTTTTCTCAGAGCCTGCAAACAGAGCAGTGACTAAGTATTACATCCGCTAGAATTCTGCAAAAAACATCCTGGAATTAAATGACTTGTGTCTTCTAATCGGACGCAAAGAAGCAAATCTGCGTACAGTGTGGTAACACCAAGTGCTTTCGTAAAAAAACAGATATTTTGCATTGATAAGAACAGACTGTACCTTTGGACCATTTAGGCCCATCTTCCTCCTCTCTGCTCGTACTTTGCCTGGACTGAACTGTTCCAACTCTCTCATTCTCTTCATCCATGGCTCTCTGAATTGCTTCAATCTCCTTCCTCCGTCGTGCTGTGAGCTCCTCCCTTTCTTCGCCCACCTCTGGATGCAGCAGTTCCTTTTCATCCTCACCTTCATTTGTGCTCTCATCCATCTCCTCAAAGTCCTCTTCATAATCCTTTGCATAGAGGAAAATGCATTCACTACTTTACACTTGCAATATTTTTTGACAGAAAACAAGAAAAATAATGAGGATGAGCAGAAATGTCACATCTTTTTGGAGTAAAAACGGATGCACTTGTCAAAACTTTCACTACTCACCACTTTCTTAGAACGCAAATCGATTAGTGCATGCAAAAGTAAATTAATGTTAAAAACAAATATGTTAACAAAATGTCGGAAGTAAGAAAACAACATGATTAGATACTGAATTATTTTTGCCTATTTTCGATCATTACCTCAAAATCATCTTCATATTTTTGGTCAGCCAAATCTTCATCATTGGCAACCTGCTGATGTTATTAAAGCAGATAGAATAGGAGAAACATTAAAATAATGTTAATTAACACATGTAGTGACTCCTTGATGATGATGAAGCTGTATTTTAAGGAAGCTGAAGTTCAAAGCGGAAGGGAAAAGACTGTGCACATGTAGCTCAAAGACCAACAGATTTCCCAACTACTGCAATCAGAAAAAAGCTTGATTTGTAATAATCAGCTCAATGCTTTTCTTTAACCAACTGCAGTTGAACTGAAAGGTGGTCTACTTTGCTGCAAGCACATTATAGCGTATCTCAGGTATTAAAGTCCACTGTGACTGCCATGATATTCTATTCTTTACGTTCAGTCAGATATAAAATGGAAAAAGAAAAATCACACCACCAAAGTAAAGAAAAAAATGTCCCCAGAAATACAGGAGTGGATTTTTTTCCCTTGAAGGCTATAAGCCAGGTAACCACACTGAATATCTTACAGGTTTCTCTGGGCATACTTCATATTTCACATTAGCTGTCCCCTGCTGGGAAATCACTTCAACTTCCTAGATTGTGAAAAGTGACATATTGGAGAAGAAAGGCATGAAATCCTTCAACGAATCCAGAGTAATGGATCAGCATTGTAATGTCTATAAGAGCAATTTATGGTTCTACTAACCTCTGTTTCTACCATATTCTTCTCATCATTTTTGTCAGATGATGATTTCTTAGAGTTGGTTTTGTCTCTGTTATTTATTTCTGGTTCACCTTCCTCTCTGTGCCTTCGCTCTCTGTGTTTTCTCTGGACATCTTCTTCATCCCTGTGTCTTCTCTCTCTGCGTTTTCTTTCTGTGTCTTCTTCGTCTCTGTGCCTTCTGTCTCTGTGTTTGTCCCCCTCTGTTTGCTCTCTGTCACCACGATGATGCCTGACCTCTTCACTTGACCCTTTCAGGTCTCGATGCTCCCTGGATTCACCATCATGCTTCCGCTTCTCCTCCTGAATAGCAGGAAAATCCACACAAGAGGGCCAATGTAACCAGGGATTTCAACACAGCTGCACTTATCCCAAATATGTTAATCAATTTACTTATTTTTCTTGAAAATGCAAATTAGCCAAAAGTCAATAATATTACAAATGTTTACATAATGTCCTCTCTCTTTGTGCCTCCTTTCTCTCTCTTCTTTATGCTTTTCTTTGCACTCTGAAATAAAAAAGACAGAAATAGTGACATCACTTGGAAACCTTAACCCTGTCAGTCTGTGTGCACATTGCTGTATCTTTACCTCGTTCCTCTTTCCGTTCTGAATGCTTCCTGTCTCCATGTCTCTCTTGAATTTCTTTATCATTCCTCTTGTCTTCATAATCATATTTGTGTCGATCTCTCTCCTCTCTGTGGTGCTTTCCTGACTGATCTCTTCTTCTTTCCCCACTTTCTTCATGCCTTCTTCTCTCCCTCTCACGCTCTCTGTCCCTTTCCTCTCTTCTTCTTTCCTTGTCTCTTTCTTCCCTCCTTTTGTCCCTGTTCTCCTCATTGTGTCTCTCTCTTTCCCTAACCTTCTCTTTCTCCTTATCCCTTTGTCTTTCCTTGTCCCTCTCCCTTTTGTGCTTTTCCTCTCTATCTTGTTTCCTGTCCCTGTTTTCTCTGTAAATATCACCATGCTTGTTCTCATCTTTAAATCTATCCCTTTCTCTTCTCTTTTCTCTGTCCCTCTCCTTGTCACCTCTCCTGTCTTGCGAGCCCTCTTTCCTTCGCTCTGCATATCTGTCTTTTTTGTCTTCATCTCTTCTCTCTCTCGTGCTCTCCCTTTCCCTGGGCTTCTCTCTTTGTCTTCTGGACTCCCTCTCCGGATCTCTGTGACGTCTCTCTATGGATTCCCCACCACGGTGCTTTCTCTCATTGTCATCTCTCCTGTTGGCATAGGGATCACCACGATCTTCTTCCTACAAAAAAAATAGATAAAATAGGAGTATTTATATTGCTTTGATGTAATTGTGTTGACTGATATGAATCCAGCTTCTTCTGCAGTGCTTTCCTAAGCTCTCCTTAACTTACCCTGATGTGTTTTCTCAGGTCAGCAGGTCTCCATGTGTCTTCCTTGGTTATTTTCTGAATAAACAGGGTTTTTAATGTTCACTGGGTGACCATATGGACGTTTAATCACAGGTAAAATAAGCATATTTTGCGCCATCAAAGTAAATCCATACAAATGCATGAAACAACGTCCTCTGCCTGAGATAATGTTTGCAACTACCAAAGCGAACATAACCTTTTATAACCGAATAAACATCTCTCAGCTGTGACTCGCACGCGGTCAGAACAGAGAAGATCCACTTACCTTGTCGCTGTGCATGTTTTCATCTGCGTTAATGTTTTTTAAAGTTTTTCAGTTGCTGAAAATTAGCTCATATTTTTGTACTGACGCCGCCATGATGGTAAGCGTCTACGACGCATGCGCTGTTTGTTGAAACCAAGGCGAGCGCGTCAGTTCGGCTTGACAACAGGATTATTAATCATCAGAAGAGCAATCGCTGGAATCAACAACCAGTTGTTATGGCAGCAGTCAACGACACTTATTAATCAGTATTTTTAAAAAATGAAGGTAAATTATTATCAACAAATAGAATGTAGCCATCTGCACTCATACCGCTGTTACTTCTAAATGTGTTTGAGTTAATTTCGGTATTTTTGTACATAAAAGTGATTACCCTGTGCTCGTCATTTCTTACGGTTAGCAAACAAGTGATTGCAGCGTTTGCTAACAAGTAAGCTAGGTAATTGTAGCTAGGCTTATAAGCTAGGTAACTAGACAATTATTTAACTTTGGTCAATTCGAGGTGTTACTTTTGTCGTATATTTTTAATAACAACTATTTCAAATGTGTGTCAACCAAAGTAGAGCTAAAATTGATAAACTGTGGTTACCGCTGTTGAACACCAGATGGAGGTGTTTCATCTTTTTAGCTAGTGCTGCTGGCACCACAGTGAGCCCACACAAGTGGATCCCTGTGCGTTTTTTTTGAGACGATCATTCCCTCCTCGTGTGCAGGCAGCGTGAGTGTAGCCGTGGACTGAACTGGCTCATTGGACTAATCTAATCAACGGGATGCTTCCCCAAGCCGTTGTTCTCAGTGAACACTAAAGTGGTCAATGCCAACGATTCCTCCGAGGGCGATGGGCTGGTGTGCAGGTGAGCCAACGTGAGAACAGGCTCCTCCGTAGGAAGCGCTTCGCACATGGGAACTGTGTCACTCGACCTCATGCGCATTTGGACTGTTTGAAGACAGACTCAGAGACATGTCAAGAGACAGCATGACAGCTGTACGAGGAGCCCACTCACACAATGCTTCCCCTAAAGAGAACGGACACACCGCGCCGAGACCCGCTCAGCCCAGCGCCAACTTTCCCCATCCCTCTGCGGGGAACACACCCGACGACTCCCCGGTGTCCTCTACCAGCGAGCTGACCCAGACCTGGGTCCACTTCGCTAAAACATTTGTGCTCATCTTCCCTATTTACGCATTGGGGTATTTTGAGTTCAGTTTCAGCTGGCTGCTGATTGGACTTGTTATCTTTTTCTGGTGGAGGAGAAACACAGGAGGGAAACACAGCCGAGTGAGCCGAGCTCTGGCTTTCTTTGAACAGGAGGAGCGAAGTGCCAAGCAGGGTCTGACGACCTCTGATTTACCACCATGGGTAAGACACGTTGTGAAATACAGCACAACAAATAATATCTACAGCTGTTTGTCTTGGCTAAGCTGTTTCTCCGAAGAGCTTGCGTGGTATTTTTGTAAACAATATTTTTGAGTTTCCACGAAAATACAATCAGCTGACAAGATCAGGAGGAGCAGAGTTGAGCTGTAAAGCTGTGATGGGGCAGCTGTCCCCCAGCAGTGACATTAGACTGAGCCCCAGTCTAAATACAGCAGGGTACAATGGTGAACCAGACACCACGCTGCGAAGGAAACATGCCCACAGGGTCCCTGTTATTTTAGGATCCAGACTGACTTATCTCGCTTGTAGTGATTCGTTCTATTTCTGCTACACTTTATCTTGGCAAAATTGTGAGACAGCACTGGGGCCCTTGACTTTTCCTTGTCAGGGTTAATAATTCAGTGTGTAGGGTTTTCATTTGCCTCTTCTTTAAAACCCTTCATCAGCTTCACTATATAAATCTGAAACGCAAAGTTTATCAAAGTAGAAGCCAAACAGAGTACAAAGCAGATAATAACATAATAATAGATGGTGTTTTACAGAGATTGACTGAAAGAATTGATATATGCTGTTTTGGAAGAGAGCTCCCCATCTGTGTCACATGTCCATAAATTGTGTGACTCTTCTCAGGACTAGTGCCTTTGAAAAATGTTTATAAGATACCTTGTTGTGTATGTTGTTAACTGCTGGGGAAACATAAAGTGAAAGTAAATTCTTTTACCAATGAATGCACTTTGTTTCCCTAATGATCTTTAAACTAAACTAAATCCACTAGACAGAGATAAAGGGACTGTAGAGAATTAAGTTTATTAGTGCAATATTTATCTTCTGCAGAAATTACTGTGAAATTGAGAATTTATATCTTTTAAAACCTTTTTTAGGAAACCAGAGGGTCTCACAGGTCCGCTGTGGTCCAGTTATGGAAAATATTTCAACTTAATTTAATTGAGCATTAGCTAAGTAGAAAATACAATTCAATTGAACTGCAAATTAAACGGAGGCTCAAGTCTCAGTTGCTTAACTTATCAACCTGCCAAATTAAGACTTTCTGTATCAGGCTCACTGGAGGTTTGTGATGTTCAGTGCAACAGTTAAAAGCTTATTCTGCTGACACAAGGCTGAGGATGCATTTAGGCTGTTAAATGGGGGTGGAGGAATTAGATGGTGAAGAGTGAGAGCTGCCCACTTACAGGAAAGAGACATAATTGAATGACCTCAGCACCCCAGGTTTTAGGTCTGTGGTTTGTAAAAGAAAGTGGAAGTCAAGCATTGCATGCATCTCTGCTAATACTTGCAGCAGGTGTGAATCATCATTTGAAATCGCATCACATCTTTCAGGGCTTCACAGCGCTCCAGACTGACAAGCTAAGCGCATATCAGTGTGCATTCATACTGAGCTGTCATCAGCGGTGGAGATTTTCTCTACTTACTGCTTTTAAGTCTTGCCTGTGCACTCAACTATGCAGAACTGAACACTTTTTAGTGGTGAAAGAAGTATCCAGGTCGTTTACTTAATAAAAGTACCAAAATAGCAGTGTAAAAACACTCCATTACAAGTGAAACCCCTGCATGTAGCTATATACAAGTACATAAATATCAGCCGCAAAGTAAAATATAAGTACTGGTTTGGTCTTTCTGACTGATATATTATTATATATGACAGCATTAGATTATTAGAGCTGAAGCATCAGTGTGTCAGCAGCATGTTCATGTTATAGCTGATGCAGGTGAAGCTAGTTTGAACTACTTTATATATGATTTTATATATATAGTGGTGCAAGATAAATATGAAAAGTTGTTAGTTGATTAATGGGAGAGGACAGAGAGAAAACAAACGTCTGATGTTCACATTTGTTTTCTGTTTTTGAACTTTTTCTCTAAGATTTGATTTTTGGTGAGATTTTCGATCACTTGAACATTTATTGAAACAAAATCAGGGAAAAGTCACTGATAATGACTCATAGACATCTGAAATGTGACCCCCAACTAGACACTACTTCTTGTTAGACTTTAGAGGAAAAAATGTTTTGAAACCACTGGTGTACTCTTTGACAACTTGTTTTCTAAAACCTCTTATTCATTGTGGAAAGTCTTAAAGCTAATCAGTAACAAAAACTGTCAAATATACGCAGTGGAGTCGAAAGTACAACTTAGAGAAAAACTCTGAAACGTGGTGGAATGGAAGTATAATGTAGAATAAAATGGGGAATACTTAGGCAAAGTACAAGTACCACCACATGTTTTGTTTTATAGCTCAAGCAGTTTTTCCAGGGTAAGTCAGTTGCTGGCTGATGTACAGTATCAGGGCAAGCATCATATCAGGCTAAATTATCCAGTCATAGAGGCATAAAGATGAATGCACTCTGTGGGGACATTTTTTACGTCATTAAAACATCACTTTCTATAAAAAAAGCTGAGAAAATGGTTAGGAAATGATATAGGTTAATATGAGTGAACGTGACACTACTTCTCATCAATTTTACAGTTTTTTTTGCCTCATAAAATGAAACATTGTAATGCACAGCAAGCTTGCATACATCATACATAGAACAGTACCTACAGTAGCCATAATTGTGTTTTCTTCTGACTCACTGGGCACAATTCATTCGTGCAGAAATTTTGTTCGGTTGTTTAATGTCACATATCAGCAGGAGAAGAAAGAAGCTGCTTTCGAATGTCAGCTTCATATCAGTTCTGTAGTAGGAGTGTAAGTGAGAGGGTCAGATTGTCTGCACAATATTAGATCTTTAGATGCAATCATGTCAGCATGACATGAAGTTTGAGAGATAAGATCAGCTCAGCTTAATCAAAAAGTATTTCTGCTTTGTTCAAATATGTGATAGTATTCAGGAGAGATGTGAGTGTGGCGCCTCAGTAATGTTGTTCTGTCTTACTAGCCAGAGGATGTATTTGCTTTCAGGTCCAGAGCACCTGTCTGGGTGACTGGGCTGATGATAGGCAGATTGACTTCAGGGAGAATAATCCTCTTTGATTCAATACCCCAGCAGACTGTTAATTACACTTTAAAGAGACAAAACCCTCTGATTTCTCATTTGTGCACCACCACAAGAACAAATTGGAACTGGATAACAAAAGTGCTTTGCCATCGTTCCTACTGCTAGCTCAGCTTTCTCAGCCAGCATTTAAAAACGTGTCCTACTGAGTGAACCATCAGTGCCTCACCTACATTTTATGAATAAGGTCACTGTGCTGGGAGTATTAAGGAGTCCTTACCAGCACCTCCTCCAAATTATGTTATTTACATATATAGCGAAACTATGAGTCTGGATGTGTCAGATTAGCTGGAACTTTCTGTTCCCTGTCGTCCTGCTCTTGTCGCTGCTTCATTCACTCTGTGACATAAATGCTGGATAAGCACTTAGCTGGCTGCATGAAAAATAGTGCTGCCTCTTGTAGCTGTCTCATCGTATGTAATATCTCACCAGAGCTTCAGACAGCTGCATCACTTCTTATCTCTGTTGAGACTAGAGAATAAACACCTTAAATTTGGTGATGAAGAAGCAGTGTTATGCCTCTGCCACTTTTTAAGTTGGTACGTGCATTGCTTTACACCTTTGTGCACGGTATCAACTTCATTTCTGGGATTTCCTTCAACTCATATTAAATCAATGCCTCATTTACTTTGGTCATTTAAGAGGATTAGTCAAACTGCAAGTGAGACTCAAAACAGTGTGGAAATGTGAGACTAGTGCAGGAAGGAAATACAATTAAGAGTGACATCTTGGTGCTAAATAAAAGCACACAATCTCAGTTCTGATCCTAATAAAGCAGTAAATCCAATAGTATTGATCTAATTGGACATACATGGCATGACATCACACTCCAGATACCAGTTGTCTTATCCACACAAAGCGTCATGAAAAAAGAAAGGTCACACAATCGATGCATTCTTCAGGTAGAAATGAAAAAGCAGGTAAAAACACAGTGACCTTTGCTTGAAGAGTTCTTCTGAGATTCTATTTCATCATCTTTTTCCTTCATCTTCTTTCTTTTTTTTTATCAGGCTGTGACACCATATCAAAAAGCAGCCGCAGTGAATGTTCACATGCATCAATACCCAATAGAAACACGCTCCTCTATTGTATTATTCTTGTCTGGGCATTGCAGTTTAATTGATGTGTTGCTGTGGAATGCCAGTTCCGTTTTAGTATTTGGACCTGCCAAAAGAAATCTGTCATCTTCAAGGTATTGCTTTTCCTTTGATGCAGAGTTACAGCAAAAAAGCTTTTAGAAAATGCAATTTTGCATTAGCGAACATGAATTAGTTTACAAATTGGCATATATATAACAACTATTTGGAACAATTCGTACCAAAAGAACGGAGTGTGCTGTACACTTAGCTTTGATGATGACAACAAAGCTTTAAGGCAGTTAAACGGAATCATTTTAGACAATTAGATAGTGAGGGTTTTTACCATGCTAAAATAGCAGCATGGCTCAATTCTCTTTGGTATGGATTGTAATCATTTTGGTAAGTTCCTAACTTTTCATCCAGCAACATCACTGGATCAATATTATTTGGATGTTGTTGTCCAAAAAGCTTTATGTCCAAACCTTTAGCAGTAGTTTGTGTTTGGTGCCAATCAATTACTTTTAACATGCTAAATAAGGATGATGAACAAGGTAAACACTTTGCTTGTTACACATTAGGATTCTAGCATTGGCACTGTGAGCATGTCATCGATTTGTCTGTCTGTCTGGAGACAGGAGGTGAAATTTGCCTTTAAAATGTTGTTAGCAGGCTTATTGAAACCAGCAGAGATTATCTGCTCTGTCTTCTCCTTTGTAGGTCCACTTCCCAGATGTGGAGCGAGTGGAGTGGCTAAACAAGGTAAGGAATCGAGCGGCTGTCACTTGAATTTGTTTGCTTGAGTGAAACCCTCCTTTTTGTTTTGTGAAAACTGGAGTAAATGCGATGTCTGTTGCCCTTCTGCAATCTCGCTTCTTCCCACTGGGATGGCACACTGCAGTACGTAGGACTTAGCATGCAGCCTGGTTCCTGCAGCAGTGTGAAATGCATTAACCCTTGTGAATCCCCATGGCAACAACCAGGATGTAAATTTTGAGTCACTCATCAGTATACATCAGAAATGTCTAGGTGGGGATGTAAAAGAAAAATCATGTTTTGGTGTCCCTAGTTGATGTGTGTGAGTCTAACAGGATTTTACCTAAAGAGAAGTACATTTTAAATATTTAAAAGTAATCTGTCTTTCATAGTGTCACACATGTGCCTGTATGAAGCAGTGAAATTGGTCATAAGAGGATGCAGTTAATGTAGTGACTTCATATATTACACACAGTGTTATAGCACATACAAGTATATGCCCTTTACAGCCATTTTATAATAGAAGAAGGCGCCATATTTTATTTTACCCCATCAAAACTCTGTGATTCTCTTTGAAATTCAGCCTTCTTACTGTATCCCCGTAGACGGTGAAACAGATGTGGCCGTACATCTGTCAGTTTGTGGAGAAACTGTTCCACGAGATGATTGAGCCGGCGGTGAAGGAGTCAAACGCCCACCTCAGCACCTTCTGCTTCAGCAAGATTGACATAGGGGACAAGGTGAGCGTCTCGTAGTGTTGCCGTGTGTTGTACACAGACTGATCATGTGTTACTTCAGCAGTGACAAAACAGACCACCAGCAGCAGGTGCCGGGGGACAGCTGGTCAGGCTGTACGGTAGCTTGAACGTGAACATCCATGCACGTAGCCGACACGTTCTTGCTTCATAAATAGTTTCCATATGGGGTCGGGAGAGGGGTCGACCTTGTGCTAACCACGTGCTAGTTGGGAGGGGTGGGTGTGTTGGTGTAGCGTTGATTGCCTGGAGTGGTGTAATGGCCTTAATGGTTCCCTCTGTTGCACTGCAGCCGCTGAGGATCAATGGGGTCAAGGTGTACACAGAAAATGTGGATAAGCGACAGATCATTATGGATCTGCAGATCAGGTGAGCCCATCACATCTGTTTAAATCACTGTTATTTTATCTCTGCGGCTGCTTAGATTCTTTACGATGTCAATCCTGGTTATTATGGTAACAGGTAGTACGCTTTATAGCCAACACTCCTTGAGCAGCTCCTTTGTCAGACTAACTGGGATGTCTGTTGACAGTGCAGCCAAGCAAACTCATATTGTTTTCATGCAGAGGTCAGTCAATAAATGGCCTCTTTCCATTCTCATGTCAGCAAATGACTAACAGTAATAGGCAGTTTAGGTCCAGGGCAGGAGAGACAGAAAATGAGATTGAAAATGACTACATAGAGAGATAATTAAATGTAAATACAATAAACAGCTATTGCTGAAAAACACAGGCTATAGATTATCGTTTGATTTCTTAAAAATTGATTGTGAAATCTGGAAAACAACAGGTTTATTTATTTTTAAGTCGTTATATTGAAAAATGATTGCCCTCTGATCGAGGTTTCTTCTTGTTGTTTGCATCTCAGCTTTGTCGGCAACACAGAAATCGATGTTGACATCAAACGCTACTACTGCAAAGCCGGCATCAAGAGCATCCAGGTGAGGAAATTCTTTTTTTTTCTGATTACTTTCACATCCTCATACAGGTACTTTCTCTCAGCGTGAGTTTCAGACTCTGCAATGGTTGTCAGGAAAGAACATGAAGCATTGCATATAAAGTGGCACTGTGTGTTGAGGTAAAGGTCTGTCCTGTCAACTTGAATTCGGGAGACTTTTTCAGTCCTGCATGAACGGTAGATTTCCTTTTTTTTTTTTTTTTTAACAGCATATAATAACAGGATCCTGCAGATATTTGGACTGCAGCCTTTAGTTAAACATTCCATATATACAGTGGTTTATTACATGTCTAAATATAGAAAGGTTTCAGGGATCCAAGTATATAGTTTATGATTTTCTGCTATGAAAACACAAATAGAAGTCAGGTGGAAGAATGTGTTCATGCATGCTCATACCGATAAGGTTGGAGCTGTGTAATGAAGCACGTAACAGAAATGGAATAACATGTACTGTATTTGTAAGCAGCTGTAATGAAAAGCTCTGCAGCACTGGTTTTCAGCCCTTTTTGGCTAGAGGATTCACAGGTTGCATAAGTCTAAATGTCGATATGATAAGCATCTCAAGGACGTAGTTCCCACTGTGGCTGGAGGGAACCTGCCTCCCCCTCGCTGTTCAAAATCATTTCCACATGGCATATCGTAGTGCGGTCAGCCACACGTATGACTGATAACGTCAAAATTGAGCTAGTTTCCAGGTCGTGGCTCACTGTGGCTTGTGGGGGCAATGTGTAGTAATTGTAGTTTGACTTCCTCACCTTACCTTTGTGACCTCAATTGTTGAGGTACGCAGTATAAACAAAGAGCAGATTTTTGACCTGGATTTCATCTCACAGGCATACAGCCTACCCCAAGTCTTCCTAGGCCTCAGAGTTCAACCAAAGAGAAAATTAGAGCCACCCCCTCCAGTGATAATGAAGTTTTTATTTACCTTGTTAACATGTTCATACGCAGTTTTTTATATGCTAGAAGATATACTACAAACTGCTGTGTAGCGTTGACCAATTTTGAAAGCGTATTAACACACATTACAAACCCGAAGAACCGATCCTGTCAATTTATGGAGGGAAGCTTTCTGTATCATCATAATTCTTCTCCAGGATCGGTTTCTGGTTTGAGCATGTATGGCAAAATTACTCCCAGTATTACAACTTGCCATAGTGTAGGTGTAGGTGAGCTGGTGTGCTTGAGCTGCAGTGACTGGGGGGAGGTGTGTGGAGTGAGAGGCAGTGACTTCATAGGTTCATACGTTTTACAGAAAGTAGCAGTGTAGAGTAAAATTTAAGATATTATAAGGTGGGAAATTTGTGCTTCCTTGGAAAAAAAACTCTAAATATGTAAGTTTGATCCACAAATAAAGACTTTTAGGGGTTGAATGAACAACCAGAGAGTTACTTTAAGAGGTAGAACTGTCAAGTATTTTCTGAGATAAGATTGTTTTTTTTCAGAAATATTATCTGATCCTTGGATGAGGGATTTGACTTTGCTGTTGGGAACTACTACTTTGCAGAACTATTAAGACAATCAATGGGCTGAAGAGAAACACAGTAAGGGAATCGTAAAACAGAAAACCATGCAAATAAGATTGGGGTACTTTGATGTGATCACATGAAGCATTCCCTTATTATATGTGTCTAATAAACAAAATTTTAAACAAATAAGCTAATAAAAACTTAAATAAATCACCGCTCCTTGCTTAGTTTTCCGTTTCGCTATATTGCCCAATTATTCAGAAGTGCATGTGTTTGATTTGTTGTTCTATGTCCTTGGCCCCTTGTGTATCACTATAGGGCAACAGCAGGCAGAAAAAACCATTTGTGTCCCTCCTAGGAGACCGAATGCAGTTAGGTCTGTCACCAGGAGACATGTGTTGCTTGCTGCCCCTGTTATGTAACTCAAACAGGCCTACATACAGCCATCTCCCCAGCTGATTATCAGCCACTAATACATTAATCCCTGTCCATCTTTGAACTGGTTTGCGTTACACTGGGCAGGTGTGTTTGACTCCATAATAACACTTAGATTAGTGGTGGCTTTGTGAGGAGAGGGGTTAAACACCGATGGCCACTTATTATATATTTAATATCAGCCTGTCATGTGGTGCGACGACTGTGATGGAGGCCTTAGCTGCTGCTACTTTACATAAAAGCCTTCTGAACCAGCAATTAAATCACTCGCTGCGACAAATTGCAGTGTTTTGTTTTTTTCTTTTGCAGATGGATCTATTATTAAAAGCCATCCATTTAGTTGATATCTTTGCTAGTCAGTAGCTGGTGTAGGTCACCCTGCCTTTAGTCATTTTCAGTCCTTAAGACAGTTTTGTCAATACTACTTTAAATGTACTTTATTCTAACTAGAAGCAGTCATGACTTGGCAGTCTCACTGGGGTGAGAAATGTAGCACTGTCTAAAGAGAAACTTAAATATTTGTCTGATTTTTGTACAAAGTCTTGCACCCATGTGGGGTTTAAGTTCTTGTGCATGTATTTATGATCCACAAACTTATTCTTCATGTAATTTTCTAACAGATAGCAAAGTGACACTTGAGACTTCCAGTGTTTACTTTCAGGAAAGAATGTATGAAATTGAACATTCCTTGGCCACAGAAATAAGTCTGAAAATGAATGTGACGGCATTTACTGTGATAAGCTGCAGGCAAACACTCTAAGAACTTTATTGGTTTTGGTTTCATAACTGCTTTATTAGTATCGTGTTCAGTGGCGCAGGTTGTTTCTGACACAGTTCTATTTGGACAAGATTTTTTGTCTCCCCAAAATAGAAATATAGCTTGAAAACAAACACGTCGGTGCTAGAACTCAAACATCCTTTGTTCCCTGCTTTGGATTAGAGCAGCTGTGTGGTGTCCACATGACACATCCAAAGCACTTCCAGGACCATAATCCTTGTAATTGTCATATTATGTTATGGAGAAGGTGGAGGCTGACACGGGGCAGGTGTGAAATCAGGCCGTGATCGAGTTTCTAACCTGTCATGCGCTTCAGCGAACGGCTCCACAGCGGAAGAATGTCAAGGGCCAGCAGGGTGTGAGTTCCCTTTAGCTCTCTGTTTGTGTATATCAGTGTGTTCCTCTTGTGTTTCCATAGATCCACGGCGTGCTGAGGGTGGTGATGGAGCCGCTGCTGGGCGATATGCCACTTGTTGGAGCTCTGTCTCTGTTCTTCCTCAAGAAGCCAGTAAGTGCAGATGCTAATTGCACGACACTAATTAAGTCTTGTTTTATAGAGAGGCCGTTGAAGCTATAATGACAGCGCAGTCTGAATAAATTCATACTTATTAAAGATGAGGCCATTAAATAATGCAAAAACAGATGCTTGCTAAATCTTTTCCAGCGCAGCAGTGCAGCATTACTATTCAGTACTTTACTCTGATTTGACATGACATTTGAAAAGGAATGAAAAGTTCAGAACTCTGCTTCTTTCTGTTCTGTATACTTGCTTTTTTTGCCAAGGTTGTCAGCATTATCCTGCTGTCCTGAATTTCTTTTATACTCACCTTGGTTGTCAGTGAGTGTTCTCACTAAATTCCATAGCATTGGGCCTCATAAACCTGTTACCACTTGGTTTACTGCTTTGCTAATCTGTTTGCCTTTTTCGGGCAGAAGCAGCAAAGATGGACATAAACTTTAAAAACAGCAAAAAAAAAAAAACAACTAAAATTCTGAGGTAAATCACAGCTGAAGCACAGTATAATGTGTTGGTTACATTTTAAAGCCCCAGTGTCCAGTTTAATTTCAGTTTATTTTCCTCCATGCTCGTTAATATCAACTCCTATCTGTGATACACAATCTGCATCACTTTACATGATTTGCATTCACATTACCAGTTGCTTGCACATCCAATAATTTCCAGTGCACGTTCCATGGATCTCTGCTGTTCATCAACTGTGCAGAGCCGCTACTGCACAGCTTAAAAATGTTTGACCGATTTATACAAAACGGGAGGACCCAGTGGAAGCACAGCAGAGCTTGAAATAGCTGCAGATCAGGCCAGACCTACTTTGGCAGATTTCTCTACCCCAGGCACTTAGCTAAAGCTCAAGGTGGAGATATTACTGTCGGAGGCAGAGGAAAGAGGCAGCTCTAGTCAGTAAATTGTGCTGCAGTCCCACATGTAACAACATACACACAAGCTAATGTCTATCAATCTTCTCTAGCTTCTAGTTGAGGAACATTACATTGGTTTACTGAGGGAGGGACAAAATAAATTGCTAAAGCAATATCCTGTGGATGAAAAAAAAGAAAATCACGACATTGTGTACCCTGGACTTCAAAGAACTCAGCGTCCTTCTGTCCGTGTGCTATAAAAGGCCTGATGCTGAGTGCCAAATGAAACAGAAGCATTTCCAGACCATAAGAGGTCTTAAACACGTCTGAACTGTATGACCTCACCAATGCAACTCATTGTAACATAAATAAAAAGATGCAACGCATTCTGCACTGAGACCTCTAAAGAGATTTCGTTGCTCTGGCTCAGAGGAACAAACTGTTTTATACTTCATGTAATAACTGATGAAGCAGCATTGAAAGAAATCTACTGTGACTGTTGAAGTAGTTACTAGATTCACATAGATTGAATGTATTTTTCAACCATCGGGTAGTCTTTAGGCTGTGGAAAATCCTAAATATTGACAAAATTGATGTGTTAAAGGAATACTTCAACATTTTAAAGCACATTTTCACATTATAGATTTCCAATTGTAATTCTCACAAACCCCTATTAGCACAGATTTACTGTCTTTGTGCTATTGATAAAAAAAAAAAAAAAAAAAGAACAAATTTATACCAGACTCTGAACCTGGAAGCTGGAGACAGATTAGCTTAGCTGAAACTGGAAATATATCATGAAAAATGCAATACAGGGACCATATAGAGTCATTCATTTAATTTTGGGATAAATGAAATGAGGCACAACTTGTTAAGATGCTGGTAAGTGGATTCTTTCTTCTTTTTTTTTGCCTTAATACCCCCTGTTTCTAGTCTTTAGGCTAAGTTAAGCTAGACTTTGCGTGGCTGTAGCTTCATATTGAATCAACACCAAAGTGTGTTTTCCAAAAAGTATCTCTTAATTTTGCTTATTTTTAAGCGCCCAAAATAGAAAGGCGTCCCAATGACATTGATTTTTGGCACAGAAAATCCTCACATTTGAGAGGATATAGTCTGCAAATTTAGTCAGCTCTGAAAATAGTTATGTTTTCATCTTTTAATTGATTCAGTTCCCACCGGGTTTACGGGTTAAAGACCTTCATTACTCAAATATAGGAGAAGTGTTTTGACATAGATGTGAAATGCAGGCAGGGGGGTGCTCTGCAACACCACCTCCCACCACATTCACAGCCCTGCAGTGCTCTCCTCTTCGCTGCAGCACTCAATGCATCTGCTGCAGTGTAAGCAAGTTGGACAGGAAAAGTAGGGTGGGAAAGGCTCATTAAGAAAACACTGCTCCTTCAGCTCGCAGGCAGGAACAGATCAAAGCCAACTGGAATCAGCCTGCATCTCAGGTCTCTGCCGCTGCTCCTCACACCTCTCTTTGATTTCTTTGAACTGTCATCCTTTGTCTAGATTTGACCTGCTGCTGGATTTTCCACGAAAGAGAATAAAATGAGAAAATAGCTTTCCACAAAAGAAAGTACAGTGTCCCTGACCTCGTTATCCTGAAAACTAATGAGACTCCAGAGGGCTGCGGCTACTTTTATAAATATTTTAGCAGGCAGGTGTTTTTGTATTAAATTCCAATTAAGCATTTGCGCTTCCTGTGCTCTTTTTGTGACTCGTAAATTGCAGCTAACTGAGCAGATAACATCCATATAAACACTTGAAAGGTGAAGTGGGACTTTAAAGGAAAAAACTGAAAGGTTAAAACAACAGCCTTTAATATTTGAGCAACACTTTTTTCCCAAATAGCAACTTATCTATAAAACTTTAGATTTTTTTTAAATTTGTAGTGAGTTACTCTCTTTGTCTGCTGTTTTTAATCAGTGAGGTTTGTTTGCCAGAAAACAAGAAGCCAAGAGGTAATGTAGCACGAGGGCAGGAAACAATAAAGTTAAGTGTGAGGATCAATTTAAAGTCATTCACACTTTATCTTCTTACAGTCTAACCCATCGGGGATGTTCTTGTTTTTTTCTTTTGTTTTAGCTTCTGGACATAAACTGGACCGGCCTCACCAATATACTGGACATTCCTGGGCTCAAGTAAGTCAATTCAAAATTGCTTTTCTTGCTTTTGTAGAAAACAGCTTTTGCTTGTTGAAACTGAAACCGAAATGAAAGCTGAGATCTCCAAGGATTCTAGAAAGCTTGCTGTGTTTACAAGCCACATACCTATTTTTAACTGTAATATTGCAAGCTGCAATATATTTTCTTAATCATGTATCACCATTCTATCTCTTGGAATTGTGTTATTTATTCTTTTTAGTAAAATCTATAACATTTCTATGTGTTTAGGGTAGGGCAGACTAAACTAAGAGTTCCCTTATTGATCTTTGTGGCTTTATACACCATTACATCTTATGAAAATTCACTATGGTGTCTCTATAGTTGTATTTTCACTGCATGTTGTCTTGTCCAGCATCTGGAAAGATAAATTCCACCAAATGTACCAGAGGTATTTCCTGCTAAAGGGGTTTTGTGTAGTATTTATTTCCCTGCTGGATGCCTCTGGTGTTCTTGTTACTGTTGTACTGTTATTTAGCACTTGGACACACTGAGCTTAGATAACCTCTTTTTTTCTGTTGAGCAAGCTGAGATCAAGTATGATGCGGGATTTCTTTACACTTCTGACCTCCATTATGTTTACATGAATACATTTTAATGAATAACAAGATGATTGCTTAACTGGGCTAAAACAGGTCAGATCAGAAAATGTGCTGGTTGTAAACACTTTTCTCCATCTTGCCTTATTTTGTTTTGCTTCTGTTAAGCATCTTTTCCCCCAGGGTTGTTGTGTGGGCTGAGCAGAGACTAAATGAGAGGAGATTAAGAGTTGCGAACAGCCCAACACAATTACTTGCTGCCATCTTGAGTGGCTCATACATTATTCGCAGCCTAAACAAAATGACACATGCATGAATACTGCATGTCACGGATTACAACTGCTTGCTTGCCCGCAGACATGGACAGACATGTTGACACAGGCAGCTCAGTGGACACCCTGTTCCAGCGTTTCTGTTGAGTGCTCTGTGGGGGTGAAATGGATCCATAGAGCTCATGTGCTTGTATGTGGGTGTGTTGGTTTCCAGGGGGGCTGGGGGGATTTCACATGCAGAAAATAAGGGGTTAGCTGGTGTAGCAGCAGAACATATGGTGAAATCGTAGCTGCAGCTATAGAGTTCCTTAAATGCAAAGACAGACAGACACACAGACAGCATCAGCTGCTTACTTGAAGGCTTGATCAGTGTGTCGCTCTTAAACCCTGTTATTATTATTATTATGTAACAAAAGTTTGTTTACATGTTTTAAAGTGTAATTCTGAATCCAAACAAGAGTATAAAGCCATGCCACTCGCTCTGGTTTGTGGTGCTTAACCCCGGCAAGGTTTTCTGTATGTCGAGGTTGTTATGTTTGCATGTTCTCAGTGACGCTGCTGATATCTATTATTATCATATTCCTAATCAAGGAGGGCGATATCCATCATTTGGAACTGATAAACATTTGCAGTAAAAAATTTTAACCTTGGTGTCAAAACTTAGAATAGCTTAAACTTCAACACAACACTTAGAATTGCCATTATTTTAGTTTTACATGCTTTAGATAAAGGAGAGCCATTTATCTTTTATTGCTGATAGCCAAAGTCAAAGTAAAAGTCTAATTTATCTATGAAGCACATCTAAAAACAGCAAGAAATGAGCTAAAGTGATGTGCAATTAACATACCCAACCATGAAACACAAAAAACACAATGACTAAAAGACAAGCCTGTATAAAAGGCATCAGGCTGGTAGTCGGTACTGGTAACCAACCAGAGACTGTGCTGTGGACAGGACAATACTTGAGACCACAGAGTGGTGATTACAGGTAGAGAAAAGTGGTTGCATTTGAGCCAGAGTAACAGGTAATCAGTTAAAAAGGAGTCACAATATCGATAATGAGGAAATGCTGAATATCGGATTGGATAATTGGCCAGGCTGATAATTGATTGACCCCTTGTGGCTATGATGCTCACCAATTAATCTAGTGTGTTAGCATGCTAATACGTGCGTATTTTCCTATAAGAGCTGCAAAGATTAATCCTTCAGTTGTCAAATATTAAATTAATCATCAACTTGATCATCAATTTTAGTCATTTTTAAAAAGTCTAAATTCTTGTGATTCCAACTTCCTTACTTTATGTATTTTAAGGTTTCTGTACTCATCCACGACAGTTAACTGAATACCTTTGGGTTGCGCACACAAACAAGACATTTGAGGACTTCATCATGGACTTTTGGAAAAACTGATTATCAACAATTTTTCACTAGTTTCTGACATTTTCTGACATATTTTGCTGCTACAGAAAAAGTCAGGGGTCATTAAAGTAAAAAATCTTCCTCTGAGGACCCTGAATATGTCTGCAATTTCACTGTATATGACAGTATTTTCCTGTGCATGTGGAAACATTAACCTGCTAAATGTGCTGGAGGAAAAGTCATGGGATCATTAGAGTCATTAGGATTCATCTCCTGGGAACCATGAATGCCTATGCAAAATTTCATGGCAGTCTGGCTAATGGCAATTGAGATTTTGTAGCCTGAGCCAAGGTGATGGACTGACAAACTGACACTAACATCAGTCCTACAGGATTATTGTCTTTGTTGTGAATCAGTAGCATGCAAAAACACACAGTATCATACTGTATGTTTTAAAGTATGAGTGTGTGTATGCAGTGTTAGCCTAACATGAATAAGCAAACAGTCTCACTATTGTTAGTTTCTGTACACACACACACACACACACACACACAGAAGCAGGACCATGTGGGTGTTCCAGCTTTTACACCAGGGGAGTCACTAAAACGCCACACCAAGCGCTGATGCAGCAGGAATCCCTTTACACTTTCAGCTCTCTGCTGGAGAAAAGCTGTGATCAGTCCCCCACCAGAGAATCATAACACTTGTGCTGCCGTTTCATCGTAAGCTAAGCCGAGGCGTGATCAAATGAATGTTTCTCCTGGCCCCAGAGAAGCGCAGGTGACTACATTGACTTAATTTCACCTGGCGTCTGTGCTGCTACAGTACTGTGGTGGAAAATCACAGTTTTTAAAAGAAAAATAACTGGATTTGCAGGACAGCATAAGAAATTGCAGCTCCTCTTAGGAATTTCTGATTCCCACCACAGTTATGCTACATCTACTGCTGTAATAAATAGCAAGATTGTAATTATTTGCAGGTAATTATATAAAAACAAAATTAAATCCCCTGGTATTTGAACTGATTCCGAACACTGAATTATCTGGAGTGAAACCTGGATGAAATTCCTGCTAACTCACAGCTACTCTTTGCTCTGAAATGTCAAACTGCTGCTGGGGAAATATCATCAACTGACATCTGGATGGTTTGACATTTAGAAACTAGCTCTCCCTACTTGTTATATTTTTTATCATTTACTTAATCAATATGTGTGCCTATCTTGTAAAAGAAAATGTACATTATTGATCTCAGTGTTGGCTGTGAACTTTGCTCTCTGTGCTGTGAGGCGCATTCAGCCCGATCACTTAGCCTTCAGCCTGTGTTTGCTGGTGTGAGTTAGGGTCAGGTGTGCTGGGACCCGTCTACTGACCTGTGGGCTACAGCAAGGAGGAAATTACTTGTAGAGCGTTGTAGAGTGGTGGTGAGTTGAATAATGATGGAAAATAAAAATGTATGCGCCTTAGGAAAGCAGATAGAGAAGTAAACAACTGTGACAATAACAAAAGCGTAGGCTGTCAAACCTTAATGTTATGCAGTTTTAAGGGAATTATTGATAATTATCATGGTCTTTACATTAAACCAAATCTTCATTTTGATATGCCAATCTGCTAGTATAGTGCCTACAAATGTTGCAGTAACTACAGCAGAGACATTTAGTGTGACATTGTAGGGCATTTTAAACTTACTTTCTGACATTTTGGTGAATCTTTATGCACCAATTTATGCCTTTGCTACATCAGTTTATGGTGGTGGTGGAAAAGTCTGTATTTATGTAAAGGAAAACATCCCATAAAATCAGACAGTAGGAGACAAATCAATATATAATGAAACTTATATGGACATTTTCCGCCACAGATTCAGCTATGGTGCAAGTTCATAATTATTTTTTTAGGGTTGAAAAAAGGAAGCCAGGGCTAAAGCAAAAAGACCAAACCGTCCAAGGCATTGTTTAATTTATTAGTTATGTTAGAGTGTTTTTTGGATAAAAGCATTTTTTCTTCTTACATATTTTCATTGGGAGGGACAAATGCATGTGCTTTAAATATTGAGGGGGATGTGCTTCCTGCATCTCCCTGAAATCTATCCCTCTAAAACAATACGTCTTTCTTGAGTTGTGCTATTTATAGCAGGACTACTTTATCTGGCTTTGCCTTTTTCTTCAGTGTGATTAGATACTGCCTAATTTATACAGTTTTAAATGATCAAAAACAGAAGATAAGTGGGTAAAATAGCTTTAGTGAATCCACTGCAGTGTGTTTTTTCCCCTTCGTTTTCTTGGTCACGTGCTGTTTTCTTTTGAAGGTTGCATGTGTCTATGGCATAGTGTTTTTTATATGGTAAAACATGTCATGTCACAAAGTCAGATTGTGCTTTCAAGTCAACTTTACCCAGATATGTCGCTCACTGTGTGTTGACTTTGTTGCTCAGGGACAGTAACCGGTGCTTTCGGTGGACTGTTGTGGTTCAGGCAGCCATGCTGGTGCTGAAAATATCTTGGGCCTAATTAAGAAAGACACCAACCATACAAGTTTCCTAAATTTATAATGCCAATTACATACAGGCTGTTACCCAGCTACTGTAAATATCTGCACTGGTGAACAGCTAGAAAGCACAGGGGACAGATAGAGCAGATCCTGTGTACCAGTATAAAAAATGTCCAATTTTATCAGTCTAGCTTGTCAACTGCTCATGTTGCTGTATCTCACATGGCCATTTAGTTGATTTGTCCAATGCGAGTAGATGTCCTAGAGATGATTTCAGACTCACCCCCAGTTGGTATTTCATATAATTCACGAATGCCTTTGATTAGGAAAGCCACACACATGATTAATGGACGCTTGTCCCGGAATAGCAACTGTTGTTGTTTTTTTTTTGTTTTTTTCAAGGAACAGGCTCAGCAATAACAGCATGATGGATTTTCATTGTAATTCCATTTTTTTTGACGCTCCGACTATAATTTTCCAGCTGTGCCATTGCAGCTAAATGAATACAGGAAAGCCTTGCGGTAATGTCATTCCCTGCCCTCGCTGTCATTGTTTTCGTCTGCAGCGTTGACTCATTAGCGGATCAGATAGAGATTCGGAGGTTTGTTGGCTAGCAGCAGCAGCAACATGCTTGAACTGACTCCAGTTTTCCTACTGTCACCTCACATGTAAAACTGAAATGTACTGTACTAAGCTGAGATTAAAAGAGAATATTTATAACCCAAGGGCACCCTTACTGTCTTTTAAATAATTCATTGCTCCGCTCTGTTTATCTTCCTTTTCCTCTCTTCTCTCAACCTTCTCTGCTGTCCTCACAGCGGCTTCTCTGACAGCCTGATTCAAGATATTATCTACAGTTATTTGGTTTTGCCAAATCGTATCACGATCCCACTGGTGGGAGATGTGGAACTGGCCAAACTACGCTTTCCGATGCCAAAGGTACTAATGGAGTTTTAAACTGCATCCAATTAAACATAAGCTGTGCAAGCTGCAAGTGTTTGGGTGAATTCAAAAGCAAATCAGACCGCTTCATCAGGGAATACATGGTTAGTGGATCAAAGCTCTTGATTGTCTCGTATCTCAAGGGGTGTGGTTGTCAGATATATGTGCTTTGATTCTGACTTCATCATTAAACGAAGTAGCTATCAGGGTATTGAAGGTAACCCTCAGCACTGAAACACAATAAACAAAAAGAGCCACTACACGAAAAGACGTGTCAAGGCCGCGCTGCTAGGATCCGTATCCATGGCAACAAGATGAAAAGTTAAGAATGTTTCACTGCAAGAAGCATCCTTGTTGTGGATGTACTATTTTATTATATTTAAGATATTTAATGCAGCAATTATTTTATGCATTTGCACTTTTTAACGTGAAACCACTTAAACTGACTGAGGAAAACATTAATTATCAACAACTGTGGTAATAAATCATTCATAGTTTTCAAATGCAAGGTTTTTCTTCTTTGCCCTCTTTCATATCATTCTAGATTCAGTGTATGGAAGATAAACTGAAAAAAAAACACCTCACTGTATCTGACATTTGATCAACAGAACAAATAGCTGCTTATGTGAATGAAGGACCATCACAATAATGGACAATGAAAATAATAATATAAATCCAAGTGGAATAAGCAGTCTAGTTTTAGTCAAAGATTTGCAGCCCAGGATGTAAGTAACATTGAGTTTGTTAAATGTTCTGTATTTTACATTTGCATACAAACAAGCACTGATGTAACTGTCACCTTCTGCATTGTTTTACTAGTTCCCCTTACTTATGATATTTACTTTTAATAATGTCTGTGGAAAATGTAATAACATTTGTTAATCCTCTGAACCCAGAGTAGTTTCTGAGCGTTTGTTTGTTCCATTTTTCTCAATGTGGGCCCATTTTCACTGAAATCTAAATTCCTGCACCTCTATTGAGCTGCACAACCATGACTAGATGTATACTTCAGTATAGTTGTAATGACTTACATTGTTTCTTTAATTATTTGTTTGACAAAAATTTTAAAAATCTGGAATTGGCATGCACAGCATTATTTCAAGTTATTGTGAATTTTTGTCATGGGGCATGTCTTTCCAGTTTCTTAAAAGATATTAAATGATGTGAATTTGGTGATTTTTAAAAGAGAGCACGTCTTTCAAACCCATCCGTAGGTTATGGGGTTCAGAGGGTTAATAGAAACTTTAAAAAATAATCAATAAATTGTTACGACTTGATCGCAGTAAAAAGCCACAGTCTTCGCATGCACTTACCGTATAACACCCAGTGCTATACTGCAAGTACTGTCACATCTTGTAAACTCTGACTTTACCACAGCCACGAAGTGTCAGAGCTTGCTATCTCAGAGATGCTCCCTTTAAGTCTCTGCTCTGTTCGTCTCCACAGGGAGTCCTAAGGATTCACTTTCTGGAGGCTCAGGATCTGGAAGGGAAGGATAAATTTCTGGGCGGGCTAATTAAGGGCAAGTCCGACCCCTACGGTGTCCTGCAGATCGGCAACCAGTTGTTTCAGAGCAAGACTGTTAAGGAAAGCCTCCATCCCAAGTGGAACGAAGTTTACGAGGTGATGATTAGAGTACAGCAGAACATCTCTTGTTTCCCCTGAGAAAATAGTAATTAATTCATTTCCTATTATAACTTGCTGTTGATAATAAAGCAATCATCAGGTTGCTTTTTCCCACAGCCTTAATCAGGCCTTTTCCCAGTTTGCACTAATCTATCCACAGATTGTTCAAGCCTCAGCATGTTGTTGTGTTTCGTCAGGCTCTGGTGTACGAGCACTCAGGTCAGCATCTTGAGATTGAGCTGTTTGACGAGGATCCGGACAAAGACGATTTCCTGGGAAGGTGAGTCACTCTTATTTCCTACACTGCTGTAAACTTATCACACATATTTCATGAGAAACAAACTCTGTTGCGCCTCAGTAATGTGACTGATGATTTAGAACAAGAGTTGCTGTAACTGGCTAGCTACTGTATATAAAGTTTAAGCCAGTTAATTGCAACCTGGGGGAGATGTGATAAACTTACCTGTGCTAGTAGACATCAGTCATATTGAGGAAGCGGTGTTATCCTACAGTTACCGGCCCAAGAGCAAATTTGATTGATTCTACCCCAAGGCTGTAACACTACACCCAGTGTTATTAACACAAAGCAGCCAATCGATATCTGGACCCCCTCTGCTCAGATTAATTGCTGCGATTTTTCTGTCGCCTGTTTGCCGTCCAAATGTCAGTCATTATTTGCCATTATTTGCAGCCTCATGATTGATATGACTGAGCTGCACAAGGAGCAGAAGGTTGATGAGGTAAGACACTTTCTTTTCCTTTTATACTGTAATTTAATTAGAATTTGTTTCAAGATTGTCTTAAAGTAACTGACACTTTGGGAAATATGTGTATTTGCTTTCTTGCCAATAGCAAGATGAAATGTTGTTACTACTAAATGTGAAGCCACACCCAGGTTCTCTTAGCCGAGCATAGAAAGTGGTGCACAAGTAACAAATTCCACCTAGAAGGAGCTCTAAAACTTTATTGATTAACATGTTATATCTTGATTCACATTTGATTGCCTCCCAACCTCAGGGTGATGATAAAACTCAAGGAAGTTACTGCACCAGCACACAACCCCTCCAGAAACTACAACAAGATACTTTTTTCACTTTAGGCTTAGTAAGGATCAGCCAAAAAAGATACAGTGCAAGATATGATGTATTAATAAGTGAGCTTTACAGGTGCTGGAATTGAGATTTTGGGTTTTAGGGGTTTGTGCTAGTTAAGCTGCCAGCTTCATAGTTCCATACAGGCTTTAGAGACATATCAATCTTGTTGTTTAACTCCACAAGAAAGCAAATAAGCAAATCGTGGCTTTTGCCAGGAACATCATTACAAGAAATTGCCAATGTGGTCCTTTCAACTTTGATATTTTGACATATTGTTGCAGTGGTTTGATCTAGAAGAAGCCCCCACTGGGAAACTCCACTTAAAACTGGAGTGGCTGTCTCTGCTCTCCACTCCTGAGAAGTTGGACCAGGTACCACACTGGAAACAAAACAAACTTTCCTGCTTTAACAGAACAACAGCTGTCTGACACTGTTTATGTGTTTGCCACTGTTCATAGTGGTTGGATACATATTTCTCAGTTGTGAGTGTTTGTCCTATCCTTCTTGTCCAATCAGGTGCTGCGGAGTGTGCGCGCAGACAGAAGCCTGGCCAATGACGGACTGTCATCAGCACTGCTGGTGGTCTATCTGGACTCAGCCAAGAACCTGCCAGTAAGATACTACAGTGTTGACTTTGTTATAACACCAGCAATGCTATTGCTCTGATGCTATAGCTTGTGCTAAAATATAGCCTTAGGCTCACATCAGTCAGCCACAACATTAAACCATCTGCCTAATATTGTATCAGTCGCCCTGGAGGGTTCTGTGGTATCAGGCACCAAGACATTAGCTGCACTTTCTTATATTAGTATAAATTGTGAGGTGGGGTCTCAGGGATTTTACTTGTTTTTCCACCACGTTGCACAGATGCTCAGTCAGATTGCGATCTGAGGAATTTTGTGGCCAAGTCAGCATCTCGAACTTGAAGAATGTAAAAGAAAATGTGATTCATCAGACCAGGCCACTTTTATCCAGTGCTCCAGGGTCCATTTTGACGCTCACATGCCCATTATAGGCATTTTTGATGATGGACAGAGGTCAGCATGGACACTCTGATCAGTCTGTGGTTGCTCCATATACAGAGAGCTACAGTCCACAGTGTTCTGACCCTTTTCTGTCCAAACCAGCTTTAAAATCTTCAGCAGTTTGTGCTGTAGTAGTTCTCCTGTGTGATTGAGCCATACGGGACAGCCTTTGCTTCAAATCAATATTGCCAGTCCACAGATTGTCCTTCTTTGGATCATTTTTGGTAGATACTTACCACTGCATACTGGGACAACCCCACAATACCTGCGGTTTTAAAGATGCTCTGAGTCAGTCGTCTAGCCATTCAAATCTGGTCCTTGTCAAAACCCACTCAGATCCTTATGTTTTCCAATTTTCCTGTCTCTAACTTGTCGACTTTAAGTGCAAACTGTTTACTTACTGCCTAATAGACCTCACCTCTTGACAGGCACTTTTGTGACGTGATACTCGTGTTATTCATTTCACCTGTCAGTGGTTTTAATGTTGTGGCTGATCGTATGTAGGCGTTTTGTTCTCCACCCTAAAACATACACACTTCTTAGACCAACACTGAACCAGTTTAGTAGCAAGTGCTGTTTAAGTAGGGATTATTGGTCAATGTTGTGCAATGCTTCATGTTCCTGTTTCAGCAACATAATGTCTATTCTTTGTGACTTGAGTGACGTCAGTTCATCAGTTTGCTTTCCATGTTCTTTGAAAGTTGATTTTCATGCACCCTGAATTCCAGATAAAACCTAACAACCAGGACAGATTGTTACAGTTGTATCCTAATTATCTGAGCTACACCAAACTTTAGTCACTTTGTTATTTCAGCAAATTATATGTCAAGTAATTGCAGCTCAGGGATTCTATTTTACAAAAGATATCTGTCACTGCTGTTAGATGAGAACCCTTAACCTGTCAGACTAGGAAAGTCTGGTGCATTTTTAAGCTTTTGCAATAAGATTAGAAAGTTTCTACTTCACACAAAGCAGTAAAACTCACCTACTTACATTTCCTCTTTATTCTCTTTCCTCTTCACCCAAGAGCGTCTTCACAGGCAGCTTAGGCTGTGGAAACTTAAGTGAGAGGAGAGCGTCTGGCCTAGTCTTTTGTGAGAGCAATACCTCTGAGTATAGAACAATATTTGTGAGTCCAACGGTACTTTTGCATCTTCATAGTTAAAGCATTAGCGGTGTGAAATGACTTTGGTTGAACAGTAACAGGAGTCCTTCAAACCTGTACCTTAAAGCATGTGTTAGCTGCACGGTTTTACTGTAATGCCTAATATAAATGTCCAGTAACAATTAACATGAATCTGACACTTCAAAACAGAGGATCCGGCTGTGCAGGCTGCTAGTTAGTCAGAAGCATATTATGCTAAATCAGGTGCTTAGTTCAAGGCTGAAGTATGAAGTATCTACAGTACAGAGAGCTCACTGGCAGGGCTTATACTGATCTGTCGGTTTTAGCGTGCAAATAAGTGTGTAGCTGTACAGATGCAGAAAGTCTGTAGCTTGTGAAAAAAAAGTCGCCGTGTCTGAAAGTAGCTTCTTCAAGTCTTCCCTGTAGCGAATATCCTCATTATTCTGACCCGTGTTTTCATTGTTCGCTCCCTGCAGTGGAAACAGTGTCAGCCCCCACACTGCTGCTTTTTATTTACTTATTTACTATTCATGCCATTCATGTTTCTGTACAAGTTCCAACATATTTTCTGGATTTTTCTCATGCCTCTTACCCAAACCAAATCATTCCCGTCCTACTAATTGTGGGTGTGATTTTCTCCCCCAAATCTCCTTGTGGCTTAAAGAGCAACCTGTCAGATTTCACCTATGACGGGTTGAAGCAAGTCTCAGTCTTTAAGGCCCTGAAGGTAATGTGGGAAGAATGGACTGCATGTGCAGATCACACCCTGTGTCTCACCTGTGCTGGCCTCTCGAGTGCACCATCCAACGTCATGTGATTGTGATGATTATCAAACAGACAACGTGAATTACCATTTTTTAAAACAAATGTGCATGAAGATGGATGATTGCATTGTGTGTTTAATGCCTCGGTTGTGCTGTTCACTTTTTCTCCCGAGTGATGTATCATTTTCATGTTTCCCAGCTCATTTTCTTGCATGCAGAAGTCTAATATTGCAATCAAGTGGAAGCGGAAAGAGAATTTTGTGGCCGATTGTGTGTTCATTACATTATTAGAGTGACTGTCATTCTTCTGCCTGTCAGGTGAACCTTATATACACCTGTTTGCACCGCAGTTGAATTGGGCTGAAGGTTTTTAAACAACAAGCATGCGTGCTGCTGTGTTTGTTTACTAAGGAAGTGATCAATCAGTGATCAGGAATTCAGGATAAGGACTTCATGGTTGTCAGGCCAGCATTTCTACATTTTTTATGCTGAAGAACAGCCTTACAGTGTATGTTTTCTTGGCACAGATACAATAGGAACCGGGCGATGCAGTATAATTTAAGAAAAGGATACATGAGGAGGCAGGGAAAGGTAAAAGCAGGCCTGTTAACCTGCTATTGTGCATACCATCTGCTACTGTTTAGCAGTTATGCCAACAGATGACAACGGAGCTCTTCAGAACAGAGCTTAGTTCCAGGTTATGCTAACTAAACTAGTTAATCAGCTGAATTCCAGTTAGCATGAATCGTGTCCAACATTTTCCAGGAAGTTTCAATCCTATTGTTTCTCTCACACACACACACACACACACACACACGCACACACACACACACACACACACACACACACACACACACACGCACACGCACACACGCACACACACACACAGTGGGATTCCCTGAGTGATACCAGTCCAGCAGCTAGTGAGACTCACTGCAGCATTCTGTGTCACTCTTATCTGCTGTTAAAGGACAGCAGAAGCACAGATGCTTCAGGTTTGCCCCGACTGGTTCAGTATTTATCATTCTCTCTGCAGTGCTGCCTGCGAACAGAGTGGCAGACTGAGCTCTCTTTATTTTCTCATCAATGAAAGCAAACCTGCTGTGAAGATGTTTTAGAAAACGGTGAGCAGTCTTTAAGCTATTTGGAATTTTAAGGACTTGTTCTATGAGAACAGTGACTCAAATAGCTTTAACAAATTTTGTCTTTTGTTTTTCAATCATTCTCATACAGAGTAGCAGGTCAGTTAGAGCATCAGAAGGAATCTTACCTTCACCACCCTGCTGGCAGCAAGATTTCTGAAAAACATTGGAATAATATATGCTGCTGCTGCTTAGTGGGTCACATGTTAAATTTTTAATAGACATGTTGCAGACATGTCACCACTATAACTGCACTGAGTAAGTGGAAGCAGCAGCAAACCTTTCGCAGATAATCTGAACATGTCTGTATTCTTGGTAACTATTTTCACACGTGAGTGTAAAACAGACACGTCTGTGTTACATTAAACAACACAAGGGGCAACCCTGTCAGCAAGCAATTTCACACCTTACATATTTACATTTACACATTAGTGAGAGTTGAACAAGCCTCACTGTTGTTCAGTAGATTCAAAATTGGTTTGAATGCACCAAGCCTTTGCTCACTGGGTCAAGTGTTTCATATCCTCAGAAGAGATTCAATTGACTTTTTTTGTAATTATAAATATGTGACTTGTCCCCAGATTTAATCGTATATTTAGAATCACGTTATGCTGTAGAGTTTTTTTTGTAATCAACACATATATACTGCATAAACACACACTAAAAGTCCATGTTTAGGGTAATCTAATAGTCTGAAAATGACAGAAGCCAACCTGAGAACAATTCTGTTTGCACTTGAGCAGATAAAATGTACAAACAAAACATAAACACTTGACACAAAATCTATAACAGTTTATCTCAGCCTTCCAACTACTGTCACTGCATCTTCCACTGTCAGCCGCAGAGAGAAGTTTCCTCCTCCAGTGACTGCAAAATGTAAAACAGGAACAGTCACGTACTGAAAAGAGGCAATTAAATATGCCACAATAATCTAAGATCTGTGGTGAATAGAAATAATGACCAGCTGCTTCTTTAACAGTCATTTGGATTAATTGTATGTCACTGAACTTACCAGCCTGCGCCTGAAGACCGTCCTAGTTAGAGAAAGCAGCTTTATTTGCTGTTTGCAACACAGACTAACAGATGTACTCAAAAACTTTACAGTATGACAAGTTTATGCTTATACTCTTAATTGACAGAAGGAAAAATTAACAAGGCAGATATGTGCAAAAAGTGTTTTGTATACAGTACACTTTATATATGAGACAGAAGTAGCAGCAGTATAAATGTATGTGAATGCAATGCATGCCAGTTTCAAGCAAATTGGGAACACACATATTGTATTGCTAATATAAAACTTTATGCTTTTTCAAATTCATTTATGTTGTTTGCCCTGTCAGTTCAAGTCGTGCCAGAATATAGAGTGGGATTGTGTTAATCAGTCTGCATGTACAATGTGAAGCTTAATTCTAATGCTGGTGGGAAATAGATGTCAAATTTGAGCAGCGTCCTCATGAGAAAGGATGGGATAACAAGGAAATGAAGACTTTTCCTCTGGCGTCACAGCCCTCGGCCTGTAGATATGTAGGGTATTATTATTCTGTAAGGAATCCTGAATAATACGTAGCTGTCAAAACCCAGCATGCTAAATTTAGACTGCAGAGGAGACAAAGCCTCCTTGGTAGCCTCTCTGCCTGCAGCCCTGCTTGTCAAAACGTATGGTAATGTTCCCTCCCGTTTGAACTACAGACTCTTTGACCACTGTGTGCTTGATCGAGCCTCCACAAGCGGATGTTTGGGTGTAATTGTGTTGTCCGTTACAGAGTCGTGTGTCACAGTGAGAACAATCAGCTAACTGTGCTCTCTCTGTTTTTCTAATAGTCTGCCAAGAAGAGTAGCAGTGAACCCAGCCCTTATGTTCAATTCACAGTCGGACACAAAACACTGGAGAGTAAGGTGAGTCCATTAGTATTATTACACTGACTGCTTTTCAGTTTGGCTTCGCACTCCTCCATTGATTTGTTGTTTGAAGCTGTTAGTTTTACTCTGTGTGAGAAGAAAAATGTTACGGATGATTTTGTTCAATATCTTCCTATTTTAAGTTGTTGAAAAGATTTCCAGGCAGTCAAACACTGGACACAGCAGTTCTTTTTTTTTTTTTTTTTTTTTTTTAACCAGAATACTGCAAATGACAAACAGTGAAATACTGCGTGTCAGGTTGTTAAAGACACTGATATATTGGAGTCAAACCAACTCAGCTCACTCTCAGACTGTTTCAGTGAAGCTTCCTCTTGCAGATTACTTCCCTCTGACTGTGGAACTAAGTGAAAGATGAGCTGAAAATTGTTACATGAAAATAAAGAACATTAAATGAGGAATTATAACCACAAACACACCATTAAGTGCAGACTAAAGAGCTTCTAGGCTGACATGAAGTGTGTTTACCAGCGATTTCTCACGGGAAATTTGAATCCAACATCTAAAGTGAGGCTATTAAACAGGAAGAATCACTTAATGGGACAAGTTATTGTTGATGTTGAAGTTTTACTGCCGGCATGTGATGCAACATAGATAAAAATCATTTCAACACTAACATTTTTGTTAAGTTGGCGCTATATTCTTCCACTTTGAGGTTGAAATAAAGCAATAAATACAGAAGCTGACAGTCTGTTTCAATATGGGGGTGTTTATATTCACAGCAGAAGAATCTTGCTCTCCTCCACATTTTTGTGTGAGAAAATTTAACCTGGAAAGATGACAAAACTTCAATTTAGTCATCATATTTAAAGCCACAGATGTGTTCAGTTCTTTGGCTGATCGGATCTCTCCTGACATTTAAGTTGGGAGGCGATTCACTGGTAATTGCATGACATTATCAAGTGTTATATTTAATTACACAGTGGGAGGAGCTGCTGGTTCGAATTTTAAAATTCAGTTCAATTTCAAAATTCAGTCTCCTCATGGGTTTACAACAGAAGCTCCTGTATAATGTCACAATCCTGTACGTTAGAGTTGTTTTTGTTTTTCCATTACATTACCTCTGGCCTTAAACAAGTAGAAGGCACAAATTGAACTTGAAGCAGGTTCCAAATAATTTTTCATCCAGGCTGGTGGTAACTTTAAGCCTGGGTGGGCTTAATTTGTTTGTTCAGCCAATCAAAAAATAGCGCAAAAAATGCCTATTCACCCTCTGATTGTATGGGCAGGACAGCCTCCTAATACTCCAACCTGTGGAGTGTCTTATGAAGCATACAAAACACGTAAAAGCTCAAACACGATCCCGGTGCTGATGAAAAATCACACACTTCACCTGCTCCAAGTCATGTTGTACGCATTGGATAACATCGGTGCTTTAAATCTTAGTTTAACTTTTATTAAGTTTTTGTTTGTCACTCTAATTTATTTTAAGTTACATAGAAAATCACTAATCACTTGTAGAGATGAAAATAGGCCTTGAACTGGAAACCTTGTGGTTACTAATTTCTCTGGGCTAGTGCTACTTACTGCCCAAGTTACCCTCTTATTATTTATACCAGCCCTTGGTAATATAACAGGCTAGAACCAGTCCTGTCTCTCACTGCAGTTGGGAACAAAACATGGCACCATAGTTACTAAACTCATCCATAATTGGCCCACTATCTGCCTCTCACTGAAATCTTTAGCTCCCATGTATCATTACTGGCGGGCAAAATAGATTTTAAAGCTCTGTGATTGGATGTTTGTCACTAACATTAATCATATCCTACATTCCTATCTATACAAGCCACAGAAGTGATTGTTTTTGAAAAAAATAACTAGATTTTTGCTTCCACACTTGCCTTGTTTCTGGAGCTTTTTGCCTTCAGCCTGGTCTTTAAACAGATACTCATTTGGGCTGACTTGACAATGCACAGACGTATAAACTGCTGCACTTTGCCTACAACATATGTTAAGAATTGTTGTGTGGGGCTCTAATGTATGTGTGATGAGATCTTTGGGTCCCATACAGAACATCAATATGGATGCGAACCTCAAAACCTCTTCAAGCTGAAACATTTGAACCTCATAGTCATAGTTCCATTAAAAACCCATTTGCCAAAGCACACAGCTAAAACAATTTAAAAAAAACTATTATCTGGTAATTAATTCTAAATTGAAACATATCTCATGGGGAGGCTGGCTGTTTACCATATCCAGCTATAGATTATAAAAGTCTGTACAGTTGATTTGAGGACTTAAACACTAGTAGATAAATAGATCTACAAGAAAATATGTATGAAAATATATTAAATACCAATAATAATGATAAAGATATCAGGGCATATGCTCTGTAACAGTTTATAACTAACTACCTGTCTGCCCATACAGATCCGGTACAAGACAAAGGAGCCTCTGTGGGAAGACTGTTTCTCCTTCCTCGTCCACAATCCCAGGAGGCAGGAGCTCGAGGTGGAGGTAACGGCACATTCAAAATGTTGCTGCTAACATCTATTTTTCATAAGATCAGTCACTGGAATGGCGGAGCAGCTGACTTGTCTAAAAGCAGATCTTTGTGGGATTTCCTTTTTTTGCACAGATAAAAGATGACAAGCACAAGTGCACCCTGGGAAACTTGACGGTGCCTTTGAGTGGCCTGCTGGTGGAGGAGGACATGACGCTGACTCAGTGCTTTCCTCTGAAGAACTCGGGGCCCAGCTCCACCATCAAGCTCAAGATGGCCCTCAGGGTAAAAATGGACTGCCTCACATCTCACTGGTTCTGTCTGCCTCCGTCATGGTTCTTCATTTAATGCTGATTAAACCAGAGCAGATGTTCAAAATCTACTGATTCAATTAGAATGACTCGTGCGGAGGCGAGTAATGCAATTTCTGAATTAATGGTGTTGCAAAGCAAGATATTGTAGTGTCAATAATGCTGAAGATTATGAATTGATTTTACTGTCTCAGCTCAATGCATTTCCTAAACTTTCTGTTTTAGCATGGCTCATATTACAACACAATACTTTCATTTCAAACAGAAGTAGGAAGAAGCTTTGTAGCCCACTTCCAATTTATGCCATTGTTAGCTTCATTAGTTGGTTGGAAGCTTCCTCCCTGCTGGGTTTCTGTTTTGCTCGACTTGTTTTTTAAAGTAGCTTCTAAAGGGGGTTGTAATTAAGCAAACAGTATATAGCAGAAGTGATTACATCCCAGTGCAATATCACATAAATGTCAAATGATTCAAAACGGTCTCATGTTACAGTAATTGAACAGCTTCTTAGTTACACAGTAAAGTATTTGCTCTTATGTAATATTAAAATCACACAATTTAGGCTTGTTATTATAAAAATAGAGGAGCTGCAGTTGGAACTCAATGCGATACAAGTACTGAATATGTCCAACTTAATGATGGAATCAATCCTCCTGAGCATGGGAGGGTGAGTCCAGATTTCTGAAAAGGTGTTTTGTTGGTCTTCAGAGAATGTTTTTCAGCTGTTTTTTGCTGGAGGGGTTGTGTTGCTCTACCTTTTTCTTTAAACACACTTGACACACTTGGCCAGGTCACAGCTTTCACTTTTTATTCTTGTCTTATGTTGGCAGTGTGCTTTCGATTAGGTTCTGCTGATTGGAGTCGTGTTGTCAGTATATCCACAAGCATTCATGGCGTCACCTATGAATGCCATTTCCTCAACACCTTTTGTGCTTTATGTAAATTTATCACACTCCCACCTTCGTGCTTCACTGTCAGAACCATCCAATCACTGTGTCGTCCTGCCAGGTTCATGCCAAACATGCAGGACTCTATTTGATCCAAACAACTTTATGTTAGTCTCATTTAATTAAAGAATGCACTTCTAATATTAATCAGCTACATGTCCTGTTTGAAGGGAAGTTCATTCTTGCAATTTTGTGTCAAAGAGCAAGCAAAAGTTTTAGTTTTGGGTGGCGGCACTATGCAATATCTTTTACACTGAGGGGGCACAGAGGCTCTGATTTCCACTGCTAAGTCAGAAGCACTTTCCCGTCTGTTTTCACAGCTCAGTTTTGCAAGTAGCGCACATGATGCCATTCGTTCTGCACCTCCAATTATTGCTGTGATGTGTTTTGACTGATCTCCTCTGTCCTTTTACATCTTTGTGAAGTCACACAGCAATTGATGCAGATATGCAGATGAACTGAGAAAACTCCCGTGTTCACAGCTCAGTTTAGAAACATTTTAATGCAGGTAGACAAATTGGAAATCCCAGATGTGCTGCGTTTTGTTCTAGTAATCACAGGTTTTCCAAATTGTGTGTCAGTAATGAGAGGTGTATTCACTTTTTTTTTCTTTGGCGCCTGTATTTTTATATAGTCTTTCTCAAGCATTTATTTTTTATTATTCATATGAAGAAATACTGTACTTGTCAGCATCGTAATAATTTAGTCACTGAATGGTGGTACGATCTGAAATCATTTGACATTCATGTGACTTTGCTCAGGGGCACAGTCGCTTTTGTAATAAAGGACTGAGGCTATGACTACATGCCCAAGGCAAAAATTCAGCATCTTCACCAGATGCAGTAGCAGCTGTCCTGTATTATAAATATGGAAGGAGCAAGTAGAACATACTCAACCAAGCCAAACACCCTGTTTGGCCCGTTAGATTTCATGTTTGTTTGTTTTTTCACACAGAATTTTTTTATTTGTAATGTTACAAGAGAAAGGGCTTTTAGGATAAGGATGTTTTATTAACGTTATCTTGGCCGTGGTTGCTGGAGTGTGAACTCCTCTTCATCCAATTAAGAGCAACCGCCTTACTGCCCTGAAAGTCTGGCTCTCACACAGCAGGGAAACACAGAACGCTGGCAGCGTTTGTTTTTAATGGGCTGTTTTTAATGTAACAGGTGAACCTACAAATCAGAGTGTAGTTAGTTCATGTTGGTAAACAATGTGTCCTTTAACCCAGCAAATAATGCTTAATACGCCCGTAGTTTAATAGTAAGCTATTTATGTGGACATGCTAATTGCCGGTTTTACTTTAAGATGATCAACACACTGATTAATTTGCTCTGTACATGTAGGGGCTTTGTACTTTAGGTTTTGTAACGGCTTTAAAAGACACTAACATTCTAACTCTTTACATGCAGTGGTTTTATTCTTCCCCCTGCCTGTCATATCAGATCAAATGGTTGCGGTTGCTAAGCTATCAGGGTTTTTCCTCACTCAGAATGTGCCTTTGGGGATGACTGCTCAGAGTCAGCATGGTCAGTCTGTGCACAGTAAAGCTAATGAGTCTGTGTTGCCTTATTTTACAGATAACGCAGCATTTTTCATGTATTTCTGACCATTTAATAAATGAAAAGGCCTGCTGTGCTTCGGTAAAGTGAAACCCAAATCAGCAAAACTGGTTTAATTATTTTTTCCTTTCCTTTTTGCCCCAGCTGAAATCTCTTTGAGGGGCAACCAGAAATTCTCCTCTGCAGAAGAAAAGCCTCACTATGTTTCAACACTTGATCTTACTGGAGGAGTTTAGCAAACATTTAGCATCGCTGTTGTATAGCTCAGAGTTGAAACCGGTGCAAAAGGTGCTCTACATAAACCTAATGGGGATATCTTTCTCAATAACTGCCTGAAGACACCAGGCGCTGCAACAAGTAAATTACATTGCCCTTCATGACACCGTAACTAAATGCATTATCTTGTATTGAATCAAAACTGATGGAATAAAAAAAATGAATGCAGCTACATCTAAATATTGACCTTCTCTGAAATCGCTTTTCTATATTGGAACACAACCAACATAACAAGATTCATAACAGATATTCTAAAAGGGAACAACTTTACGGCCTCAGAGACATATTTGCAACCACTGTAGAAACACAAAATGTAGACCTTAAATACAGAGTTGCTGTAAGCACAGCCTCAAAAATACGTCAGCAGTATTAAAACCATGTAGTCAAAACTATCTGTCACACAAAAAGGATTGTTTGAGTCCCTCTATGTATTATTAAACTAATTTTCAGCTGAGGAATGTCTGCCAACTTGCTTGCTTAACTTACAGTCCTCCGACAAGAAATTAGATGACAAAAATCCTTCCAGAAGGGCTTTATTGCAGCACTTAGCTTGGCTTATTGTAGATCATTCGCAGTAAAGTTGCCGTGTCTCTCTGTAGATCCTGTCCTTGGAGAAGCAGGTTTCCTCAGACCAGCCTTCGTCCGTCCAGGTCAGGAAGTCCAGTGTGCCGCAGCCGGTCGCAGCCCCCTCCCCGAGACCGTCATTCTCAGATTCCCTGCTGTCTCCACCCACACCTCCGCCGCCGATAGACGCTTCCACGCTCACCCTCCAGCACAGGGATGGCGAGCCGTATTCAGCCAGTCCTCGCCGCAGCACCTCCAACCTGAGCACCTCCAACCTGAGCACCTGCATGTCCAGCTCCCAGAAACACCTGCCTCACAAGGAGTCCACTCCCAGCCTGGCCTCGGATATCTCGCTGCCCTTTGCCACCTTGGAGCTCCAGCAAAGACTTCGACAGTTGCAGAAGTAAGTGGAATTTATGACACATTATTGTCATTTCTGCTTCATTTTGCTCTTCATTTCCTAATGTCTTTTCCAGCTCCTCTTATTGTTTTCGGTTTCCTGTATTTACATTCTGCATTTGCCATCTGGATTGTGCGTATTCATCCTCATAAATATTTTATTGGCCTACCTGTCAAGTGATGCATCTATTCCCGCACACATGTGTACGTGTGCTGTGTAAATTCAGCTGCAGCGTCTGGGAATGACACTGACTGACTTTGGTGTGTTAATAGCGGCTCGGCCCCCAGCCAGTACCCCCTGGGTGAGGTCCAGCTGACTGTTCGACACAGCTCCCAGAGGAACAAACTCATTGTGGTGGTGCACGCCTGCCGGTGAGTTCAGAACTGCCACAATACGCTACATTTATTTTTGCAGTGGAAGATGTTTTGAAGTCTGCTTGAAGGACTTCTTTTGCACGCATTTGCCCTTGCTTTTTCTCCCTCTCTCTTTCATTAATTGTGATTTATTGGGACTGATTCTCCTTAGAATTTAAATGACTTTGCTTCCGCTGTAAATACTTGAGCATGAATAGGTGCCATAAAACCAAACACCATGTGCCTGGAAACATGTGAGTGCAACAGTTTTGTCCTGTGTGTCCTCAGTAACTTGATAGCCTTCACCAAAGATGGCTCTGATCCCTTCATACGCCTCTATTTGCTGCCTGACAAGAGTCGGACGGGGAGGAGGAAGACGAGCACAATGAAGAGGACCCTTAACCCTGTTTATGATCAAACGTAGGTTTAGACACAAACACTTGTCTACAAATTGTATTTTTGTAATTTGAAAGTGATTGTATGTCTTCATTTGTGTGCAATCATCAAAATTTTACAGGTTTAGAGATGCCTCTTGTTTTGAATTTTAATTTGCAGCTGGCTATGATTTCATAGCCAGTTTTGTTGCAGTTCTTGGACCAGAATTTAGACATTAGATGAAATAACACAGAAATCCCAACAAGGGTGCAGTTGTGGAATACTTTATTTTCCAGCCTTAAAATTATCTCCTCTGTTGTAATGTTTGCAGGAACCCCTCATGGCTCAGATTTATATCAAGTGTTTTCAGTGTGGATCCATCATCCGCTCCAGTTTCTTTGTGTTGCCAGACACTTTTGTTTGCAGTTGAGTTACAGAGCTCAGGGATTAAACATCAAACCCAATAACATCAGTCAGCTCCTGCTGTCATAGTCCTGATGTCTTGCTTAGCAGCCTTCTCCAGCCTCTAAAGGGGGGCTTGCCAGCGATTTGTTAAGATTTAGTACCGTAGCAGTTAATGTTTAGAACCCGTGTGAGTGAATTTCCAATAAACTACTCACAGGTGAAGTATAAAGGATGCTTAGTATATGAGGAGCATATGAGGAAAGGCTCAATCAAATTAAGAATTTTAATTTGCTTAATTGTTACTGTCATAAAATGTGTTTTTTTTTATTGTGTGTGCAGGTTTGAGTTTAGTGTCTCTATGGTGGAGCTCCACAGAAGAACTTTGGATGTAGCAGTGAAGAACGGAGGGAGTATTTTGTCCAAACACAAAGGGCTTTTGGGAAAGGTAACCCCTGCTGGTGTTTGTGTCTGGCTCCTGTTGTGCAGCTTTCGCAGCATTAGATCCAATCCTAAGCACTCTAAGTTCTAAAAGCTTCTCTTTCTTTGTCCAAAATTGCAGGTGCTGGTAGATTTAGGTGGGGATGATATATCAAGAGGATGCACACAATGGTAAACTTACATTTCATCTTTATCCTGTGCAATATTTACTGATTTCATAAAATAATATACTGTTTATTTTACTTCTTCATTATGTAATTTTGTATTTTTCTCTTGCAGGTATGATCTGAGTGAAGATGGTCTGTCGTCACAAGGCATAAGAAGAATTCAAGACCCCCTCCTCACGTAGTGAAACCACCTCTCACCTCTCTGCTGTAAAATAATCATCTTGTTAAAGGGCACATCATTCAGTTGTATTCATATTTTTCATATATTTAAAAGGAATACTTTCAGCATGTAAGAAGTTTTTCAAGCATTTCATGTTATTGTTTCATGTTCAAGATTGGAAGCTATTGTAACATATTGTAATGCATCAAGACACACAAACCGCCTTGTCTCTTTTTTCAGTGTTTTGTGTACATATTGCAAATGTATAGTTACAAGAATTTGCAGGGGTTTTCATGGCATTATACTTTCTATTGAAATCTGTCGAAATTCTTACGACTTTCCGTCCAGGTTGTTCAAATGTGACAAATTCTGTTTTATTGTCTGAGAAAAACTCGTACCAAAGGAACAGATACAATCACGAAAGTAGGCTTAAGTAGCAGTCGCAACTTTGGTGTGTTTTTTGTTTGTTTCTTTGTTTTTTGTTATGCAGTGTTATTTGATTGTTTACCTCCTGTTGTTCTTTATGCTTGATTACAAACATGGAATGCACATATGCAAGGAATAAAATGATTGCTCTGTATATTATAGGAGGTTGTGCAATATTGTTTGTTCTGAGATAATGCAGACCTGTGGGCATTTTAGGGCTATGAACAAGTGCTGTACAATATGAACACTACAAAGGATACTTGAATAAGGGTTTGATTGTTTTCAAACCAAAACGTGAGTTGAGCGAACTGAAAAGTGTGAGCAGAGACAACAATTATTGCATTTTTACGAGCAGGGCTGCTAGAATCTGTTGCTAAGATGATGCATCTGTGTCATGCTTGTATATGTTTTGCAATGCGGTTATAACTGTTTGTTGGAGCTTTTAAATACTTGTAATCTATCCTGTGCCTTAAAAACCCAACATGTAATTTTTTTGCCTTCTTAATGTTATTATTTTGAATGATATGATGCCTCATGGCTTTTGAATAAATGGTTTCTCTTGTGAAAGTTGTCATGCTTCGTTTTTGTTTGGTTTTGTTGGTTTTTGTTTAAAGATATTAGTACAAAAATTGATTTTATGGTTATAAATGTGGTATATACTGCGTGTGAGTCGGTATTCGACCGTCCAGTATGATTTCTCTTGAGCTTTGGGGTGTAATCGATAAAGCACAGTCTTTGGAGAAAGAAGATCTCCTACAGAATAAAAATCACATGTGCAACTAAAGCAAACGGTTGAAAATCTCTGAGTTTGGCAGAAAAACAGAACATTTGCAGTGTTTTGTCGCCATCAAGTGGCAGAACGAGGGAACAACACGTTTGCGTCAACGTCACACGTAGACGTCATGACGTCATGACGTACTGACGCGACTTCATACAAATTTGCGCGGGTTTGCTGTTCTTATGGTTGGCTGTCACTTCACCGCCGCTGCCTCACAAAACCGTCAATAAAAAGGTAACAACCGACATAAATGCTTCATATTTACTATTTTCATGACTATCAGTTAAAATACGGACATAACCAACCGTCAGAGTGGGATTAATGTTTACAAATAATACTTTTAACGCTAACGACAAACGCACCGCCATGTTTGTTTTGATTCTGTTACAGCAACGTTTCACCGCTACGTTAGCTTGATATCACCGCTAACATCACTCTGTTTTTGGCAGGTTGTCGTCGCTTTACATCGCTTGGGAAACCGAAATCATGTCCAAGCGAGAGGCGTTTTTAGAAGCCGTCTGTAAAGAAAATGTGGAAGACTTCCTCCGGTTCATTCAGCGTCATGTAAGTAGCCAACTGTATTTACGATCATGCTAACGATACTGCTATGACAGCAAACCTTCAGAGCCAGCAGAAATCACCTGGATGCTTGTGTATTAGGTGTATATTTAATCCGTATCTTCAACACTCAAACATAGTACTTTAACACTGCAGTGCCAGTGTACTTATTGTAGTAGTTTTAGCATTTTCTGCTTTAAAATTGTTTACTACATAATGCAAAAACTGAAATGCTAACTAGTGCAGGAAAATGTTGAGGTCAAGTCTTAAACATCTGAAATAAACTTAAGTCTGAAATTCCATTATATCTGACAGTTTCTGCAAATTATACAGTTTCTCTGTTCATTTTTGTATTGTTTAAAATAGTTGCAAAAGAAAAAAATGTTACTAGAGGCCAAAGTATAAAAGATTTAATTCCTTATTCAGAATTGGTCAAGTTGTAAAAAACATTTGGGCTGATTTATCTTCTGTCAGTCACCTCATACTGGAACTGAAAATGCCCTTTTCAGGCAGAGACTCTTACTACTTATGTAGCTCGTAATTATTTATATTTTTAGGTGCATGTTTTTCTACTGATATTTCTTAAATGTTTGTATTATCCCCTTTGTTGCTCTAACAATGCAAACTCCACACTTATTGTATTGTATTGTAATTGTAACATATGTCATCTCAGGGAACTTTACATAGTAAACTTGTAAATTTGAGTTAAAAAAAAACAGTCCATCTGCTATCAGAAACCAGCAGCTCTGAAGCCTGTGGATCATAGGAGGTCCCTCAACAGCTTAGACCTATAGCCGTGTAATTAAAAAACACTTGAGGGTCATCTGACATAGCCCCAACTATAAGCTTTACCAACAAGCAAAGTTGTAAACTTTATCTTAGGGTAAGAGGATGTCTGCCTCATAAACCCAAGCTGAGAGCTTGGTAGCTAAAGGCTCTGCCTTCCATTTAATTTTTGTAAACTCTGGGAATCACAAGTAAACCTGCACTGTGAGAGTGAAGTATTATATTGAAAAAATATTGTAGTAGGAATTATGATGGATCTTGGTAAGTACTTTGTGTGTAGGGAGAAAGTTTTTAAATTCTATTCTTGATTCAAGACAGAGCCAGTGAAGAGAAACTAATATGAGAGGCACATGATGTTCTTTTCTTGTTCTTGTTGGTACACTCAGTGCTGCATTTTGGATTAAGTGTAGGTTTTGCACAGTTATTGGTGCATCCAGATAATAAGAAATTCCAGTAATCAAGCCTAAAACTAACAAAAGCATGGACTATATTTTTTTTTAGCATTACAACGAGACAGGATGTTCTTAATTTGGACAATATTGTGGTGAAAGTACACCTTTCTAGAGACTTGTTTTATGTGTGTGTTAAAGAAAAAACCCTTGTCAAAAATAACTCCAACATTCCTCATAGTAGTGGTGAAAGCCAAGGTAGTACTGTCCAGAGTAACTGTAGGTTTGGATAGTGTGTTTCTGTGGTGTTTAGGGCCAAATAGAATGACCTGAGTTTTATCTAAAGATGTGTGCTCCTGTCTATATTGCTGAGCAGAAGGACAAGACTGAGCCCTTCGATGTGGAGGAGGTGGTGCAGGAGATGGCCAGAGACCAGAGAGAGGCGATGTGGGGGAGACTGGCGTCGCTGCTTCAGGACATCCTGCTGGAGTTACCTCCAGAGCGCTGGGAGGAGGGTGGAGACGAAGGCATGCAGGAGCAGTCAGCACCAGACCCTGTAAGTTTATCAGTTTATGTACAACTTTCTCTCGAGTTTTCTTGGAGAAAAAAAAAAGGAATTTATATATTTTTAGAATGTATGCACAAGGTCATACATGATTTCTGTGATGTCAGCTGCTTTCAAATTGTTTTGTAATTTAGATGTCATAGGATTTAATCACATAAACTATGCATGAATCACAAATCACATAATTGTTCTCTCTTAAGACCTTTCCCTGCATTTTGGCATTAACTTTTCTTTCAGAAACATGTCATGGCTGTTGTGGATGGTGTGACACTAGTGTCCACAGTATCTCTAAAGGCTTTGGAAGATGGAGACGCATACAGTGCCCTTCTGGAAACTGTCCGCAGGCTTAATGGTGAGTGGTTTTTCTATTAAATTATGACTTACTAATGACAACTTTCTGTTGAAACAAAGATGCATACATAACTATTGCATAAAGAAAGTTTTTTTTCAATAAAGAAGCCTCCTTTCAACCCAGATAAAAACAAACAACATGTGCATACTAACACATTTATACCACCATGATCAAATATTGAAGTCCTTGATATAAATTAAGACGTATAAAAAACAAATAATACCATCAGAATTGCCCAGTTACACCTACAAGTCATGTCCTTAAAAAAAAAAACACACACACAGGAAGACTTGCAGCTAAAACAAGTAATCAATTCATCCATCAGTCTTTCTACATAAAATATCAATTTTAAAACATGAATTCACGTCATGCCTCAGATAAAATAAAACAAGCCCAAATATTTCTAGTGCTGCCCTCCTATAATCCCAACCTGGATATCTCTGATTGCATATTGCACTAGACAGGAATTTAAAAAATATGTATTTTTCAAGTAAGTTTTGGTGTTTCTCTACAACGAGCCTGATTTGTTTCTCTCCTTTTAGATGTTCTGGAGTGTCTTCCTGTATCAGAAGCACCTCTGCAGCACCACATCCACGCTCTGTGTGAGGCCTGGTGGAAGAAGGGGCTGCAGGAGAGAGAAAAGTTTGGTCACACTGCTTTCCTTATGTCTCTGCAGAAGAGCTTCACTTTGAAGAAACCCGTCAGTATATCCCCTCAGTTATGTGTTCAGTTTTCATTTGGAGGGGGGGGTGTTCACAGATGGAATAAAGCAGATGGAATCAGTATGAGTGATAACCTTTAGAAAACACAGGATTAGAGCCCAGATATGATTTATTGACACTTCTTCCTTTCTGTGTTTCTTGTCAGGGTGCTGAGATCCAGAGAGTGTGGAGTCTCCATGATGTGCTTTTGAGTCTGGACTACACTTCAGAAGACAACAAGCTGATAATCAACTTGTTGCTCCAATGCTTTCAGCATCCTACTTACATTAGAAATGATGATGTGAGTAGAGAGATACTTAGCTGCTGTGTGTGTGTGGTTGTGATTCACTTTTCTAATTATTACTGTGCTTTGTCCTTGAGCTGTCAGCCTAATGATGTGTATGTTGTCACAGGGAAAGCGATTCCTGGTGTTTCTTTTCAGCTGGAACGTTGACTTCATCTGGATTATTCATGCCACCATCAAAAATCAGCTGCAGTTTTACAGCAAGTAAGAAGCCTTCTTTGATGTAATTGACACCATTTGGTTTTCTTTTCCTCATGTTTATTATTAAACCTTTTGTTCAGGACAATAACTACTCATATTGGGGAGATGTACTTCAGAGCTTGGAAGAAGGCTGGTGGAGACTTCCTGGAGAATATCGAGAGCTCATGCATTCAGGATTTTATGCAGAATGCAATCTTCCTTCGTAGAGCATCTCCCGTCCATGCCAAAGTCCGACAGGTAGACTGTAAATTGTAGAATTTTAGTTGGATATAAGTATGTTTTTGGGGTCCTCATATGCATATTATTCTGTGTGTGCATTTATTCTCTGATCTCATTGCTCTCGTGCAGATCGTGAGTTATTTCCACACGAGGGCGGGCTGTAAAAGCGTGGACAAGATGCTGTATAATCTCTACAGACCCATTCTTTGGAAAGCTCTCAGCGTACGCATACCTAGTTACCGCCTTTATACGAGTATTTTAGTATTTTATTCTATTGTCTAATGTGTTTCTGCTTGATTTTTTTAGGCTCCAAACTTTGAGGTGCGTGCAAATGCCACGTTGCTTTTTACCGAGGCCTTCCCAATCCATGACCCGGACCAAAGCAACGAGAATACAGATGAGAACATTCAAAAACAGCTGGACACAGCGATGGTATGTAACCTTCAAATCATTCAACTACTTTCCATTGTGAGGACACTGAAAGTATGTTGTTTGGTTAATTTTGTGATCCGGTATACATCAAAAATTGATTACCTCAGTGCCAAAATTACAACCAGCTGTCTCATCCTCAGGGCCTCCTTGATGACCCCCACCCTACTGTGCGCTCCAATGCCATCCTGGGTGTCTGTAAGATCCTGGCTAAGTGCTGGGAGCTCCTCCCTCCCACAATCATCACAGACTTCCTGAAGAAGCTGATGATGGAGCTGGCGTCCGACAGCAGCTCTGCTGATGTCCGCTGCTCAGTCTTCAAGGTGGAGAATGTGGCTTCTCTCTGTTCCTGATTGTATTGTCTTACCATCCTGCCAGTGTATTTGTGTGGTGAATAACAATAACAAGGCATTCTTGCCCAAAGATTTTGTCATGGAGAATTGTAAACATTACTGGCGCTGTAGACAGAATTGGCAAGACTGCTGGACAAGACATTTAATGACTTGTGGTTTGTGTCTTTGTTTCCCCAGTGTCTGACTATTGTCCTGGACAACTCTCTCAGCCATCCAGTACTGGAAAAACTCCTGCCTACTCTCAAGTACAGCCTCCATGACAACTCTGAGAAAGTCCGCACAGCTTTTCTTGACATGCTTATCAAGGTCAAAGCAGTTCGTGCTGCCAAGGTACTGTAGGTTTTCTTTTTGCTTTTTTTCTTCCCTAAAACAGGCTCTGATTTCATGAAGCTTTTAAATGTCTTTTGAATTTGTGGGGACATTCTGAAGATATTTAACATACAATGGAGCTATAGAAAGATGCATTTTTATGTCTGATGCAAAACCAGGTGCAATTTCACTGAAATACACCACGACACAATTTTCTGGAAGCGATGCTTGTTGTTGCAGGTGAACAAAGTGAATGCTTTTCTCCTTATTTTTCTTCTACATTTACTACGCTCTAGTTCTGGGATGTCTGCAACATGGACCACCTGCTGGCCCGCCTGGCTCTCGACTCACCATCAGTTTCGAAGCGTATTGTCGACCTGCTCTTCAAGTCCTTCTTCCCTGTCAATGAGTCGGAGAAGGAGTGGTGCTGCCGCTGCATCACACTCATACAGATGAACCCCATGGCTGCCAGGAAATTCTACCAGTATGCTCACAAGCATACTGCACCCACTAACATAAGTATGTGCACAGTGACTGGCCAAAAATAAAATTATTTATTAAGTTGCATTTATGCTATTTTAGTTGTTTTTGTTTTTTTTTTAATATGATGCACAAGTATTGTTTTGTCTTGTCTTCCAGTAAAGCTGATGTTTGCTATTCGCCGTGTTCTGAACGGCTGTATCCAGGTTGACTGTGACCAGACGGACATTAATGACAGCAACAAGGAGAACAGCATGGTAAAAGGGGAAACACTTACACTAACAGAGTTTACGAGCAAGTGTGCATATTTAGCTGTTCTCGAAACAAGGTTAGTTGAGTGTAAAATGAATTTAACTCCAAATCTAGACTTTGAGAAATCCTCCCATCCTCCTATTTATAGTTTCAAATTAAGTAAAGCAGCTCAGCCATTAATTTTACATTTACACAAATAATATTAGTCAGCAATGTATTAAGGTAACCATATGTAGATTATTTAAAGTGTAATTTGCAGCAATACTTAACTAATGTGCATAATATACCCATCAACTTTTAATAAAACAAAACAAAGAAAAAAAGACCAAATAGCCAGAGTAGCAAATAATAGTCCATTTGTGCCCCAACATTCTACATCTCTAGCGTCTGCAGTGGCTGTAATAATAACATCCACAAAGGTTGAAATTATACATAAAGCTGCACTCGAGAGCAAATAAATCGACTTACACTGACTGGGTTGCAGCTGAATTTCTGATATAAAAATGTAACATAATAAATAGACTCCAAAATTTAACAGACTACCTAATCTTGATTTCACAATAAGTAAAAAATGAATCCAGTGTCAGAATAATTTCCTCCTAATCAGTGATCTACTCATCATTTCATATGTTTTATCAAGCAGATCAAGAGTGATTTAGTTCTGGGATTTTTAATTTAGCTGTCAGTCTAAACCCCAGCTGTTTCTCAGCCTAATTAGATAAGAAATAAAATTCTGCTGATACGTGACTTCAGACTGTGCAGACCGTGTATCTGTGTTCAAGGAGATTTGAAGTAAGTTTTGCTTTTAGCAGGCTGCACCGGCGTTGCTGGGGAAAGACATGGCTGTCGCGTCCAGCTTGCTGGAGGTCGTGGTCATCCTGTGGAGGAGTGTCGAGAAGGCCCTGAAACAAAATGATGAGGCCCAGAAGTACACTTACACCAAGTTTGGGAGTGTCATGGCCAAGTATTTCCAGGCCTTTGAGGTACAACGACTGCAGTCTGTTGTATTTGTTTGTATTTTCACTTTTCTGCATAAGCATTAAAGTAAAACAGTCTTGATTTATTTCCCAGGATGAGCGATGTACTGTCCCTCTTATACACCTGGCTTCATTCATGCCACCAGCTTCAGTTCCAACATTCAGGTGAGCAGCAGTGCGTCTCCTTGTCTCTCTTCCTCCCCTTCCTTTTTTGTAGTAGCTTTCTCTCTTGCTGACTTCATTCTGTCTAACCTGTCTCCCTTGTCTTGCTTTCTCGTTCCCAGCTGTGGAGTCCTGTCTAGACTGAGGAAGATGGATTCAGGGGCTTCTTCAGCTCAGTACGGCCAGCTGTTAGACTGCATCTGCAGCTGGGGTCAGGCTGCTGATGTCCTCGAACTCATCACTGACTGGCTCACCGAGTCTCTGCCCAAACAAGCGGTCAGTCAGCACAACTTTAAACAGCTCACATTTGGATTTAAAGGGTTGAAAATGTATCATGTGGTTCATAAAACACAAGAAGAAGTGGTTTAATACAACACATGCTTCTCTGTGTAAACATTTCTTCATGTCAACTTCAGGACAAGGCAACCGTCAGTCGAAAGGTGCGTATCCAGGAGACGGTGGAGGTCAAACCAGAGCTGGCGTTGGCTTACATGGAATATCTTTTCAGTCAAGCTTCGACACGGGAGAAAGTCCTGGCTCTGGGGGACAAACCACTGAAGCAGCTTCATACAGTTCTGGGGAACTGGAAGGTACATTTAAATAGAGATCCTAGAACTTACATCCTATTAATCTACATATCCCTGCTGTAATATATTGAGCTAAATAATTTATACCTCCAATAAAATGATGTTTTGACTGTGTTTTCTGATATTTCTCTCAACAGTCTGTGCTGTATAGTCATCTGAGCTCCACCACAGAAGGTCCTCAGTGTCCCAGTGTGGAGACTGCACTGAAGGCCTTTACTTTCCAAGGTCGTCTTGGTGCACATCTGCAACATATCGTGAGTCTCTACATTTAGTTTGCACCAATTTTTGTCTTTGTTATTGCCTGTTCACATGTACTTATTGATTTGGTATGCTCACAACTGTACATACAGTCATGGATGAAAGTATTGACACCCTGGGAATTTTTCCAGAAAATACACCATTTCTCCCAGAAATTGTTGCAATTCCAGATGTTTTTGGTATACAGTGTATACCATACACACGTTTATTTCCTAGATGTGCATTGGAAAAACACAAAAAAAACAGAAGAAAAAAGCCAAAAATTGACATAATTTTACACAAAACTCAAAAAATGGGCTGGACAAAATTGTTGGCACCTTCAACTCAGTATTTGGATGCCAATACTTTCATCCATGACTGTATATACGCTTGTAGGTTGGTTTTAATCTAGGCTCGTAGTGTACTGGATTTCCTGTTTTTGAAAATATGAAATATATTTTTTGTTGAAACAGTTACTACACTGACAGAAATTTAAATGTCAGCTTTTGATAACTGATTAATCACTTTAAGCATAAATATGTACAGAAAAATGTGCATTTCTTTATGATTGTAAACTCAATACTACAATTTAAGGTAGACATTTTCACTATTTTACAATTTACTTAATTATTAACCAAAAAAATAAAAAAATTATTGGCAGATTAATAAATAATGAAAATAATTTTTAGTTGCAAGCCTAGAGTAGGCGTTGTGGAAGGAAGGAACTTTTTCTTTTTTTTTCCTTTTTTCACACATTTTCCCAGATGACTCAGATTTGTTAGCCAGTTACTTTCTGGAGAGCAGCCTGTTTCTTCTCTCTTTAAAAAAAAAAGTGAAATTTTAAATACATTTTTATCTCTTCCTCAGTCGTCAGAAGGCCGAGACTACCTGCTCTCTCTGGAGCACGTGGCGGCGTGGGTAGCTGACAGGGTGCTGCCCTTTCTGGCAAAACAAACCGAAGATGACAGCGAGGATTCGGAGAAATCGCCACCACTGGCCACACAGATAACTGAGGTGAACTCTGCAGTTGCTTTTGTGAATATGTAGCTTCCAAAGTAAGCTTGGAAGCTCCAGTTTTCAGCAGAAGACTTTAGACTCGGAAGGATTATTATTAAACCTTGCCAGATTTCTACAGTTTGGGAAATGATGCCTATTATGCAACACAAGCATTTCATTTGAGCACGAAGAGAAAATGTGTGCGACTCCATTAAGAGAAGGGACACTGCAGCCCTAATGTGTGATTTAGGTTGACATATTGGGTCCTTTCTCATGAGAGAATCTGTTGCAGCTGTTTATAAAAATGAGTTTTATTTTGTGATTAAGTCGTTCGCTACATAATCGGACCAACACATGGCCCTTCACTTTAAATACACACCCATTAGCTCTCAGTAATGACTGCTGATATCAAACACAACCATGCAGCTGCTTAGAGGTGAGATCTGAATGGTAGTTGTGTCATGTTGTATGTCCTAAAGCGTCTTTGCAGTATGTGAAATGTCGGGATTTATCAGCAGGCAAATTAAACCATATCTCCTTGTTCATAAATTGCCACTTTAGATTTTTATCGTATTCATTTTCACCCCAGCACATAGCCTGTACCGAGGCAGTAGAGAGGAAACACAAAGTTACATTGTTATCCAGAACATTAGGTTTTGTGGAGCCTTTCTGCCTCCTGCTTCCAGGACTTTTGGTTCTGCTCGGTAAATTTAGCCTCCTCATAGATTGTTGTGCTCCACTCCACACACACTCTGTACATGTCTCCTCCTGCTCACGCTGCCGTGTTAAAATAAGGGGGCTTATTTCTCATTTGTGTCATTATTCTCAGCCCGTCACCACATGGCTGCTGCAGTCAGATATTGAAAGTAGCCCTGCGTGATCTGTTTGAGTGCTCCTGTTATTTATGCCGTGGTGGGAGACCGTGGGCAGGTTCTGCAGGCCGACAGCTACCAGTGGAAGTGAACATAACACTAAAATGCATTTCCCTCAAGTCAGGGTGCAATCTCTGGTTGTTGTGGCTGATTTTTGAGTGTGAAATGTTTTTCCTCATCAAGCTGTTAATGCATTTTACCAGAGCTTCCTGACGGTGTGCAGCGACGTTTTGCTCGTGGGTTTGGGCGACGAGACGTTCAAGGGTCAAATCCTCCACCTGTGCTCACTCACCCTCCTCTCTGGTGAGTATTTTGAAGACCTAGTTTCATTTTAGAAAGAAAATGTGGTAAAAAATATTAAATAAGACTTAGATTTTTAACAGAAACTCAGCTTTTTTCACTCAAAGTTGTCCTGTGGCCTCATGCTGCTTAACCAGAATTAGACCCTTTACAGAAGTTGTATTCCTTTGTGTTTTCAGAGGCGGGCTACCTGTGTATTCCTGCGGTGCTGCCATTTTTGAAGGAGGTGGCAAACAGCTATGTGCCTGAGGACAACAACAAGGATCAGGAGAATCAGGAGGATGCAGTCACTGTCATTTTGGGTGTGGTGGCCAACATTTTCCAGAAGATTATAGAGCTCCTGGCTCGCTGCCTTAGAAAGGATCCAGAGGAAGGAAAACAGGTTACATCAACATTCTTCATGTCAAATTTTGTTGATTTATTCTTCAGTTTCAGGGCTATTACTGACATGACTGCACTGAGCCTGGCTGGTATTAAACAGTACTAGGTTTGTTTTTGTTGAAACTGAACCTGTAACGGTCATAAATTACAGATTGTCCAGTTGAAAGCATTTTCGCAGGAGCGTTCACTTGTTCTCAAGAGCTCATCACCGAGTCTCTCCCTCATTTAGCTGTGTCAGTCAGCCGTTTGTGGTCTGACGGATTTCCTCCAAGTGGCACAAATCTGGGACAGAGCTCCTCTCAGTGGGGTCTTTTCCACTGTGTTTGCTGTCATCATTGTGGAGAAGAGACATTCGCTACAGAAGGTATGACCTTGCAGAGTGTCACAATGCAGACCCTATTTGGGTTGTTATTAACAGATATGCTGTACTTCCTGATACTCATTTAGGACTCCACTGACTGTATTCTTAAGCAATGTAATTATAGGAATGACCTAAGTGATGACCTTAATGGCAGGCTGTAATATTAATGTGTCTAATCAGCTGCTGTGCTTGTATTTTTGAAGATTACCCATCCTGAGGAGGTGATCACCCCAGAGTCGGTGGAGGACATGCCTACTTTGTCCTGCATTCTGCTCTCTGTCATCCTCAAATCACCCTCTACTACCAGGTAAGTCCTCCCTATTTCCTTAGCGTGCGCAAAAACTCAGCAATTACCTATAGTTATTTAATATTTAACCCTCGTGTCGTCCTGCAGGTCAAAATTGACACGTTTTAAATTTTGAAAATGTGGGGGAAAAAAAAATATTTTCACAGTGAAACTTCTGATGTCCACATTTTCAGCATTTTTGGAAAATCTTTGAACATTTTTGGTGGAAAAAAAGAAATGTTAAAAATGTTTCTTAAGAACCAAATGTTTCTTAAGAACCAAAATCCAGCGAAATTCGCTGGATTTTGGTTGATTTTTTTTGTGAATGGTCTTAAGAGAATATTAGACATTTTACTGATATATATGTAATCACTTTAGATATTTTTAGGATTTTTTTGTAAGATTTTTACTCATTTTTTGAAAATATTTCCAAGAATTTTCTTGCCAAATTTGGGGGATTTTTTTTTTTTAAATAAAACTTTTAAGAGAAACTTTTAAGGAATTATTGGAATTTTCTTCCTGAAGGTTTTGCTAATTTTGAGAAATTTGGGGGAATTTTTTGCTGAATATTTGCATTTTTTTCAGACAAGGAAACAATATTTTTTGGTGCCCATAAATGAGGGCAACAGGAGGGTTAAGAGTTAATTGAACGATTTGTTGCTTCTTTTAGGTCCTTTTTGGCAGAGGTCAGCTCCTCTTTGGACTCGGAGGCCATCAACAGTCTCATTGAACTGGCTGCCGTCCTGCACGTGTTGACGGTCATCAAACATGGTGAGTTTTCATCACCAGAATATCCGTTTCTTGACAAATTTGAAGATCTAGAGCAGTTGATTGTTTTCTGATGATAACGATGCATCAAATGTATCATTTATTAGCGGGAAAGTCTAAAGCGGGCTTGAAGAGTGCAGCTGTGTCCGTCCAGCAGCAGCTTCACAGACATGCAGTCACTTCTTTAGACAGCACAGATATCCAGAGGTAAGTGAAGGGAAATCACATGGTTTGGATGTTTTTGTTTAAGATATACGTAGAAAGATGATTTTTCTGAGCTGTGATGACTCACTGAAAATCCCTTTTCTGCCACAGGGTTATTTATGAATCATCTGTGATGACTTTAAATGCGATTCTGCAAATCTGAGTTTCCTTCTTTGAAAAAAGTGAGTCTGTGTGACGTATTTTCTGATATGATGTCATTTCTGCTTTATGTTTGGTTTTGTATGAAGCAGAGGAGAGTAGTATAATATCTGCTTTGCCTTGCAGACAAACAGGACACAACAAACACTTCAGCTTCCCTGACCGAGATCTAAAAACATATGGTTTGGATTAAAACCCAAAGCAGGGCGCTTGTCTGTTGCTGCGTTTTTCCAAACTGGCTCCACGTTTATTTATTTCCCGATGGCACACATTACTCAAATCTCGTCTCTCAGACTCTGCACATTAATAATCGTAGCAAATATTGATTGACGACTCCAGACTGCAGAAATATGCTTTCTGAAATGGAGACGTTCTTTTTTTAAAGCTTTCATTCTCCACAGCTGTCATTTCTTAAACCTTTTCCTATAAAATACATATATTTTTTCATTCCTCAGTATTTGTGTTTATATATCTGTTGGGCTATGAACTCATAGTTTGTGTTGTGTTACTAATCAGAATAAAACAAACTGTATCAATCAACCTAAACTTTATGTTTACGTCCTTTTTAAGGTGTTTTCTCACTTGAACCGGGCTTTACAAAATAATAACAAATTGCAAACAAGCGATAAATCATCCACTTCTCTTCATTCTTAAAGGGGAACAGCTACCGTTTTTTGAACTTACATGGTGTTTTTCTTAACTATTTTGTGATTGTGCAAGTTGACATCATTTTATGGCCACAGGATTTACTGTACATCGTGGTATTTCTTCTGTTTCTCCTCTTCAAACCAAAAAGGTATTTCCTTTTCATTTTCACTCCATCATACAAAACAAATAATCAATTTACAGGAAGTTTTTTTTTTTTGACATTTTATTTAAAAGCTGTTAGATTTTCTCTGTACGTCTGTCCTTGCTTAAGGAAAAGTTGTGGTATTGTCCTATTTTGTGATCTTTTCATGAAGTCTGAAAACTATTTGTTTACACCCTCATACTGTCCTCGACATGTTCAGACTAAGAGACATTCATACAAAGCTTTCAATACAGCCGTGGTATCCAAGGCTGTAGCCCGAATACTGTATGAATAGCACTGGATCTTAATGGCTTTTTCTTATTTATTATTTTTCTTTAGAAATCAGTCCGATCTTATATTTGCTCGGCACAGAAATTCTAAAGGCAGAAGAGATGTTTCTGTAGTAGTTCTATAGTACTGTCCTCTGATACATAAGTACCAACAAAAGCCATGACAATAAATGTGTATTTATTAATGCTAAGGAAAGAAACGGAAGAAAGACGCAACGTAAGTTAGAATCAGCAATAATAGTAAAACCAGAAGTAAAATGAAAAATGGATAAGACCAGAAAGAAACCTACAATAACACCTTTACATAAAGCGTTAAAGAGACTTAGGATTTTTTTTCTTTTGCGATTAGTAATGGGAACAATAAAATAAAGAGGAGGGAATGGTAATTACTCAAGTACAGCAGCCTTTTGATCATGCATGGTTTTATTTGTTTAAAAAAATGTAATTCTGTTAAATTCTAAACATATTTGAGTACAGTTATAAGTAATTCTGGGCCTTTATGATTAGTTTTTGTGCAGACTTGTTCAGCTGCACCTGTGTTCTTAAAATAAAAAGTATAAACTAAAATGGTTGTGAAAACATTAGGTCTCTGACTTTCAGAACATTGGGTTTCCAGTCATCTAAACATTTCTGCGGGCAAGAAATCACTCAAATACAGCAGCTTTTTGATTGTACACTATATTTGCTGAATAAACTCAAATATGGTAAATTCTAAACATTTTTAAGTGCAGTGAAGAGTGCTACTAGACCTTTATTTTTTCTTTGTGTAGCTTATTACAAGGTTGAAACATGTCGGCACCTGTGCTCTTAAAAAATAAAGTAAGAACTGTAGTAGCTCATTTGTTCTCCAGTCATCTAAAGATTTTTTTTTTCACTTTTTTGTTTGAGTTGTGATCAACAATGGGACAATCAAATAAAACGTAATTACAAGATGCTGCTCAGATGCAGCAGTTTTTTTAAAAAACATGCATGGTTACATTTGTTAAAAATCATGTAAGTGCAATTCTGAGAATTCTGTAAATACTATAAATTATTTTTATTTTTTACTTTGTGTAACTTATTACAAGCATGTGACTTGTCTACATCTGTGCTCTTAAAAATAAAATAAAAACTAAAATAACTGATTTATTTTCCTTGACATTCAGAGAGCTTGTTTACCAGTCATCTAAAGACCCTTTATTTGTTCCTTGTGCGGTTACTTTTGTTACAAATAAAATAATGTCAAGTTCTAAGCATGGTTTACGTTAAATTCTGAGATTTTCTGGTCTTTTATTTCTTTTTTTGTGTAGCTTAGTGTAAGGCTGGGACTTGTCAGCACGTGTCCTCTTCAAAAAAAATCAACTAAAATGATTTCTTTTCCCTTGACATTCAGAGCATTACTTTTCCTGTCAGTGTGAGGCTGCTTTCATTTTTCTCGGCGTTCGTGTTGCCTTCACGGCTCGCAGGCAGTAATCATTTACTGCTCCTGTCTCCTCCATCCATCCATCCATGCATGCATGCATCCATCCATCCATCCCTCCCGTGTTGCTGCTGCACGCATCATCCTGCTCACCATGTGTGTGTTTGACGTCAGAAACTTAGGAGGGGCTCCTCCGTGAAGCTGGTTGCTGTTTGTGGTGCTGAAACAACGCCTGTATTGTGTTGCCATTTAGCGAATTCTGCTCCTGTTTTTCCTTCTTTCTTTTCTTTTCTTTTTGTAAACACTCATCCCTCCCTGCAACATGCATCTCTAATAGTGTGAGTCCGAGCAGGCGACACCAGAGTCCGGCCTTAAACATGCTGTTTTAGCGGAGGTGCGATGGATCAGTGTAGCCTGTAGGCAGCAGCGGTATGGATCCACGGTGGTGTCCCGTCCTCCTCGCTGCATTGGCGGTCAGCCTCTGCTCCTCACCTGCCCTCGCCGACAGAAAATTCGGTAGGTTTTATTCTGATTTTTTTCTAATGCATGTCCCCCTTTCAAGGCTATTCAGCCTCTTGCATTGGTGTGAGATCATCTTTCCTGTCTCTTCTGGCTGCAAACAAACACTCTGTGTAAAAGTTCACAAAATCCCTATTTACACTGTAATTAATCGTATTTGCATATCCTTTAGAACTTACATGCATGCTGTGATGGGTTCAATGAATTCTCAACATAAAAAAAAAGTTACATAATCTCTCAGGCCTAATGGTGAAAAAATGTTTCCTGTTGAGACTTCTTACTTGCAATAATCAGAAAATTCACCTTCTTCCCCAGACATCATATAACAATGCATTAAATTTCATATGCCCATAAAAATTACTCACACATCCCCCTCAGGGAGCATACAATTTTAAATCCAGTTAAATATTTAATACTATCCTATGCCTCCTCAGGAAAAGGGCACCGTTCATACAGCCCTGTTTCATTTTCAGACTTGGCTGGGTTGTATTTTCATTACCCTTGATTTGTTCTTCCAGCCCAGCCTCAGACGCTACTCCCTAAAAGAGAGTGGCAGACGTCCAAAAGTATGATATATCAGAGCAGCCATCGTGATAATTGTGTCCTTTTGTTGAGACAGAGAGAGATTAAAGGGATTCGTTTTACTGCTTCGGCGGCGTGTGTGTGAGTTGAAAGCAGATTCTGCTCACTTGCAAGAGCCAATTTGTACTTCCAGTCACACTTACTGGTCCTGGATCAGCACTCAGAACACATGACAGCAGAAACTTTACCATGAGCAAGAGGTGAATATAGGTCTCCGGCTGGCACTCGAGCTCTGTGATGATTCATAGAGACAGCAAGCTGCATCATGTGCTGTATATTTAGAACAGGAGGATGTCCGTTCTTTTATAATGAATGTGCAATTTTCCTATTATCTAATATACGTCCATAACATCTTTGCTCATACAGGCCATTAGGTATACAAAACCCAGATGTTGCATTTTCTTTATGTGGCTTTTCTCCCTGCAAATGGACTATTTTATGCTTAAGAATACTTGTGAATGAGTCAGTGCCTACTCCCAGAGTGCATTTCTCTCATTGAATTCTCAGTACGTTTTTCTGTGAGAGTGGAAGAGGTCCCCATTGTCAGAGTGTGGCTGAGAGTTAGGGACGGTTATTGTTTTTAATGAGTCCCACTGCGGATTATGCTTGTCACTGGAAAGCTTTAGATCAAAGTGTGCCGGTGTGATGCAGCTACTCCTCTATACATTTATATAATAATAATAAGGGTGATAATAAAAACATGCTGCACTACAGCGCATGCATGTAGTGCAGCATGTTGCGTGGGAAGGAGATGGAGCGTGCTGTGTGTGGGTGTTTCTGTCCTGCATGTCTGAGAGCACATGAAAGCCAGACGGGGAAAAAGAAGTCTGCAGCTGCACGCTCTGATTATGCGATTATTTGTTGTAAGACTGAAACGGTGGTGTGAATTTGGCCATATGCATGAGGCTTTTCATAGTGCCTGAGAAGTAGAGTCAAGTCCTAATGCACTTAATGCACTTTAACAATTGCCCAAACCTATTATGAGCTCACATGCTTGTGTGAGAGTGACACTAATTTGCATCCAGACACAAGAACTGCACTCATGAAATGGAGAAGAAACCTAACTTAGTTGACATATATTGCATTTTGCCCTTACATTTTGTGAAAACTATAAAGCAGAGTGTAATATCTGTTGGCAGTTATCTTTGGCAGTAAATTTTAAAAAGCATTGCAGGTGTTTAATGTGTTATAAACCACTGCTAATGGTTGCTAGCTTAGCATCAGCTTTGCTTTTGACTCCTATGGAATTTGTACAGTAAAGTTTGGTTTTGTACACATTTAAAGCTTATTTAAATGCATTAAATTGTACTTAGAGCATACTATAGATACTGGTAGTGGACAGAAATACATTATAGTCTGGCTGCCGGCTGTAAGTAATTAAAATAAAGCGGTTGTCTTGAAGCAAAATAGTTCAAATCTACAAAAAGGTGGATTTTGCATCTTATGTAGCTTTTTTGGCAGTTATAATCAGCCTAAATATTTATAAATCTCATATTTTGCCAACAGTTTGAACCATTTTGATCTATTTCAGAATCCATTTTTTTCTGTTTCTAAACCAGTAGTTGCTGCTTCCTGCCATAGCTCTACAATATAGGCTACATCTGACTTCCATGCTTTAAATTTCCTCCAGTGACATGCTGTTTGGCCACCTTGATCATGATGTCTGAGTGTCTTCTTCTTGGAGGATGCTCTGGTTTGCCAAAGAACAGGAGGTCATGGACGGGTTGACGTGTTTCCGACATGTTTATATGTTCCTCCTGAGGTGACTCCCTAACCAGCCTTGAAGCAAGATGTAATTCAGCAGTCACATTTGACAAACTTAACAACTCTGTTGCACATTAATTATGCCATAAAGTGCACCTAGGCTTGCTGTATTGCGTTTTCTTTAATTGATGAAGGAGGAAAGAAGATTTCTCTCAGCTTTATTTCAAGAGTGCAGGAAGGTTAATGGTTTGTTTACACTCATTTAGAAAAAAGCATAATTTGAATAATGAATTTATTGACTACTGCAGAGAGTCTATCCAATGGAACATTTGCAGAAATTGACTTTGTTGCACATTAACACTCCAGTGCCTTACGATCGGTATTGCTATCAGGTTTGTTGTTAAAATTCTATTCAGCATCTCTATTCTGTTTGCAGAGTTTTGGCACTGTCCTGAATCCCAATAGCAATGAGTAAAAATCTTATACTTTGTTAACCAGACATGCAACCGTTCTCCAGCTGCAAGGTCGGGTTTTGTTAGCAAGAAAAATGTCCTTTTAACAAGCGTGCTGAATCTACTGATGTGGGGAAATAATAATCTAATAAAACTGTTAATGAATAGCTTTTGTGATAACGAAAAGAAAACACATCAGTTCTACCGAGCTGTTATTCTGATAACACAAATCTTGCAGGAACAGAGTTAAACATGGAAACTCGGGCCTTAATAGCTGCGTATTGATTGTGTTGATCACCACAGGCTTTAAGGGATTCTGTCTAGACTCCTCTAAACCCGCTACACAGAAACAACTCTCTTTTACACTCACGTTACAGAATCTATCGATGATAGAGATATGTTACACGGTCACTTATCTCCAGTATGTGCATGTAGACGTTGTGCTTTGAGGCTGTGCTGCTGGGTCTTTTCATTACGACTGGCTATCAGCAGCCATCGCCTAATATACCCAGACAAGTTAGATTTGATTCATAGGCTGCTGAGCTCTATCTATTTTGCCACAGGCCTCTGTCATCCCATAGATATCAGGACTGAGTGGAGATATCAAATATCTTATAGTGGTTATAAATCATCTGAGGGAATTGAAATGTGCAGCGATATGAGGATAGATATTTTACTACAGTGTGGATTATGAACATGGGGTATTTTCAAGTGAATTAGACATCTTGTTACACTGGAAGTTGGCTGTTTTCATCCTATATGTTACATGGTTTGTTTGGTTGTATTATTTCCTGCGTTGCTAGGACGCTCCTGGGCTCTCCCGGGGTATTAGTGATTTCAGTACTGCCTGTCCTGGAAATAGGGATGCTGTAGTTCGCAGATGATGACGATTTGCTGAGTGTTTTGGACATTTTTAGTAAGTCTGTACTAATGTTTGGAAATGTATGAAAATGCAAGGTATAGCTACAACTCTTCTTCAAATCCAGGCTATACTGATGAAGACAAATCAGGAAAAAGATACACATTTAAGCCCTTGTCAGACATAGAACACCAAACATTACTGCCTTCATCAATCTAGTAAAGTGACATCATTCTGTCATTCAGACATCCAGGTCACTTTTACACTTTAATGTTCCTCATGATGTCATTCAGAGAGCTGTAGTGTGTCTACAATATTTGCCATACATGCAAAACTGGACAATTCATCAAGTAATGCATGATGCAGAAAATTATACAAATGAATTAAATACCAATCTAGATCTGCTATGTAATTAATAATTTAACTGCAACTTCTAAACAGTGATTCTGTGCGTGAAAACTGCACCTGTCCTCAGTGAAGAAAAGTGTCATTTGCTATTATTCTGACTGACCATGTCTTCATATCAGGGGTGATTTATAATTATGAATATTCAATTACGTTTCTGCTGTTGCTCCATGTATGTAGACGTGAGCAACTCTTATATAACTCCTGCTTCTGTTTGATCCTGCAGGTATTTAATAAACTTAGTGAAACGACTCCTACAAACAGCCGGAAGCAGCAAACTAATCTAATCTAAAACCTGGAGTCTCAATCTGACCTTCATGGCAATAAAGTTGTATTTTTATGGACCTTTTAGTTTGTAATAGATGTGAAATTATAGGGCAAAGTGAATGCGAATGGTGATTTTGGCACAGAAACTGTGACTTTGTGATATTTTTAGAGCAACGTTAGTGCTGACTTGCGGAAAAAGCCTCCCCCAAATTGGTTCACATAACTTCAAGTATCTTGCTTGTGCAATTGGATGCAGTTCAGAAAATGATTTAGAAATGTTACTAGGTTACGACTTTTACAGAAAAGCGTCCAGTGTGCTCATTCAGACAGAAGCTAACACCTTCAGATGCTGTCAGACTAACAGGAAGCAGTGCGTGTCTGAAAGAGGTGCCAGTTTTTTGTGATAAAATAACAGCATAAATTATGGGGAACAAGAGTTGAAATGGCAAGGCTCTTCTCAGTTGCTTCATGCTCATTGTGAAAATGCTAACATGCTAATGTTTATCATGTTTAGCGTCGTTTGGCATATTAACATTTGCTATTTAGCTCTAAACATAAAGCATAACCGATGCTGAATGAAATCATTAAACAAATTAAAATTTCGACCCTGAGGATGGCAGAAAGTTCCTACAGTTTTCATGGCAATTCATCCAGTAGTTGTTGAGATACATCCGCCTGGATCAAAGCAGAGCAGCTCGTCCATTCAGACACTATATGAATATGCTTTCAACACATTCCTCATGTTATAAAAGCAGAGACATTTCTGAATAATGAAAACTCCATTTCTAAAACTCTGTCCTCAGATTATAATTAAAGTAAAAACCGATCCAAGGATAAGAACTAATAGGACTGCCAAACTAATACAGACCTGCTGTGATGTCTCGCACACTCTCAGTAAAGGTCACAGTGCATTTTCCTTTTCTCTCAGGACGTCTGAGTCATCTTGACTGATCTGCTAGAGGGTCAGCTTGAAGCAGCTAGTGTCGGCCTTCAGTTCAGACTTTATTGACACGTCGGATGAGGAGACGTTCTCGAATTCACCAAAGACTTAGACTCATCTAATAAATGGCAAACTATTTATTGGACGGGATTTTATTGTGCAGTACATCCCCCCTGTGTGCACATGGCAGTCCAGGATGGTTAAGTGAGCATTTGGTGTGTTATTTGCAAAGGCTGTTTTTCAAAATTAATAATCTCAACAGCTGCAGAATTCAATACGAGTGCAATTGATTCAACATTAAGATTTTCTACCATCATCTGTTGTTGAATGTAATATATGCCTATTGATTCGTGCTAATAAACAGCATACAGTGTTATGAACGACCTCTTCTCAGCTGCACTGAACCCATATACAGCTGCTCAAGTCTTGTTCTTGGCGGCTCTGGATGAAATGAATCGCAGCCTGATAAGCTATTCAAGTGCTGCTGTTTTTCAGATTGCAAGGGAAAATTGGGTTTTTGAGTTTTTAGTTCATTTCAAAGTTGCAGCCTTGAACGTGTGAGCGCTGATTTCCAGCAGAAACGACACAAAGCAGGCTCGTGGCTTGGAATGCTGCCATGGTTGGTGTGATAACAGGCGAGGTGCGATGTTTCTTTGTGATTCAACAGATGCTCAGAGGGGTGTGTCGGGAGCAAAGCGGCTGGCTGTTTCTGTGCCGACAAACGTCAGAATTGTTTCCAACACTCGTGTCATGGCGATCAGTCTCGTTCCTGATTCGGTTCAAGGTGAACCCAGGAAATATTCTGGGTCAGGGAGGAGGAAGACTGCCACCAGAGAGGCAGGGAAAGCTATGTGTCTTTTCTTCTTCTGCATTCTAAAATTAATTAGTATTTTAATATTCCTGTGAGGCTCGTTAGGTGTGAGAATATGATGCATTTACACTACAATGCTGATAAAATAGTTTTCCCACTTCTTGCTCGTGACAGTGCAAAGAATGTGCTCCTTCGTGCGCTTTCTCACCTCTGAATACACCTGAGCTTCACTGCCTCGTGACACAGAGTGTGAAAAACATCCTGGGGTTGTAAAAGGAGGAGGGGACAGCTCTGTTAGGCCTTTTCACGACCGTTTGGAGGCTCAAATTAAATGGTGTTGGTAAAGGGGTCAGTCTGAAGGTCACCTATGTGTTGCAGAGCCAAGATTTATAATGAGGACAATAACACAGTAATGAGGATTCTGAAAGCTGCGAGTTGAGCACAGGAATTAATCTATACTATCTTGGCTGTGATTAAAGCAGTAATGTGCCTGCTTCGTCTTTGGGTGATGCTGATTAATACTCCTGACCATTTCTCAGTGCAGCAGGGGAAGAAAATGACTCTGAGAGGGAGGTAATGCAATGGAGAGATTATGAAACCCTATTTTCCTATTTGTGTGACTAATTGATATCACTGCTGTCATTTGTGAAGTACATTAGGGGCATTTTTCACGCTCACCTCTCTCTTGAGCATTGTTTTAAGCCATGGAGGGCAGCTGTTTTAGGGAAATATCCTCAGATTAACCCACGATATGAAGCTTATATACATCACCTTTTAATATGTTAGTATTGCATTTTTAATTTGTGTTTTTTTTTCCACTGCCCCCAAATGGCTAAAACTTAATATAGGAAAGGTGGTGTTGGTTCACTTTGGTCTCTCCAGCACTTAAGAAAGAGGACGCTTCACTGTTTGACTGGCTGTGGTTCTGCACTTCACCACCCAATCACACCTTAAAAGAGGGGAGAAAATCAAACGTCTGAATCACTCGGCGCAGGTCAGAGAAAAGGTCAAGCTGGCCTATTTCTGGGCCCTCGGTTGCCGCAGTGATGCTGCCATCTTTAATTCATGGCCGTTGTCTGGGCTGTCGCCTAGAGCTGGCAAGTGAGTGACTGAGAGTGACCTGCGTGCCTGGGAATTCTTGGAGAATTGTGTTTGGTTACACTCTCTGTGGATGTCAGGTGGTTTCACGTCAGGTCCTCTCTTCTGTCAAAGTGACCTCAAAGCCCCCCGACTACCTGCTGCAAGCTCCTACTAATTATTCATGTTAAGAACCCTCAGATTAATTCTCTGATGCATTACGTTTGCCCTAAAGAAAAAGTTCTACAGTTTCAGAAAGAAACTTAATTGATCTCTTGCCAGAAGTTAGATGATCGTCCTATATGTTATTTTGTGGCTTTTTTCTTCAATGCAAACTATGATTACTTTGAGTGTTAAAGATAAATAAATAAATACACAATACTACATCTACCTCCAAGCAGCTCCAAAGAGCACTTACGAATATTTTGCATATTTTTAATTTGATCCATGCAACAGCTGAAATTGAAAAACATATCCAAGCTAGCTGCTTTTGCTAATCTAAGCTAACCAGTTGCTAGCTGTCATTTCATATTCAACAAACATAAGAGTGGTATCAACTAAGTCTTGACAAGAAACCAGCACGTAAGGGTAGTTTCCAAAATGTCGACTCGCAAAATAGACATTTTTTTGATGTAATATTTGCTGACTAAACCCCTAAAATCTCATCTCTGTGTACAGTGTTATATATTTTGAAGTTTTGTCCATGATAGTGGTCCCTGCCTGGCTTAAAATAGACTGAATGTGACTATAAGATGTTATTTCCTCTAGAATGTGCAGATTTATGAAACCAGTCACTCAGCTGTTGCTGCACAGTGGTGTAATATTTGAGTAATTCAGCCATACCTGTTATAACCAGAGATCGATTTTTAAGAAATATAATGTTACAGAGAGCCTCATCCTACAAATTTACAGGTTTAGTTTCTTCGGTTTGCTTGGAAATTCTGAATGTATGTCTTTAAATCTGTCATTGGCATGCTGCAGTTTCATAGTGGAAATGCTTATCCGTGGGATTGACTAGTTATTTCTGTCATGACGTGTCTTCTAGCATATAAAAACCCATATGCACACGTTAACAAGGTAAAAAAAAACTGATTTTCTGTGGAGAGGGTTTTCAATAGGAAGCCATACCAGTAGAATTTTAGTATTTCTGTGGTGTGAAAGTGAATTATTCACAGCGTCATTCACCCAAGAAAGGTAGTTTCTGCATGAAATGTAGGTGCACAGAATGTCATAGTGTTATTCAAACAACTGTAATAACAGTGTCCTGTCATGCTGAGATGAGAAGTGTGCGGGGGATTGTATGAAAATGTCGAGGATAATGATAAGCTAAGCAAAGCTCAGTTGGTGACAAGTGACGTGCAGCTTTTGACAAGAACAGCTCTTCTGGAGCGGAGACAAGCTTGGAGCCATCTTTAATTTTAGCAGGAGAGCGCAGTAATGACACAAGCTGTTTAAATCTGCGGACATGGTGTCACGCTGATGCTAATTTGCTTGCAGGTGATGTTCCTCTCTGCTGTCCCTCCTCCAGCCACGCTCCCCTTTTCAATTCCACTTGCGCTTTTATTGCCGTTGTCACCCGCCGGACTGCTCTGAAATGGCTTTTTTGGCCGGCGGTGCAGGTGTGTGTGATTAAAAATGAGTCAGGTGTCCTTGGTCGCAGCTTATATTTATAATAAAAGATACGTTGGTGGCCCCAGAGAGTGAATGAAATATGTCCTTAACTGCAGCAGGCTCTGGGAGTGGCTGTCCTCGCTGCCAGACTCCCAGCATCCTCCTTGGCCCCTCAGACATCACAGATGGTATCCCGGCACCGGCCAACCACCTGTGAGGGAAAGTGAAGTCTCTGACTTCTTGTTCAGCCTTGGGTTGTGCCTCATCGGGACGTATTTAATGTTGCAGGCAAGGTCAGCCAATCACGGCACAACGTTTGAGACGATCTGAAGCGGATCCTTCAGAGCTAAATCTGCAGTGAGATGTGGAATGAAAGGCTTGATGATGCACAGGTGGAGATTAAGTGAAAGATTATGTGGGCATATTATTTTCTAATGAGAAACATTTCTTATGCTATAACTTTTCTTTTAATGACCTTAAATGAGCTTTTCCCTCCTCTCTGATTTCACGCCCCTGAGTGCTGAGAGAGTTTAGCTGAAGGTGAACAGTTTTTGGCTGTGCGTGTCTCTACATGTGTGTTGCTTACTTATACAGGAGGTGCGCTTGCTGCCCTCGATGGTAATTCGGCAGGCAGGGGGCATCACTGGAAAGTGTTTCTCTGCTCTTTGTAGAGGCCTTGGAGAGATCTCTGCAGCAGGTAATTGATCCAGGTTCCCATTTCTGGAAGTGTTTTTTTATGCAAACTCTCCACAGCTTGTTGCATATCATTTCTACAGGCACAGTGAAGCAAACATGTTAAATTCTGTCGGGCTGCAGTCTTGTCCGTTTCACCATCTCCTGTGACTACAGACCATTAACTACCAGCGTATCTTGTTTAAAAACTGTGAACTGACTCACTGCATCCACTGACCTTCTGGATTCTCCCTGCATACTGTGTTTGTAAATTAGGTCACACAGCGTCTATTTTGGGAGGGGAAGCTTCTGCACATTTAGAACACCTGTGGTTCGCTCTCATCTGGAGCTGCTGCTCGCAATTATTTTCATCATCAATTAATCTGTCTGTCACTTTTGTGGTTTATTGATTCTTAAATGAAGAGATGTCAAAACATGACCTCAAAATAATGACTGTTTTCATTATTCTGGTGGAAATTACCAGGTGATGCAACAGTATTCAATTCATCCATATTCAATTTTTATAGAGTATGCAGCTGAAATAAAAGCAGCTGATCCTTGCATTTGGAAATCTGGAACCTGCAAATTTGTTATTTTTACTGAATAAATCACATAAACAACAGTTCAGTGATCTAAGACTACAAAAATTAGCCACTTAATTGACATAAAATTAACAAGCAATTATCCTGATAATCAGTTAAATAATTTGCAAGCAAAACTGTCCAACTTTCAGGTTCTCAAATGTGACTATTTATTGTTTTTTAAGTCTTCTAGGATACTGAAAACCATGTGTCTGAGATTTATAATGCTGATAATATGAAAAAATAACAACTTTGAATAGGTCTGATGGCTTCTGAGAACTTATAATGGCTTTTTTCTTGCTGTTTGCTCACATTTATAGACCATAGATGAAGTTACTAATTAAGAGGAAACTTTAGATTAAAAAGTATTGATAGGAATCATTAGTTCCAGCTTCACAGCTATCAAATTAATTAAAACAATAGATGACTTAGTATTTTAGCTGTATTTAAAACAATTAAGCTTAATTTGAAAGTACCGTTTTAAATGTATGCCACACGTTTTTCCTGGATCGCTCCATGTGTGTTCACAAGATAAAGAAGTAAACTGAAAGATATTAAATAGAAGGACAGTCCATACTGGACATTATTATTGCATTTCTGGCATTTGTTTGAGTCAAAAATCAACTAAATAGCACTTTCAAATTATCTCTGTCAATCCTCCAAATCCCTCTGAAAGCGTACTTGGAGATACTTGACTGAACTAACAGTCAGTTTTGTAATTGATGAGCAGCTCTGATTGATCTGAGATGAGGTTGACATGGCAACAGAGCCTCGATACTCAACAGCGAGTGCAGCACTTCTTTGGAAAGGTCGTTTTGTTTGTGAAATTATCTTGTACGCCTAGAATGAAACAAGACAGTGTGGCTATTCTTTGTCAGGATGCTTCATTAAGATATAGCCAAGGCACCTTATTTGTTTTATTTCTGTTCCAGCTTTCTTCGTCAGCCTCGCCGAGTGCTGCTTTTTCTTTTTTTCCCCGCCCGAGGTAATCAGCAGCATCCACTGCGATTGCATTTTAATTAAAAGGCGCCATTTTAATCATCTCTGGCATGGTGTCGGAGAAAGGGGATGTGCCGTTATCAATCCAATGTCACTGCCTATCACAAACACGCACTTTCACGCGCACACACGCACACACACACACACACACACACACACACACAATGTCTGACTAACTATGCTTGGCTGGATGCGCCATTAGTTGAAAGTCGTAATTAATATTGAGAGCTGACAAGGCCTCCCAGAGAACCCGATGCATTAAGCAGGGAAGTGATGCGGAGGTAAAGTTGAATGGACTGACACTAATTGCAGAGCGCTGAGATGCATGGTCAAGAGGGACTGCGGGACTCCTCCTGTTGTAGAAAAGTTTGGTCCTTTATATTCGTATACATCTTAAAGCTGAATGTAAAAGTTTTGGTGAGTTAGAAGCAGTTTATGTGGGAAAAAAATGGATGTATCTAACCACAAATAACAAATTGTGCTAGCTAAACAACATCAAAAAATAGTAGAAAAAAAATCTTTTTTTTTTTTGCAGATTGTTTACATACATACCAGATTCTATTTGAGATGTGACATTTACATGGAGCACATAGAAAGTTGGTTATTTTTATTTGTATATGCATGATAGATGTTAGAATCACAGTTACAGATTGTTGTGTGCTGTTTGCTTGTTTGCAACATAACCAGAAATTTAATCCAGCATTTCTCTGCCTGTGTGCCTCAAATTAAACTTTGAATTTGACCAAGGTTAGTGAAAGTGATGCCATTTTGGCTTAACATGGACTTGCACCATTAACATTGTGTTGCAGATTTGGCTTAGCCGCCTTATTTCCAGCAAATAAGAGTTAGGAGCAACAGGAAATATTCAACATGCCTTTTTCTTGGACCGTTAGTGCCACAGGAAGCAGTGGATGAGGAGTTGCTGCTCTAACTGGCCATCATGATGGAGTTCAGTGACCCAGAGAGGAAAAGAAATTTATGTATAAGCAAGGCATCATTTCCAGGATCATTCATTAACCAGAAGAAACAACAGTATGAGCATCATAGTGTTGTACAAACTGGGCAGTCGTAGGGAGTGTCGCTTGGTTGGAGTTTGCAGAAGAAGAGTAAATGAAACCTGCATATTTGTTCTGTCAAAATATCCTAAAAAAAAAAAACAAAACTATGATTCACTTCAGTTTTGAGAAACCCGATTATGTTAGCGGGATACTGTTGTGTGTATCCTGATTTCTTGCAAAGGTATGCTACTAACATAATCAGGTTTCTCAAAACTGATACAAGGCCTTATCCAGGCTTTATGAAATTGGAATATGATGTTTGCACAAAAACAGGATACTTGAAAAACCCAATTACAGCCACGTTTCTCAGGTCTCTGTAAAGGCAGTCACTGTTTTGTCTAACCACTTGTACTGAGTCTACTGAGACTGGATCATTATATATTTAGGGCAGCACATACTCACAGATTAGAAGCTTTGACCAGTTAATTTTGCCTGCAAACAAACTTTAATTGTCAATCAATTGTGCATAGTTGCTGATTAATTTTCTTTTAATTGAGCAATCAAGTATATATTTCAGCTTCACATCAGTTGAAAATGAGCTAAAATACTGAAGTCGAGGTGCAACTTTTAACCAGCAGCACAACTTTAGAGTTATGCTTGTAGTTTCTTGCAAATCTAACTAGAAAACCCCCCCACAAAATAGTATATATGGTTATGGAATCTTTTAGTCCATAATTGGCACATTAAAATGAAGGATGTACTGGCTGTGTAGCAGAATAACACTCGGGTACAATGACACGGAAAAGCCGTTTGGTTTTGGAGCAGTAAGTTGCTTCTCTGTAGTTCAGGACATTCTGTCTTTTCGTTTTGTTCTAGAGAACTGAGCGACCTCACAGCTCTGTGATGATGCCTCGCTCGACATCATTAAATAGCCATTTTACTGACATATTGAAGCCATTACCTCGGAAAGGCGCAATTTCATGAAATGTGCCCTCGACTGCTAAACAAAATGGCTGCACATTGTGTCTGTAGGATCGGGTTCCCACGCAGATTAGCCTTTAAGAGAATAACGGAACGGAATAATGATGCTAATGTCAAATTCGTGAGGAAGAAACTTGTGCAAACTTTGACGCCTGAAAACTTCCACCACCTGTCCTGATTGTCTGCCTTTTATGTGCCAATTGATTAACAGACTTCCTATCTCTTCTCATTATTAAAGAAGTGTGACAGAGGCCTCTCCTCCTACGCAGTCTGTTCCTCATTCACGGTCACGAGCTGCTCATCGCTGTCCATCGAGGCCACCGGGCCAAGAGGCTGCATCCAATTTCGTCACCACGCCCGATGAGCAGAGGGAGGGAAATAACAAAGATAAAGAGACTCGAAAAAACAAGGCTGAGGCTTGACCTAGTTGTTTGCAGATTTCCTCTCTATTGCCAGCACTGAAAACGCCATAAACTGGGCAGTATGAGACTGTCAGCAGCTCATTCAACAAACCTAAATCTTACGTTCTATGCAGCTCATTTCCTGGCTGAAGACCCGTGCTGTTGTCTGAGCTCGTTTTGACCCTGAATGTGTGATCGCGCTCAGAATACAGGCAGAAAATTACACTTCAAGCGGAGTTTTTTTTTTTTTTTTTTTTTACCCCACAGGCTTTTTTTTTTTACTGGAAATGTGCACAAGAGGAGGATCACCTGTGCAGATCAGCGAGCAGAACAATCAGTCCTCCTCTGTTCGCTGCAACTCCCACGTGTGAGATATGAACACAGGGAACAGCCACTCATAATGCTCCCGCCATCTGTTCATTTATTAGTCTGGAACACCCATTCTTAGTCCAAGCGTTAAAGTTCATTAATATTCATGCAACATTCATATATGGAAACGTTGCCCATGGAGTTGGGGTATTAGTGTCAGAGGCAGGATAGGAGAAGTCAAACTAATTGATGATTGATGGCTCTGCCATTAGCAGCGAGGCCCCCGGCCAGAGTTAATGTAGTCCTAAGCTCTCCTTCTATAGACCGCTGACATATTTAGAAATTGCGACATTTGGCTAATTTTATACTGCATTTTGCTCTTTTTTCTTTTTTTCAAAAACCAGGTTGACATTACAACAATGTGTTAAGCTGTGTTTTAATTTTGTCTGTTCTTTCTGTTCCACCTTCTCTGCCCTCCAGGTTGTCTGTTTGAAGACGAGCTCTGTGCTCCGTACGAGTTCTGCGTCAATGGTAAGTCCAAGTTAGAGATCCATGTTCACCACCTCAACTTGTTATATTTAGTCTTTAAAACAATATGTATACATAATTAAGGTCTTACATATCCTTAAAAATGACTATAAAACCATCAAAATCAAGAATACATCATTGCAATGGGGAAAAGAGCACTCTTGTCACTATCCCCCCAAAGAAGAATTAAAGCCTATTTCTAACATAATAATGATAATAATGAACACAAACTAACTTCCTGTTGGTTCATTGTGAACAGGTTGTAAGTTCAAACCTTATCATATGGTTTTCTATGCCATCTAAAGCTCCAAGTTCTACATTCCTTGACGGAGCAGCTTCCTAGAGATGAAACAAAGGCATCATCTGTAGTCTTGGTTACATTTCATAAGCTGACCAAGAAGTCTCTTCTGAGGAAAACTCTATTTTTGGCTCTTGGAGTACAACAGACACATCTCACATTATTAATAACAGCAGTCAACCTGTAACTCTGATCACATAAGTCAATCAATATCACTGACTCATCATGAAGATGCAAGTAGATCTCATTATTATTGCAGTTGTGTATTAAAATAATGTGCTACTCAAATGCAGCCCATTCCTTTTGCATTTAAGACAGTTTTAGCTTTTTCTTTCAGCATAAAATCATCATTCAGACCTATGAAAAGACTTAATGGAGATCTTTTAAAAGGTCAACAACTACAAAGCTCTAGTGCTTTAGTCATTCTCTGTTTTAGGATTATATTGTGATACAAAGACCAGTAGAATAATTTTGAAATTTCTTGCAGTAGTCAGCAAAATTAAAAACAAGAGTAAGACAAGGATGATGGTTAATAAATATCTCTCATATCTGTGCAAAGAAAGAAAACTTTAGAAGGCCTCTCAAAACTGTTCCCTGAGACTGTTTGACCACCCGTGCACTAAACATGGCTATACCATTTTAGAATTTAATGGTTTAGCTGAGCAGTTTCAGCTAACTAAACTTTTTGTCGTCCACAACTTTAGCTTTGAATATTACAGTGAAGCCTACTGATTACAACATTATGGATGAGATCATGCTCTATCTGTGGTTTCTGCATTACACTAAAATTAGAGCTTTGAACTTTTTGGACTCACTGTTGTCTGTCTTTTAACAAAATGTCCTTTTCCACGAGTGCTCTTAAACCTGCCAATAAGATGCTATTTTTATTCATTCAGTGATTTATATATAGATAGATGATGACTGCCGGTCTCGCTAACACAATATTGAATGTTTCAGCTCAATTTAGAGTTATGAGTCATATTTAAGAAAAGCAATAAAACAAATAGGAACCAGGCTGCAGCAGCAAGAAAATACAGTATAAACACGCAGTCTCATGTTATTCATTAAACTAACTGATAGATTCATGATCAATAGCAGCAGCATGTTTCCCCCTTCAAATGTCAAGGTTTCCCCCAACCACAAACGATCACGACCTCATCTACAGACCATCTTGTTATGGAAGACCGATGTGTCTGTCCCAGCGGTTGCCATAACAACGCGTCACCTCATGAATGGAGGGAAAATGTCGGGCCTTTTCACAGAGTGGCATTCAGCCGAATCACACAGCAGGCTGTGGTTTTGAAGGGGACTGATAGTGTCGATATCGAGGATCATCTCCACGACACTGAAAAGTTAACGTATTCCCTCATTGTGCAATGTTTCAATACAGCTTCAGGACACAGTGTCGGCCTTATATGTAACGTAACAGAAGGTTCTGCATCGGTCTGTTTGTTTTTGTCCTCACAGGCACGATGATTAAATGCATGTGCTTTGAGGTTGTTTGTTTGTTAGCTCACTTCATTTGCTTTATGTGGATTCACCTTAAAATCTGTTTCACAAACAAGATGAAGCCAGGAAGGAGTCTGTCAGCTTCCACGATAGAATACATGGAGTGACCCATAGGAGAGGCAAGATGGAGCAGAGGACAAGCAGTGGAAAACACAGGACGAGTTCCAGTCAGACTATTAAAATGTTAATTAGAGGAGGAGGACGAGAATGACCCGAGGTAACATTAGATGTTGTGCTTTGTTTATCACTCTGTCTACTGGGCCTCCAACATTTTATATCGGCACATTATGCCATCAAGCAGGAATCTATTTAGCTCTTACTGTAGACATACTATAGTGAACATGACAACAATATACCACAAAAACTTTTAATTTTGGAGCACCTTTCTGTGTAAATTTGCACAATATTAACAGGAAACTGATTTTCCAGAAGTCACTGTAACTCTTCAACACTTTAAGCTCAAAATGGTGCCAAATATTTAGCGAGCAAAGCTAATTAATTGCTAATTAATGAGCTGATAGTGTAATTAGGAGGAAACATATTTTCTCCTGTTGACGTGATAACTCAAGAGCTTTTTCATGCTTCCAACACAGATACTACAGACAAAGTAGACCAGACGAAATACAAGGGATGTGAGCAAACTGTTGTCCATCATGTAGTTCACGGTGGGACATAAGCATAAACATCGATTTAAATGTTTTAATACAGGTCAAGTCAAGGCTGCAGCTCACTATTTATTTATTTATAGATTAATGAGCCAATCATTATCGCGATTAGTCAGAAAATAGAAACGTCACAATTCGCCAGAGTGTTTTCATCCATTTAAAAAGCAAAATAGTTCTTTCTGCCAACAAACTCAGTTAATTAATGAACTGACTGTTGCAGTTTCACAGTTTATTTATAGAGTTCAAAGCAACAAATGTTCACCAGAGTGCCCCACAAAGAGATGACAATCAGGAAAAAAACACAATAAAGACAAAAAACCTAACTGAAGGCATGTGAAAGAATAATTATGGAGGCAGTAGCTATAAAGACAAGAGATGGGTCATTAAGAAATAGTTCAACATTTTGGGAAATAAAATTAAACTTAATATGAAGCTACAGCAAGCAGCTAGTTAGCTTAGCTTAGCATAAAGACTAGAAACAGGTGGAAACTGCTAGCTTGACCCTGTTTAAATGTAACAAAACACGACCACATATTTAAAGTAAAGTGACAAGGTGCTGGAGTCCCAGAGCTAGGCCAGGGCCATTTCACATTTGAAAATGGATAATTATATATCTGTAATATCTGTGTTTTTTAGCAAAGCAATTAGACTCCTGCTTAAACTTGGATACAATTACCAAACCTCAATTTCTGATTAAGGAAATAATATGTGTAGAATGCATTTTGTGGACCTTTCAAGTTAATATGAGGATTCAAATTTAGAAATTATTACATTTCAAGGGATACTTCTGCAGTTACCAATGGGGTACATGGAAATATTAGCTTAACTAGTATGTAATACATCTGAAATTCCAAATAAAAATGTACAAAGAAAAATAAAGGAAAGCAATAAACAAACTGCACTGAGGCATGAAACTAGGAAACAAAAATTTGCTGAAACCAGTGAATATTTGGTTGAAATAAGTAGTGTAAGTTTGGAAATAGCTGAAACTATTACATTTGTTTAATAGTTGTCTAAACCTCACATAGCTGAGAATAGCAGCTAAATGTTGAATAACTGGTTAATGTTGATGGATAGATTAATTGTAATACTAGAAGTAATGATAAATGCTTTTAGTGTTGAAAGGCTATAGGCATAAAAGTTCAAATAGTTACTTAAAATAATGGAAAAATTAGGACAGTATCTTTAGGTAATGGAAAATAGTTTAATATTCAGCTAAATGTCATGGATAAATGGCAAAAATGCCTCAAAATGGTTGCACTAATGCAAAGTTTGTCATAGTGACTATTGACTAACTGTATGAAAAATAATTACAGCAATATTTAAAGTAGTTCAAAATTAAATCATAATAATTTGGAACATAATGAGTGGTATTGAAGGGCTACCGGAGTTCTTCTGACACGCCTATGTGGGTACATCTAAACAATAAGGGTGGGATTTGCAGACTTATACCAGCCTTCATTCTTTCTTCTTTCCCCAAATACTTTTTAGGCACAGAAACTTTCTTTACTTTAAGCCCTACAAAGAAACAGTAACTACATTTTGCATTTTTTTAATCACCTTTGGACCGAGCAAGGCCAGCTGTTTGCGCAGCTAGAAGCTAGTAACAAAAAGGGACGGATACACAAGGAAACGCAACAAAACAAATAAAGATATTTCCTAAAATGTTGAGCTGTTGCTTTGAGATTTTTTGGATGTGCAGCATATTAGAGAAGCAAATTTGGAGACCTCCTCCCTTATTTCCATATTAACCCAGTTTCAGAGCAAACCGGGAAGGAGAAGGCAGAACAGAAGAGACGTATAAAAAACCAACTTTAATTACAAAGCCTGCATCGGTACAGACTAATAGAAGGAAATTGCTGACACCTCGACAGAAAAACACCCAGAGGGGTCGCATTTGCTGTGGATACATTAGTCTATCACGCAGGGATATGATGTGGATGATCATTTCTGGTGCCTTTCTTCTATGCTTTTTTAAAAAATCTTCAGCTTTTAGTTTTTTGTACCACGCTCACAGCATCCCTCGTACACTGGAAAGTAATTACAAGCACTGCACTCACTAAAGGCAAATGTATACAGGCAAAAAAGACTAATGGTGGATTAATGCTGTACCTAATACGCAAGCAATATGACATTATTTAGTTGCTTCATAACCCTCTGTGCTCACTCCGGCTGCGCTCTGTCACTCTCCATTGGACTCCTGATGAGCAGCAGCCACTGCACAGACAGATGATGAGTGGGAGTATCTAGGTCTGCCACTTCAACTCTTCCCCTGGTCCCTGAAGGAGTAACCTGGTTTATTCTGGGCTGGGCCAAGCGTTCTCTTCTTCACCCGGGCTGTTGCCATGCGGGGTGGCTGAGGGCAGGGAAGGGTTGCATAAAGGAGCCTCCTCTCTTTCTAATGTTTTATATGACTAACTGAGGTGTGTAGTACCTGTAACACACCTACTCAGTGTTTATTATTTAACAATAATTAATCAGAGTAGATTTAATTAGGCTTTTTTTTGACTCTTTAATGTCAAATTGAAAGCATTTCTCCATAAAATGATTAAAAGTATACACAAAGCGTGCTCCATGCTTTTAGAAGTATTCGCTAAAACCTGACTGATATATTGACTGGCCGATATGATTGGCTTCTTGTAGGAATGACAACTTGCCACATCAGCTATGAAAGTAAAATAATAACTTTCATTTCATTTTTAGTGATCAAGTATTTCATATTAATAAGCATTCTGTAGGTTTTATTTTGTATTATTGAGGCATGCAACTACAGATGGTCCAGATAATATCACTAGTCGACTATGTTAAATTTTTTTTTGTTAATGTGTGCTTAAAGATGGGACTTCTCATGACAGCTTCATTTTTTAAAACTACATATTTCAACTCATCTATAATCAGAGACTATTTGAGCTTCTTGTCCAATATTGTAGATTCAATAATATGATTCGAAATAACAATGAACTTTTCAGGCTTTTAACTTTAAAAGTTCCATATTTTCATTCACACATAGCCTTGAATTCTCCAAAAAATGTACTGATGCTACTATAAATACCTTCATGAATATCCATCTTTTATGCTATAAAATTTTCAGGCAAATTTAATTCAATTCAATTCAATTCAATTCAATTCAATTCAATTCAATTCAATTCAATTCAATTTAATTCAATTCAAAGAACTTTATTTTTCTGTTAGGAACTTCATCATTTGTGCCAGAGCATCTGTGCATATACTGTACATACAATTCACGTACACAACAACATAACATACATAATAAACACAGGTAATATACCATACACATATCTATATGCTCGAGAAGGTCCATCTTTGGCTGAATCCTTATGTTGGTGTCACTTGTGAAGACAAAGAAACATTTCAAGTTGATTTGATTCATTTGAAAGTTTGGAGTTAAATAAGTCATAAAAAAAATGGAAAGAGTATGACAGATGTAAATCATTTTCAAAAACTTTCAACAAGGAGATTTGTTTGGAGATCCAAACTGCTTTGGAAGGAGATAACTGTACGTACAGATAAGAGTCACCTGGGTGAAATCTACTTTGATAAGATAAATGATGAATAAAACATAAAATCTTCCAAAGGTAGTGAACTCTTTCTACAGGGTAAAATAGCTGCTGATTTAATGACAAAGTTGGAAGAAGTACCTTCAGCACGGTGGTGGAGATGTTATTGCATCATCGATTAAATACATTAATTACTATCCTCCATATATAATTCGATCTTCTCCTGTCATGTCTCATTTTCGATGCAATCTCTTTAAATCTTTACTGTCTTCTTTAGGGGAATACTTTTCTGGAGGTTATGCGATTAGCCGGAAATGCATTTTAATTTGATGCAACTCTCCAGAGCCTGTGGCTTACTGCTATGATAAGCTAAGCTAAAGTACAGTGGATAAGTGCTACATGTTTCCCTCGGGGCACGCGTTGGCTTCTATTAAACACTCAACCAACAGTGTAGTATCGATTGGTGGTTATCTTGCCTCTACTTGGGCCAATATTTTCTGAAACGTCCGCACTGTATTTTAGATTTAAACGATTTGGGTGATGCTTCTATTGATTAACAGCGAGTGCAACTGCTGCGTAAACACTTCAAGTAACCACTACGAAATACAAATATCAGGTAATCTGCATACAGCACGAGCAGAGAAAGAGCGGCAAGGTTGAAGGGGCGAATCGTGAATGATCAGACATGAAGTGCTGAGGAAAGAGACAGTTGACTATTAAGGATAAAAGATGCTTTAACAAAACACACAAACAAACATGTTAATGAAAATATAACTGGAATAATAGAGCTGATTCATACTCCCCAGCCAAATTGAATAGGCAGCGTGTTTTGATGTAGCTCTGAGAGTCTCCTTTATCTTTATTCATTTCTGTATTTACATGTGCATTGCAGTGCATGCATAAATATAATTATCATTTCAAAGCCACAACTGTCACATAAAAAGCCCAGAATAACCTGTAAGCACTTCATTAATCACATCCTGATCACTTTAGTTTTTGTTCCTGCACCTTTCTTCATTAGCAGCCTGCATCTGGCCGCTCTCTGTGCATTGATTTGAGCCTATTCATTTTCATGACATGGGTTGCACCGCTAATACACCTGTTCCAATACGTCTTAATTTGTCTCCTGGGTCTGTCTGCCTCTTCCTCCGACGTACAGTCTTTTAGAAATGCTTTGCTGACTGTCAGCTTTAGTGTTCGCTCCTGTTATCCCAGAGCATTAGCTTTCACAGTGTAAATAGCTTTAGCAGCAGCCGGGTGTCGCTCTGTCTGTCACAGTGGGAGGAGAGACGGTGTCTGGATTTAGAGCTCTTCACCTTTTTTTTTTTTGGCTGAGAATCTTCTTTGTTCCTGTCAACATGCTGCTTATCCAGACACAGCTTCTCTTTAGTGAGAATGTCACTGATTTATTATTCCACATTTAAGGATTGCTTAATTGATTGATGCTGTGGCCTGTTTTATGTATTATGGATTACATTGATCAAGGTTTATTTGCAATGCAGTTGCCATTCACCAATCAGATTGTCAGCATTAATCTTGTCTCACAAGAATGCACCAATTGATCTCTTGTCAGCTTCATATTCCATTAAGCCAGACAGGTGATCATTAGAAAAATCACAATTTTCTTATCCGTTAATAGACTTTGCTTAACCCTCCTGTTGTCTTCATTTACGGGCACCAAAAAATATTGTTTCCTTGTCTGAAAAAATCCAAAAATTCAGCAAAAAAATTCCCCAAATTTCTGAAAATTTGCAAAACCTTCAGGAAGAAAATTCCAATAATTCCTTATGAATTTCCCTTCAGTTTTATTTTTAAAAAAAATCCCCCAAATTTGGCAAGAAAATTCTTGTAAATATTTTCAATAAATGAGTAAAAATCTTCCAAAAAAATCCTAAAAATATCTAAAGTGATTACATATATATCAGTAAAACTTCTGATATTTTCTTTAAGAACATTCACAAAAAAATCAACCAAAATCCAGCGAATTTCACTCGATTTTGGTTGATTTTTTGGTGAATGTTTTTAAGAAACTTTTTTTTTTAACATTTCTTTTTTTCCACCAAAAATTTTTCCCAAAAATGTTGAAAATGTGGACATCAGAGGTTTCACTTTGAAAATATATATTTTTTCACATTTTCAAACTTTAAAACGAGTCAATTTGCCCCGCAGAACAACACAAGGGTTAAACCCCATATTGCTTTGGATGGTTTGAATGTTGCGTATACCTCTTACACTCGCACGGATGTATTTTTGGAACAGCTCTATTATTTGACTTGCCTGCATTTCTGTGTTTTATTTTCAGCTTCGGACAACCTTCCATGCACCCGTCACATGCTGCGCTCTCCCAGGCTTGGAATTAAAATGTTGTTTTCAGCTGTCAAATATAGGGAAAAATAAGTGTTTCCCTGCAAGCTGTCAACTACAATAAGCCATTGTTGTTTGTTTTGATACTCTCGGTATTGTGAATACACACAATAAAGTGACAGAACGGTGCTTTCTGATTCATGGTGCATTCGCCTCTGAATGGCTCAGCATCACCTTGATAAATCAATCAACCGTAACGTTTGCAAAACACGGATTTCTTTGTTGTAAAATACCCCTGACTACTATATTTAATGCACTAAATCCTTGTGTGTCTGTGTATCTGGTTGCTATCGGGAATGTCCCTGACAACGGGGAAGGAAGTAATGTGCTATCGCCATGGAAACCAGGGAGGCATTCAGAGCATCAAACATTTAACAGTTTCCCGTCACTTGTTATGTCACCAGCCTCCTTTTTATTTCTTACATAATATGCGTTGTTAGTGTATAGCAGGAAAAAATAAATCATACCAGAGATTCTTCTACAAAATGAAGCCTTATTTAGTGATCATATTAACCGTGTCAGCAGGGATAATATCGTTAGAAACGAGTGGTTGCTGGCAAAGAGGAGCGAGACAGTTGGCGTCTTGTGATGCACACACGTCTGCAATGATCTGTGTGTCTGTAGGTGGGAAGTCTTCCTCTGCGCTGTTTGAAATCTCAAAATAACTCCTGGGCGTTGTACTGTGTAGTCTATGCTAATTCACCGCCTCCCACAGGCTTTTTCCTGTACAGAGCTGTCATTTAACGGGTCACAGGCGGAGGTGGAAGTCAGGAAAACACCAGCATCTCGTTTAGAATAAGATTTAGATTTCGAGGCTTGTCACATTAATATCTTTGTAATTTTCAGTTACAGAATCTTACAATGAACACTGCACTGTAATTAACTTTGTTTTAGTTGAAGGTTAAAATTATGCTCTGAGATGTTCAACTGCTAATGCAAAGATGGAACTTGACATGCTCCCCACTGTGTCAAAGTGGCACATCGTGTTTAGGATTGATCAGAAATCCTTTGCACTCATCTATTTTTATAACCCCAGTGTAAAAAAAAATGTCATTAGATGAGCAGACAGAAAATTGGAGCATGTAATGGACATCGGTTTTTGTGTGTTTTGTGGTTGCCCACATGTCAGTGAGCATCAGTCGTACCATTGATGTTTGCTGTCATTGTCCAACATCTTGGGGCTAATTAATAGGAAGCTGTGGTGCATGACAAAGTGTTGATTCACATCATTAGATCCAATCTAATCACAGTGGCATCCCCACACATAGTCTCACATGGGAGTACACATGATTGCACACACACACACACACACACACACACACACACACACACACACACACACACACACACACACACACACACACACACACACACACACACAGAGGAAATAGCCCAGATTGAATCTGCAGGATTCATCTCCAGAGATCATCTTTGAGGTGGACTTTCATTTAGTGACTTTAGCCAACAAGATGCAAGGATTTATCTTCCCAGCTGAGAGAAGGTGACAACACGGGTCATTTATATTCCAGGCCTTCCATCTACACACTGCTTTCTGACCTCCCGAGCCTCAGCATCCTTCAGAGGTCTAGACCAGCCATTGAATTATGGGGCTGATATGGGCTCTATGGCGTGGGTTGCCTAGCAACCTGTTTTGAGTGAGGCGGGAGACCTGCTGATAGGGAGATGACCAGGGTCCCTGATAAAGTCCTTCCTGCCATGAACGGCTGCTTATCGTAGCACTGTCAGAGGAAAAATGGCAGCTATTAGCTCCCCCAAAAGAGAAAATCAGAAGATCAAAACTCTGCAGGTGCCTCACACCATCACAGTATCTAATCTGGGCAGGTAGATGTAATTTTACACCCTCCAATCCCCAAAAGTATGTTGGAAAATTAGTTTTGTGTGTTTCTTCCTTTGAGCTATAAAAAAAAAAATCCCTCATTAACATGTTTTTTTCCACTATTTTCCGCTTTATTTTCTTTGCAGATGGAGTGTTTGGAAGGTGCCAGGAGCTGGCCGGTGCAGACCTGTCCACGTACGATATTTCTTCCTCTGGTCTGCAACGCCTCAGGATCCTCCTACAGAAACTGGCTCACAGAGGTACAAACTGCCCGACTTTATTTCTTTTTTTTTCTCTGTTCGGCGTCAGTCGTGTACAGGGCTTACAGCAAATGCTTGTCAACAGCCATTGTGTGAAGCAAGCCAAATAAGCCAAGCTGTCTCTTTGGCTAGCACAGCACACCGCCACAGAGCTAGAACAGGTCATTTGACTCATATCGGGCCATTGTTTTGCCATCATCGCCTAACTCCAGCAGCCAATCTAATTGGCTTGTATGCTGTTAGGACATTTAGAGCTAATTTTGTGGATGAGTAACTCTGAGGTGTGCAGTGTAATCACATCAGACAGTCTTTCCTACTCCATCAATGGCAGCTGCTAATGTGCTTGTTGTAACAGGTTACATCTTCAGGCGGATAAGGCGCATTTATTAAAGAATGCCTTCATAACAGAAGTAACTTTATAGCTCATTAAGAAGGAAGTTACAGTAGGAATTCAAGAATTATTGTTCCTTGTCTCCCAACCTGGAGGCATGCTGGGTCTGCTTTGGCGAACACGTATTTTAAGAGTCTCATCAGTGCATCTCATCAGTTCTGTAATTTAAATGTGGCATGTTTGATATTCATGTCTTGTACTGGTTGTGGAGAAAGGAACCTTCGCTTGTTGACGGTTGTTACAGTGCAAACAACAGATAGAAATGTCTGCAGCCTCCAGGCAGTCGGCTGCACTTACGAGATGCCACAAATCAATGAAAAAAAACAACTTGAATGCTGTGCATGTTGGAAAATATGAAGCAAATAGAAAGAGACAATCAGTACATGTGCTTGGAATTCCTTAATAGTTTCCTAGGGTGTTTCCTGGAACCGCATATGTAATTTGGTGCTAATAATAGGTGGAAAATGAGGGCTGTTCAGTTGGTACATTTCTAATTATTACATCCAGTTATTTGCTTCAGTGTGTGCACAGCAGGTCAGCTAAAACAGGAAATGTATCAGCATATTGTATAGAACAACGACCTGTAATATAAGTAGTTACCAAAGAAATATGCAAAGTTTTCTTGTGAGATTTTCTTCTCCACACATTTATTGTGTGGAGAAGCAGCATGTAACTGCATTTCCAGCCCACCAGGGGGCAGTAGACATCTTCAACTCAGACCGTGACCACAAACATCAGGCCTCCAAACATAATTGGCTTTGCAGGCCACTCTGAGCTTAATATCTTTTAACAGGCGTGAACCAGTGTTGAAAATCATTAAGAGTAAGCAGTCGGCCAGAGAAAATCAAAAAAAAAAAAAAGAAGAAGAAGAAGAGGGGGAAAAAATGCAGTGATGAATATTAAGCCAGGCAACATCACACATTTATTCTAATTACTGCTTAGAAATAAACAAATGAGAGTGAGGAGGATGAGAAGAGCTCTGCTGTGTAATTTTTCCCGCTTGGTTTTTAAGGGATGTTTAATTCTTTCGCTGCTTTTCATCATGAGACTTGTTCCCTGACCTTGTGTTTCAAGACATCCGCTTACAGACGCCGCTAACATGACATCATTACTTTGAAACGTTTTCCCCCTTCTCTGTCTTGTAGAATCACATCCACAGACACCGAGCATTATCTTCGGGTGAGCCCACAATGCACTGTTAATGCTCAGTGGCACGCTATTCTTATCAGCTCAACAGCTATTGAAGTGTCATCTTTGAGACGTGGGGGACCCTTTTTTTGAGCCTAGACAGGGTTATAGAGACCATTGTACTGTAACCTAAATTGAAGAAATGAAGGGGAGAAAAAAATGGGGAGGAACATCAATGGAATCGATTTACAATCCTCTTTATCTTGCATCAGAGCAGGTAGAAATCACACAATCTCTGCTCACTGCACAACACCAATGTCATTCAGATCAATAGAAATTGACCCTTGTACAAAAGGGCTTGGGTTGTCTGGATGTGTCCCCATTGGCAGAGCACATTGTCTGGTATTAAATTTTCACTACAATACCTTTTGAATGCAAGGCACTGTCATCCAACTGCAAATGACTTTTATATTACACGGCACCCAAAGCCAAGCAACTTTAGTATTCACCATGCGCAGCCACAGTGTGTCTACACATTTCATAGCCAGACTGCTGTCATATTACTCTGGAATCATTACAGCTCTGCTAAATATGTGTGTGTTTGTGGAGCCTGGCGTTGTATGAATATACACACAGGAGCTAATGCAGTAACTGCGCTGATTGGAATTTGATGTACCATATATTAAAATGATAGAGTGTTTAATTGGTCGTTCTCTAAACCCCTCCCCGGTGCAGCGATCGTCCAATCGTAGCTTAGCAACAGTAACTAGGCACAGGAAGTCTGTCAGTCTGTGGATTCTCCAGGCTGAAAATTGTTGCCTTTCTTTGCAAAATTTCTTTGAGCACTAAAGTGCTTAGCTGTGTCTTTATGCCTTCACGCATCATCTGCAAACATTAGCACAACTAGTTTACCCACTAGAATGGACACAACAGTAGCCGTACTTTTAAATGCAAAGCTAACTACAGTATTTATTGTAACTTGTAAAACTGAGAATGCATACATGCCACCTTTCTGTTACCTGTCAAATTTTTCAGTGTGGAATGAGCTCATTAGATCAGTTTGGACTGCAGGAATTTACAAGCCGATGTAAGGCAGTCAGAACCTTTGTGCATGTTCTGAGCACAGGATCCAGCATTGTAGAACTGCTTTAAGGTCCTATTTTAGTTGAGGAAAAAAAGGGTAGGTCTTCACTGTAAAATACAAAGTATTGGTTTACATGCCTCACCTTCTAATTTATTTATTTTTTAATTTCCTATGCGCTCATTTTTTTTGGTGCATTCTGAGTGAACACGGTGGTTGAAGCTGTCGGATCTTACACGGCAATGAAAACGCAAATTATGGGAATGTTCCTGTAAACGTTTGCACCATTTTCTGCACTTTCCGACTTCCTACAGTGGAAAGCACCAGCTTCAAAGTACCCGTGATTTTCCACCAATGCATGCATTAAAAGAAACGGATACCAGACTTAAATGAACATTGCTCACCTGGTGCATTAGCTATTGGGCTTAATTTAAAGGTTTATTTCTGCACTACGAGGCCCACTACCTGTGTTGTACTTTACACTTCTAGGCTCTGGAAATATTTGCAAATTTAATACATTAATGGATTAAATATTCATAGTAGTCCTTGTTTTTACTTTTACAGGCACTTCTTTTATAATAATGAGCTACAGGAAAAGTGTTACTGCTATACCATGAGTGACCACTGGGACAAACACTGGTGGTAAACTTTCTTAATACCTCCATGTTGCAGCCTCAGGGGGCAGTAATGAGCCCATTACAGTATAGAGCACCACAGATGAAGAAGACATCACACTGGTCAGCTGGTTTTCCAAAAGAAAAGATCATATCAGGATAATGGTTGGTTTTGCGAAGCAATGTTTACATTAGTTAATGACACGCACATTCACATTGATACACTATTTACATTGCGACAGAAGTTAGTTGTCTTCTTCTTTCTATGTAATGTACTGTACTGTAAAGTGTGCAACTTCTGAGTGTGAAACTGTATTCTCTAGATAGTGCCCTGAAAATTCCAAAAACAAACAAAAGTGAGCCCTACTCTGCTAAAAATGAAAAGTGAAGTAAAAATGAATATCGAAGTATAAATGTGAGAACTGTGTTGGCTGTGCAAACGTGTTTTCCTCAGCCCTGAGTCTCAAAAATTGCTAAACTGCCTCCTCAAGTATGTTTTGACAGAAACATATTTTCTGCTGCACAAGTACATTTCCATTTATTTTATTTCTTTACTGTTTGTCCTTTTCAGCCAACCAATCATATAGTAGATGAGTGGGATTTGCCACCCTGGTAACCCAGAAAACAGAGAAAAAGCATCAAATATGTCGTGAAAGGACTGCATTTTTACCCAAACCATGACATTTTCCTAACGCTGACATTAACCAAGCTTATAACATGCAGTTATTGTGGTGAAAGTGTCGACCAAAGTGTGATATTTTGCTAAACCTAACCACAGTGAGTGAAAACTGACTTTGTAGTTCCTTCCTCCGCTTACTGGAAGCCTTCCTTACAACATCACAGTTTTACCTTTCAGAGAGAAAATTAATTTTTCTTTCTTTCTTTTTTTTTTTTTTTTTAGAAAACATAACTGACAATGCTGTTATTGTTAGGTGTATTGGGACATATATTTTGGGAGACAGGGTTGATTTTTCTATAGTGGGCATAAAACGCAAGAATGAATCACATTAAACTGCATTTTTATTGAAAGCTCTAGCTGAAAAACAGTACCTAAGATACGGAGCTTTATCCTCAGTCTTCTAGTAAATGCACATCTAAAACTCTTTTTATAGGCTCCTCATTTTACAATACAATAAATTGCTTGGAAAAGAGTTTTCATTCATTGTGCTCACTACAAGACACTATTTCAGACCAAAAAATAAAAAACAAATCAACAATTGCCAGGTGAGGAATTAGAAGAGGGCTGAACATTTTTGGGAAAATATCTGATTGCAATTTTTCTGATAGATATTACAATTTGATTTGCAATATAATTTTTAAAAATCCCTTCATGTGATGGAGCATTAACACAATAGACACGAAAATGTAAACGTCACACAAGGATGATAGCATGAATTTGTGTGACTATTGACACAGCAGTACAAAACCTGCACTGCATGTAAGTCAGAAATTACAGCAGCTGGGATTTTCTAATTGTTTTAATCCAAATTGCGATTTTAGTTTGAAAGTGACTGATGAAGAAGCCTACTTTTACATATGTATGAAAATCGCTGTAAAAATGACTAAGTTTTGAGGAGAAAAGCTTTACAGACACAGAAAAAGTAACTGCTTATTTTCTCTGCAGGACAGATGATAAACACAGATCATTGTAGTTTTTGAGCGAGTTTACGGCATCATTTTCAGCTCCTGGTCAGTATTTATGCTGTCTAGCGCCATACGCTTAACATCAGAAAGAATCATGTCAGGGTGTTACAGTGGTAGATAGTTGATGGAGCACAGTAACCTGCAGTCGATTGACCTCCAGCCCTTGTCTGGAGCAGCAGATACTCTCATACTACAGACAAGTCAAGTAAGATGATGCATTGTGACATTTGCATTAGCTCCATTGACAGGAGTCGTCAGTCAGGGAGAATCAGTGACCATAAACTGACATCCTGCGCCTCCAGTGCTACTGAAATGACGTGTTGCTCGCGCTCCTATTTTGCTGTTCTGCGCAAACATGCTTTCTTTGACAGACAAGCAACAAAACCAAGTGTTGTCCTTCTTCTTGTTCTGCATTGTCTGTTCCTTCACAACCTTACTAGCTAGATAGCAGTGGAGAGAACAGATCAGGCACTGACATGCCATGTGAAAACTTGAGTTGTTATGAGGAAAACAAGGCGGCTGCATTGAATCATTCAGTGTGACTCCATGTTGGTGTGAGGGCAGACTAATTTCTGCTGTAGATTTTCACTCTGAGCACAATGATTTCCGTCAATAAAGGCCAAATGAGCTATTGTGTCCTTGTAGATGTTCTGTAATGTCATAGCAATTTATACATACATGTAACTGAGAGTAGAATAAATATATCCGGATTGTGTCTGGCATTATAAACTCATGCTGTGAAGACATTTTTTTATATTTTAGTGGAGGTTCTAAATTTTCCAGAGACTCCGGATATATCAGACTGAATTCACTGGGCATAGATTGTAAGACAAAATGGTAATAATTCACATGAGCTCGTGGAATTAAATGTTTTTTTTAAAAATATTTTTCTTTGAAATAACATAAAACTCCCAGCGAATTAATCATATGTTCCAAATGGCTCATAATAATGTATTCATATTTTGCCGCCTGCCTCGCCATTGCTCTGTTGGTTTAATTTATGTGTCAGATTTGGAATGACACATTTAATTTTGACTAATTAGGTAGAACTTGCTGCTAAATTATTCACGTTCTTTTCCATTAATGCCTTTAAAATCAGTTGGTGGACAGAAGTAAAGGAAAGGGGAAAATCTGCATTTCAAAAACACCAGATGAAACAACAAGACATGTAGACAGGATCCCATCTAATAGGCTTTGAATATTTAGGAGGCCCCCTCTCTCCCTCTCTCTCTCTCTCTCTCTGTCACACAGAAAACAGACAGGAGGCCAACAGAAATATCTTGCTTGTTTGAAAGCTGTTGCGCTAATGGCAAGGCGTTAATTAACTGAGGCATTTGCCTGAGACGGGATGCTATCCTTAACAGGCAAAAAGCGGCAGCACTTGATGATGGAACCTGCTCTTTCTCTGGACTTACAGATGAATTTGCATGACATTTAGCTCCTCAGTGCCAGGATAATCAGCTGAGAGGTTGATTGAGAGGAATCCGACCGTAAAGGCCCCGCCACTTTCCTCCCTGACTTTTTCCTTTCCAAAATGGCTCATTTTGATTCCGTAATTTGCGCTGGCATACCTTTCCTCCTCAAGTGTGCCCATCGCAGACACACAAAACATGGTATGTATGGAAATGAGTGCATCCCCCGGGAGACAGAAGGGATAGAGGTGTCACAGTCAATGAAGCCAGCCTCATCCTGTTGTGGCGTCATCACACGTTCACTGTGCACCCATTTAACCAGCTGCACTAAACCGCAGGTACCATATGGATCCTTTAGGGCTGAAGCCAGACCCGCTTTCCCCCGTCGCCGCTGATGGTAGCATAAATGATCATCACGGCGGTAATATATAGCAAGTATACACCACGTCGGGTAAGCCATGGGTAGTTAACTGTCATTGTTGTACGGATGGATGGCTGAGCTGCGTTCCAGAACAGTGACAACATACGCTGCTTTGTGCTCCATTCAGCGCTGCCAAGAATGACTGGAGGCATCTGTAGCTGCTCTGCATCGCTCAGATCCTCATCTGGTGCTTATGAATATCTATGAGAATATCCAGTGTCTATGGGTGAGAAAGGGGGCTAATGAAGACATTCTGCATTGTTGATACTTTTCATTTCTTCACATATTTCCGCCCAGGCTGTTAGTTTATTGATATCAAACATGCCCACATCATTATGAGCGCCATTGTTTCTTCAGAGGAGTCTGGTGGAAAGGTTAGGTGCGGAGCTGTTAGGAATCTGTGCCACAACCTAATTACTTGTTTCTCATTTAAAAAGAAAAAAAAAATAGATGCTTCTGTGCTGTGAGCATCTTGGCTCTTTAAAACGGCTGTAATATCTTTGGTATTTCTATGCTCTTTACCGATGGAATCTGGTGCCTCTTGGCTCATTGGGAATGGGGCCATGTTTTGGGTATCTTTTTTGCTTGGGTAGCTCCATCTGGTCCTGGCACCGCAGCGCTTTGCCCCTGCCCAGGAGTTCTGCATCCCAACTATGTGTTGGCAATTAGCAGAGATGCTGGCACGGCGTCAGGCCACAGTGTGACATTCTCCCCGGGCTTGTTGACTGGCTGTGGTGTGTGTGTGTGTGTGTGTGTGTGTGTGTGTGTGCATACATGTGTCTGTACATGTGTGCACATGTAGTCGTGCCTTCGCTTTTAGTGTCGTAATTTTAGACTTCCTCTGCTCTTTCTGATTCATCCTTGCTGCTTTGTTTTGTAGTGTTGCTCTGTAATCCCGAGACAACTAACAATTTACCTGGAGTTGCACAATTACTGTTCAGAAAAAAAACTTTTCTACCAATATTTCCAATGTAGCACAGGAAAGATTTCTTTTTCTTTTTCTTTTTATTGATAATATTAAGTTAAATGAGAGGCCTGGCAGAGGTACCACAGTGCAGTTGCAGGAACAACTACATTCATTTTGTTACCTTTTATTGGCACATATACTGTATATATCATTTCCACTCAATATTTTACACAATATTCATATTTCAGTTCAATTCAAAAAACGTTATTTGTCCCCTGGAGGCAATTCAAAGGTACGCAGAGCAGTTGGACACAGAACAGTAGCAACAACTGTACAATAGACTTGACAGTTAATCTATCCAACTTAAAATTATCTGACTATTCTTTAGTTTTACCTGGAGATGGTTTTCTTGTTGCAGGGTTCTAGCGTTTGACCAAAAATCTGTAAAGTCTGACTAAACATCTTCATTGGTTCCACTTGTGAGCCTGTCTGTCTGCATCATCAGTAAATTGTAGCACCCACCAGTAGTCTGCATGTGAGGCGTTTAGGGGACATCAGTAAATTGTACCTCCAGAAAACAGCCTGATTACACTCAACCTCTCTAAACTGCGTGATTCTCTGCATGCACATCAGTCACGCTGTGCCACCCACCACCACAAGTAAATTCTCAACCTGTGGGAAACAACAGCATTATGCACTGAATTTATTGTAAATTGTCAGACCTAAGCATGGCTGGAAACAGGGTTTTTGCTGCCGGAGCATTGATATTACTTTTTCGAATTAAAATGTTAAAAAGTTTTGTCCTGTGTCATGACTGGTGAGTGTCCAGCAGAGCAACCCTCCAAACTGAAGCAGCGAGGAGTTAGAAATTATCACAAAATTTACCTCTGCTTATAATATAGATAAAGAAAAAGCTAGCTTTTAACAACTTTAGGTCCCAGATCACACATATATTCCTGCTTTAGTTACATAATATGTTAAGAGATGACCGATCTCACCAAAAAAGGTAACACTTGGAAAGTACCATGCAGCATTTAAAAAATGTTGTGCCAATGTGCACCAGTGAAACCAATTCAAAAAAATTAGTCTGAAGCCCTGTACTAGTAACTGAAAGAAATTAAAAGAAAAATTCCATAAGCCATTTTTGGACTCTGGTCTTCTATCATATAGTTATATCATTAAATGTTTGTTGTCTTTATTCTCATATACACCAGCGACTATGTTGAGCAAATCAGGTTCACTATCCTCCATTTGTTCTATTTGTTTACTGCAGTAGTTGTTTATTTGTACAGCAGTTTCTATTCTAGAGAAAAGTGGAGTATTCAAGAGGTATTAAAAAGCTTTTCCCAAGTTATACAGCAGTAGGTTACACCTTTTAAATCAGACCTGAGGGGTGAATCTATGCATTGTATGACATTTCAGATTTTAATCACACTCCTTTGTTTTCAGGTTTGACGTGGCAGGATGACACCACTCAGCAGGTCATCTCCAGAGAGCTCTCCAAATTGAGGAACGTCCCCCTTCGCCACCAGGCCACACCTCCAAGCCCGCTGACCGCCTACAGCAGCTCCAGAGACAGGAAACTGAGGCCTGGGCAGGCGGAGCTGGGCAGAAACCTCCAGCACTACCTGACCGGTCTGGGCTTCCTGCCGCACGCCGAGGTGGACGGACAGCCAGGTGTCCAGCAAGAAGCAGCCAAGGTTCAGGTGAGAGTCCAACACAACCTGTAGCAGCTCAGTGAAATGAACCGGTGGGACAAATACACAAATATCAGGATTAAAAGAAAGATTACAATGTGATGTTGTTACAATAGATAGGTGGGTAATCTTCATTATCCCAGAGATGCAGTTTGTCCCACATGCAGCAGTAAACAAAAACACAGTGGAATAAAAACACCACACACAGTCCAAACAGCACAATAGACAAAAGAATCACATAATACTGTTCAAAAGGACAATGGTTTCAAGGACAAATGTGTTTTTTCAGTGATGCTGACAGGGTTATCATGGCAGGGATACAAGAATTAAAGCTGCACTAGGTGGGAATCTGGAAAAGGCAGAAAAAGAGGTTAAAAAGAAAAAAAGAGCGCAATAATTTGAAAATCTACGGCCCTCCTGGTGCATGTGTTTCAAAAAAGATCTAAAAGTCATCGTTCATGTTCTCCTAAATGGAAATCCTCAGTCTGACCCATTGCACTCCCACATCCTGCTCTCACAACGGAATTTGGCCTCAAAATGACTAAAATCTCCAATAACTAGCTAGATTTTCTAGAGCATGAAAATAGAGTGAAAAGCTAAAAGGTTAGGATTAAGAAGAATTAAGAAGAGAGCCTGCATTACATTCAGAAGTATGTGATTTGAAAGACAATTGCGTTATGGGAAATGTAGTATCCAGTCATTTGTGGCTTCATCTTCAATTCAAACCTCATTCTCCCGAATCAGCAAACAAGTTTAAGTCTTGAGTCTAACCCATTCCATCATCACATCCTACTTCCACAATGGACTTTGGCCTAAAAATGGCCAAAATGTCCCATCATGAATTAGATTTTCTAAAGCCTGAAGATGGAGTGAAATAGCTGAAAGATGAATTATGAGGCCAGTGAAAAAAAACTGCATACCCTGGGTTTAAAACATTTTGCAAAAAGCCCGCAATACAGTTTGGAAATGTGTGATTTGGAAGAAATGAGCACTGAAGAATCAGCAAAGGTCTGGGGAAAATTCCATTCAGTGTCTATCCACTATTTTTGGAACTTAACATATATTATCCAGACTCAGGATCTCTCGACAGTTTTTGAAAATCTGTTTCAGACAGGTTCCTCAACTGTATGGAAGTGGCATAATAAATATTACAGACTTGACAAGAGATATCACATTTAGATGCAACATTAAGACTGTGTAATCAACAAAATAGACTTGTCTAACTCCAAAGAGTCATCCTCTAGTCTCTCCTTTACTTTGGCTTCTCACTTTCTTTCTTCATCCGATCTTCCACTGACTCCTTTCAGATAAAAATCCTCCATCACCTTTTTACATTATTCAATCCTCATATTTAGGGTGGAAGCCCAGCTCTTTGTGAAACGCGCTCTGCATCCTTCATAGCCGAGCCGCCTCCTGCTGCTGTGTCAGAGCCGCCATAATGCAAAGTTGAAGAGTTCAGGACCTTCCTTATTGCTGAAATGAGCTCCTTTGTTGTATAGTGTGATGGAAAAAGGCAAACATGGTTAGCATGAATGGCAGAGCAGCCCCGTCTTGCTGTGCTAATGCCATTATAGCCTCTCAGTATGCCGGGATTGGAAAGACTGACATTTCTTCTATATACATTTGAAGGACAGAAAATGGCACCAAGGGAGATGGCTAGTATTGGTGCAGCAGTGACATGGAAAATAATGCTGTTCGGTGCGTCGGATATACTGTACGCTAAACTGAAGCGTGGGCTCGTATGATTCAGACGAGAAGAATGGTTCCTCTTCCTCATAGAGAGAAGAAAGGACAAAATCACACATTTTGGTGCCAATAGCAATACCAACCACAATGCCAAATGGTTAAAATGCCTCTAAATGCCTGTGTACCAGAGCATTGTAATGTGAATGCATTATTCATCATGTGTCAAATATAAACTCATATGACTAACTTTGAAATCAGATGACTCATAATTTTTTCTTTTTAGATAGGGGATTGCTGCTGCGTCTCTGACAGACGGGATATGCTTTTAAAGTTTGTTGTGTGTTGTGGAAATGCATGAAATTACTCTTTGAGTGACACTATCTCATCTATGATTTCCATAATGGAATTTCCAAGGGCAGTTGTCTTTGATCTGGAATCCCTATTCATATCCTGTCCTGTCTCGTCGAGCCCAGGTTGCTTCTCTTTTTATACTAAAACCTGTCACAACAATGCTGACCCAGTACAACCCATTTAATGTTCCCATGGAGGGGAAAAAAGACTATTGCAGAGCTCAGATTAGGTTGAAGATTCATCATATGAATGTTGTCACTTCAGCTCTCAAGAAATGTCTGACTGAAGAGTCTCCAGTGGCTTTATGTGGTTGTATTCAGGCGTGTGTGCTAAGACACTGACAACGACAATGCTAAGATGATGATTTTTTTCCAGGTCCTTCCACCATCTTAGCCAAGCGTGATTGTAGACTTGCATTTACTAATTAGCACTAAACACAAATTACAGCTGAGGCTGATGGGGATGCTGTTAAATCTGCAGGTATCTGACCATAAACAGCAGATTAAAGTCCCTCTCTGGTTGTTCAAAAATAATCCTTTTTGGCCTTAAAGGTCCCATAATTTGCCCAATTTCAGAAAATTAATCAAAGTCTCATGAGTCCCCACAGAGTGTCTTTCAGTTTTTATGCTTAAAATATTACAAAGATGGTTCATTTTACCATGACTGTATGCCTGCCAATGAGCTGCTGCTGTCCCACCTTCATGAAGGATGCAGTTTGAACTGGTTAACTATCGGTTAATTAGTTATCTTGGAGGCTAACTAGTGATGGAGAGCTTGAGGAATGACAAAAGTGAAAGTATTCATATCCTAACAGCTTTTATTAAACACCACCAACTTTAAAACAACCACAAAAGGCAATAAAAAAATTGGTTTTCACCATAAGGGACCTTTAAAGTGGCTAAGATGTCCCATTGCTATTGTCTAGAATGTGCAGATCTATGTATCAATCCATCTATCTATTTACAGTACATCCCTCTCCACTCACCCCTCCTCAGCTCGCTGCAGCTTGAGCACACCAGCTCACCTACAAGTCTGTTCAAACATTGTAAAACCACTCTACACCACACAAAGGCAAGTTTTAATATTGGAGTAATTCTACCATAAACGTTTGAACTAGAAACCATTTCTGAAGCAAGCAGTTTTATTTATATAGCACCATATTATACACAGAGGTTATTCAAAGTGTTCTACAGGCAAATGTCAAGAAAATAAAAGGAATTAAAAAAACAGGTACAATAAATTGAATTAATTAAATCAATTAAAAAGCAGCACAGACAAGTTGAATATGGTGAACACAGATTTATGGAATAATCAAAGCTGATTGACTAAAACAGCAAAGAGATGAGAAAAATGAAAGCATGTCAAAGATAAAGTATACATTAAAATAGAAAAAGAATTAATTAAATTGGGTGAACGGAAGTGCAGACAAGTTTAATAAAAGTAGACTTGGTTCAGACAAAACTTTATAATTACATTGATTACCTAAAACAGTGGAAAAAGAGCAATTTTCAGCTTATTCCTAAAAATGGAAAGAAAAAGTTTCTAGAATAAGGTCTTTCAGGATTGTATCAAACATATCCCCAGTATATTTTCATCCCAGATCCTTAAGAGAGTTACGGACAATAAGTAGAACTTTAAATTACTTTCTGAAGAGTTGCATTTATTGAATTGAAGAAAAATGATGATACAGAGGTTTCACCTTGGAAGTTGATAGGGTTAGTTTCTTAGGTTTCTTATGTGTGAAACCCAGGAAGTCTGAATTTGCATTTTTGAGACTTGTCATTGGCACACTGCGGTTTGATGGTGGAATTACTTTTTTACCACATATAAAATGCCACATGTCAACAAGATTTTAAAAAAACCCTCAATTTTCACAAGAGGGAGTCTTTTAAATTTCAATATGAGGAGTTAGATAGGTACACTTAAGAAAAACTGTTGATGCAGGTAATTCTAAAGGGAGATGTTAATGTTTGTACTTAAAATTGTACCATGCCATCCAGTAGTTGTGGAAATGCTTAATTCTGGACAGACTGACTCATCCCTAACCTGGTGAAAATGACCTTTGACAGATTAACAATGCTCTACCTGTGGTAAACTGGTTGTGTTATAGAATGAAGACATCAAGTCTGATGATCGTCTGGAGCCCAGTCGGCCAAAACCCCAGCAGGGCTGGAAGGAGACCACCATCTACAGCCTTCAGAAAGGAGATGACCAACCTCCCGTCACCAAAGTCTTCACCCAGAGTGGAGAGGGCAGGCACCCCAAGCTCAGTACAACCTACTCCAACCAGGACTCAGGGAGGAGCAAACTCCTCTCCGGCCATCTGGAACGGCTTCTTTCCGGTGCACCAGGCACTCAGCAGGGCAGCCCAGGTGGCGAGGCTGCGTGGCCCAAAGGAAAGCTCCACTACCTCAGCTACATGCGGCCAACTCCTATTGGCCAAGCAGAGCCGCAGACTCAGTTCGCTTTTGGCTCCAAAACCCAAAGGCCTAACCTAGACAGGCTGCTGTTCAAGTCCGGCTCAAACCGACTGTCTGCAAAAGAGCCTCTTAACGTCATGGATGGTAAGACCTGCTTTTTGGTGGCTTGTTATGACAATTTCACACTCTAGCTTTTTATTTTTGCACCACATTATTCGTAATTTTGTAGTAGCTTGTCAGCATTTTCTTGAGCTTTCTATCTTTTGGTGTATTTTTAACACATCTGAATGTAATCTGATTGTGTGGTTTCATTCTTCTCTCTCTCTCTCTCTCTCTCCAGAGCGATTCATCCAGAATATGGTGGACCAGCTGGGCAGACACAGCATCCACATGGAGGCTTTGATGGGTAAAGACCTGGACCAGCTGGCTGAGGTCATCACAGGAGCCCTGCAGGAGGTGGATGAGGAGCGGCCGGCGCTTGAGACCCAGCCAGGACCAGGAGCCACTGACTCCAGGGGGGAGATGGAGGCTAACAGGGAGCCACTGGCAGAAATGCATCTGAATCAAAACCAGGACCTGAAATCAGATAAAGGGCAGGATCTAAACCAGAAAGACACACTGAGAGCGAAACAGCAAGGTTGGTGCTTCTGCTGTTGAGTAAGAGAATAAAAGCTGGCAGCGTTCAGAGCATTTGCACATATATTTTCTGTCCTAGATGTAAGAATGTGAGGCATTGTACATTTATAAATGCTTTAATTAAGCGGTTTTTTATATAATCCTCGTACAAAGTACTGCCAAATGTATTTTTGAGTCTCTCATTTTGAGTCATAACTGTGTTTTCTTTGCTAAATACAAAAGAGAACTTCAGAATTTCACACAATCTGCTCACATACATTGTGTTTGTTTCCAGGCCAACAAATAGACGGTGCAGACAAAGAGCCCGTTGACAAGGTGAATTTAAAATTACTCTGCTCAACCAACAAATTGGTTTCTCTGGGAGCGAGACATGTCCAAACCTACACTTTATTCACGTTTGAATGCTACTTCAAATAGGGATGATTTGAAAAGTTGTGCCGACTAGCATTTACTGTTGAATTATTACAACTTGAAAGCAAACTCGCAACTGCAGAACCTTGGAAAATTTCTTGATTGTTGTCCAATCTCAGTGTTTTCACTGAATGAAACGATAAGAATTTAAATTGTTTTTCACAATGCCACAAATCTCTTGCTAACTATACTAAAAGCTGCTGAATGCACTCTTTAATAATTTATAACGACAAGGGATGTTATTAGACCTTGGACCAGAATTCAGACTCAGAAATGGTGGTGAATGCAGCATGAATTGTACCTTTTCTATGACTGGCATTTCTACTAGAACTGAAGTCTTTTTTCAAGGTGTTAATTAATTTTCCTCAGAGCGTAATAAATACTCCTCTATAAGGAAACCATCAGTAATATGTAGGTAAAATTAGAAAGAAAATGTGTTTATTACTCTTAAGTGAATTGTTTCTGGATTCCAAACAGCATGCAGCCTTCTTCTCCAAGCTGCTGGACTACCTCAACATGGAGCCCTTTGGCGATGCTCCAGAGGTCAACAATGGGCAACCGGCTCCCCTCCGGAAAATGGTCGGCCTGGAGAGCGTGCAGAGCCGGACCATGCAGGACCAAGTTCCCATCGACCACCACTGGCTGGAGAAGACCGTGGCCGAACCCGCGAAGGAAGGCGCCACCCTGCGGCTGAGCGGCGGGCCGGAGAGGCCTGAAGCGCAGGTGGACTCTGAGATCGAGAGGTGGATGCAGGGGGTTCAGGACCCGACGGGGAAGAAGCAGCTGGAGGAGCCGCAGAAGAAGGACATGAGAGTCAAAACCCAGCTGGTCCATGTCGGGGTGAAGGAGTTTTCCAGCAGAGGGAAGGACAGACACTTTGGCTACATTATCACTGGTTCAGAGTGAGTCCAACACACTGACACACACAACTGATGCTACGGACCAAAAGTGCACAAACAAAACAAGAAAGAATCATTAAAAAAAAAAACAAAACACCAAATTCGCAATTATGTATGCAACACATCCAAATTACAAATGAGGATACAATAAAATACCATAAAATGAGAGATGATTTTTGATTATGTGAGCAATCATATTTGATTTCTTAAGAACATGGCAGTGGTGTCATCTGGAAGAAAAGTGAACTGACAGTTTTCTAAATGTAACGTTGACGTTAGACATGAGTTTCTGTCTGTCTTGCTGGATGGACTGTAAATGCTGTGACAGCTGGGTAGAAACTGATAAAGCAGTTCTACCAGATAAAACATGACCTGTACTGTCCGTCTGAAAATCCGTGAGTGGCATGATTCTGTTAAGCCCTTTTTATAAAAACGGAATGGAAGTCAGCCAAGAAAAAAACCCAGTGAGGCTGCTGTTTCAGTCTCTAAAAAAATCAATTTTTTCCATATTAGTTATAACACATACTGTCCGCAGTTTTGAAGGTAAAATCTGAGCTATTGCGGAATTTTATCCAAAAATTAGAAAGTTATAAAGTTCAAAATGTATCAAATGTAATATAACCAAATAATCAATATCATGTTTTTCTAATGAAAGTTTACACACAGCATTAATCTATAACTAGCAATATTAAATAGAGATATTACAGCATTCAGATTCTTATTTCATGTTTAAATCATAATGTTCAGAGTAAGTATTGATTTTTTTTTTTTTAGCTAAATAAATCCAGACAGATGGGAAAATCCAGCTGGTGCTTGTGATTAGAAATAGAGGAATTAGACATTTGGTGTCTAAACAAATATTACTATAAATAATGCATACAAAATATGATTATGTCTGATAATCAGGAATCCTATCTGCAAATATTAGATGGTTAGTTAGAAGGTTTGGTTGTGACTGACTGCACTTGGTTGCACTGGTTCATTATGTTTTAATATAATTGTACTTGTCATGAATAAGGAGGTGTCTTCATTAGAATTTAAAGGTGTTTTATCTAGTATTTGTTGTGTCTTTGTGTTACCAGTTATGTGTTCTCCTCCTCAGTTGTCTACAATATTTATATAGAAACCAGTCTGGAGACAAACATGCGCTGTAAAAATATTTTAAAAGCACCTTCAGATGACAACAGCAACGGCTACCAAGCAAAACTGTACGATTAAAGTAAAATATCCTTATTCAGATGAAGTGGAAAAACAATAAATGTACAGACATTTTCACTGTTTTAGGAAATACACTGTTACTTTACAGGTTTTTCCTGAATCATTACAATAACACACCCTCAATAAAGTGATAGACCTAAACGCTCTGCAGTGAAGCACTGTTGTTTTGCAGGTTTTTACTAAATTATTACAATCAAACACCTTCAATAAAGTGTTAACACAAGCTAAGATTGTTAAAGAACAATCTTATTTTGGCACACAAATAAAGTGCACACCATCATCAATTCCAAAACACTTTTGTTTCATTTATTCAGATGAAAATTTACAATATCAACCACATAATTCTGCAGAACTCCCCCGGAGGAGCTGAAAAACTAGAACTTTCTATGTGTTATGACCCGGCTTATGGGTGCAACACAGAGTGGAGACTGAAACTAGAGTTTTTGAAAATAGAAGTTTTATTGTAATAAATAAATAAATACCTTAAGTAAATATCTACGTGACAAAATGCAAAAATATAAGCAGTCATGAGGGCATTATAAGCTCCAGCAGCGGAGTGTGGTGACAATGCAAGACTCCCTAGACATGTGTTTTCTTACGGTTAAGACAATTAAGCTCATTTATCACCCAAAAAACTGTTGCACTGTCACTGCAAAGACTGTAGGGTCACATAGGGGGCAAGATGCCTGGAAGATTAAACCAAACAAACAGATTCAAACAAGGGAGCAATGCATCTTTGTCTTTTAAAAGGTTTTTACATTATGTCGAATGTAATGAAAAAAGTTTTGCTTAATTTGAAACAAAAGATACACACAGAATTTCAATGAAAAAAAAAACACATTCACATAAAACTGATAATATTTACGTTAAATTTACAAAAAAAATGTTAAATTTGTAGTACGGGCATAAGCCTTTATATACTCAATACGTCAATTTAAATAAATTTGTATGTAATTTGAGGAATGGAAAAAATCTCTGTTTAAATAATATGATGCATTTTCTGAAAATAACAGAAAGAAATGCATTTTTCCATTAGTGGCACAATACTTAAAATAACAGTTGGGTTACTGAGTTACAGATAATGTCTGTAATTTTACCCAATTTTCTATAAAATTGAGAAAAAAAAACTACAACTGAAAACTACTAGACTTATTTTCCATAAAAATAGAATTTTTTTACAGCGTGATATGGGACATTCCATGATGATTCTCCTTAAACACATAAACATGTACTAATTAAATAATAATAATAAATAGTAATAGTAAAACCTGCGCTAATGTAGACTTGAATGTTCATGAATTGCATTTATGTTATCTGTGGCTTGTTTTATATTGTTTACATCAGTTCAGACACATGCATTAGTCTAATGTATATCAATAATCTTGGTTTCTTTATTCGCTGCTCTCAAAAACATGTTTTTTAAGTTGCTTTCTCAATCTTAAGGCTCGATATTGTAGTTCCTAGTTTTTGCTCCACCCACCAGCCGTCATACTCCTGGACCCATTTCAAGGCGGACTCATTTTACTTACCTGAACACCGAGCATTCATCTGCTTTGTTCGCTCACTTTAAACTGCCTTTAAGAGACGCAAATTCTGTCAAAACCTCCCACATGTTCACGTCTTTGTGGAGAAGGATACTGTAGTTGGAAATCCTCAGTGTGTGCTGTACCTGATTACAATAGCGGCGATGATAAATCCCTCAGTGTGTGGGTATTACTGTGCTGTGTTACAGCTTTAATGATGATACTTTGTCAGGAAGGGTAGCCAGGCTCCCTCTCTCTCCGGCTCTCTTACCTCTCACTCAGCTCAGGCTCAGCAAAGATAAGTTCCTATCGACTGTGTCTTCGCCTCTGGCCCGCTCTCAAATCCCTTTATGGCGTTATCAAGTCCAGTGTCAGTGGGTTGTCCTTCACCTGTTCAACAGCGGAGTCTCATAGAGGTCCGATGGGTACAGTCTTTGTCACCGTACTGCCACACAAATAGGAATAGCAGATTAAGACGTAAACACACAATATAGGTGAGTATGTGCCAGGGGAAAGAAGCAGGTCACCTTCTGAGTGAAATATCTTCCTCCTCCTTGTCTCTCCTCGGCCCACCGAGTGGACACCTATAGTTGGCCTATAGAGGCGTCTCTGCATTCGCTGCAGACCTCATGATTGCACAGTTGTTATCCCCGGCTTCTTCGCACCCTGCAGTGTGGCTACGCAAACCTGCTTATCTGACAGCTCCTGACATTGTGGCGGTGGTAGTGGGGGGTTTGGGGAATAGAGGAAAGGAAAGGAGGGTGGTATACATGGAGGGGGAAGTGGGAAAGGTATGGATAGAAGAGAAAGAGACAGAGAGAGAAACCCAAGGGGAAAAGTGCTAGCATCAACAACCAAGTCACTCCTGGAGCTCTCCAGTTGCTAGAATTACCGCAGAGGGATGCAAACGTGTCTGGAATTGCTTCGGTGAATCTTTAACTTTCAAAACCTCCTCAAAAAGTGGAGGGAAGAAAAAACCTCCCACTCTCTCAAAGGTGGAGTGAATCAGCCACTTGTGCACGGTACACTGTTCTGTTAGAGAAAAGCTGCTGTAATGTGGTGTCAAATGCGGGCTAAACAAAATATTTCAGCATAATTCTGACTGGAATACGTCGCAGAAAAACCTCCTTTTTTAACTTGAGATGATGCCGAGTGTCTGAAAAAAACGCCACGTATAAGTGATATTGCACTCAATACTCAGTGTTGCATGAAATTGTTTCCCAGTTTATTTCACATTTCCCTGCTATGGAGTGGTAACAAAATTTGAACAATGTCTCATTATGATCCATGACTTCTTGGTGCATGTCACCTTGCAGTCACTCGGCAGCCTTAGTGATTCCAGGTTAAGCTGTCAGCAATAAAGTAGCTTTCTAAGTGTGTTTGTGTGGATGCCCTTCTCATTTCCTCCGTACGGCGCGCTGGCCAGCAGATTGCCTTTGTTTGGTCTATTTCCTTGGCGATTTACTCTCTGAGTGAGAGAGCAGCCGTGGACTGAGCTGAGATGAGGCATGGCTTTATCAGACCACCATTACACTTCACCTCCATTCCATTTGCACCTTATTATTCTCATCTCACCGTGAGGGCGCGTGCACGGAGTGTTTGTGTACTCGCTGTTATCATGTTTTTACTTTGAGCGTACGTGCGCGCCCGGAGAAAGCAAGTGAATGTAGGTGAAAGAAGAAGAAAGATGAGGGAAGGGGAAGGGAGAGAATGGAGTGTCCATATGATACAGCCATTACACCTCATGCAGGTTCCATTTGCACCTTATTGTTTGTCTCATTGCTGGGAAAAAGCAGGTGATTTACCAGGCCTGAAGAGGCAGCTGATCCCTTTTCCCTTGGCACACACTGCTTTGTGTGTTTGCTTGTGCTTGTGTGTGTGTCTATGAGTGTGCAAATGTGTGCAGTACATCCATTCAGACAGCCATGGCTTTGCGTGTGTGCAATGACCCATTTGTGGGTATGAATTGTGGCAATATCTCCCTAAAAAAATAGTATTTTAACAGCTGAGTGGCTGCGGGTATGTTGCACGGGTGTGAACTTCCAAATGTGACGCCTCGCTGTGTGTTTCCTCCCCCAGCTCCCTCACCACTGACCAGGGCTTGGACCTGATGGAGCGTCTGACCCAGAGACTGAGCCTCCACGCCGCCGATCTCACCCAGCTCTCGTACGTACAGACACAAACATCCCCCACTGTCACATATAATGATTCTCCTCGCAGTTTACAAGCTATATATCGAATAAAGGATAATTGGCCGCATTTAGAGTATTTGAAATGGTTTTGTTTTGTGCCTTTGAGCTCAGAGAAACAGAGTGAAGGTTGTCCAGTCGCTTCGAGGATTGTTTGTGTGAAAACGCTATGCCACACTGCCAGAGACTGTAGGCGTTTGTTGTTTTTCTGACCTTTTGCAGTGTTTGACTTCTCGCAGGGAGAGAAATCAGGCCTAATTACCTCCAGACACACACTGATGTCTCCATTGTATTCAAAACACTGCCTCGCCACTATTGTCACTGTACGCCTTGTCAAAAAGAGAGCAGTCAAGCCATCAAACGATTTTTAGTTAGAGGCAAGGAGAGGAAGAGAGAGAAAGGGAAGCAGCAGTGGATAGAGAGATGGAAATAGAGAAAGTAGTCCAGCAGGAGGCGGTTAAAATATTAATGAGCAGACGAACTGTCCTTGAACCCAGGCTGTTTTGTGCTCGTACCATGGTTCTGCTGTACATTTGGTGTCAGACCATGTAGGAGGCAGAGGAGATGTGTTCGCCTAAGATCTGACAAGCCTTTCAAGACGCTCCTGCAGGAGAAGTGAAGTCTGGGTGGTTCAGTAACACCCACAGCATATGAACACCAAAGCCGCTGCACTGCAGTGCGCGGCTACACTGCAACTGTAGATACAGAGTATTTTGGCTCGGATAATAGTTACTGAGAGGGAAAACTGTCGGTGTGTTCTGTGTCTACTGTTCGTGCTTTGAAAACACACACAGTGACCTCAAAATAAATGCAACCAAGGAGGCGTTCTGATCTCTATCTTTAAAGCCGGAACAGCACGACATGTAATCGTGCCGGCACTGATTTAGTTAATCTGGTTATTGCACCTGTCATTTCTTATCACTCTGATTCAACTACTGACGCACAAAATGATTAATGTCATTATGGGGACGCTGATGAAATCATTCACAAACAAAACACTTTTTTTCCCCCAATTAAAAGTAGTAACACTTAATCACAGGACTGCTACAGCTCCTGCTGCACTCTAAAAACAAAGGTTTACACTCAAGAAAAAAATTAAAGCAACAGTTTCATCAGTTTTTCTTTAGTTACGGCAATTTCTGTAGAAATTATGTTCAACCAACATGTTTTAATAAGTTGCAGGAACTAGTCTTTATAGTCAGTAGTGTTTTGAATGACCAGTTGCTTCATAATTGGTAGCATAAACAAGAGCTTTTATATTTTTACAGACTTTCTGAACTTAAGGTAGAGAAAAAAAACTGACCAAGCCAATTCAATAACTTTTAAAAACTTCTATTTCATTTTTAAATGGATTAACACAGACATTTCAGTTTAAATTACTCACAATATTAAGTTGGTATAATTACCAACATTAAAATATCAAGACAACTCATCAAAGCAATCTTTGCAACTTAAAAGGTTTATGTAAATCAGTAAATCTGAATATTTATCATCTAAGCAAGCATTTAAATAAGCAGTGGCAATGGGTCACGACTTATTTTTTAGTGTATTGAAGAGTTACTTTTAGTTAAAGTGCAAAAAAACATACTATTAAAACTAAAAATACTCACTTTTCTGATCAAAAATGGTGCTAGTATAATGATAGATAGTATTGCTGACAAATTCTGTGTGGTTATAATACTCTGAAAAAAAGAGCTCAGTGATGATTCCAAATTATTTTTCATTTAGTATTCCTGAAACCCTTTTGTATTTTGTTTTTGTTCTGCAAGACTGAGGTAATTGTTCAGAACAAATTTTGTTCTGAACAACCAAAATTGGTTACGGTGGTTCTTGGCAGCCCGGTCTCACACCAAATTATATAACAGCTACATTAGTCCACAGTGCAAATGTTATTTTCAGTTAAAAAAAAGGTGTAAAATTTTGAGATTGTTGTGTTTCTTAAGGGCTATTCTTGACCTGGGACCTGCACAACCTAAAAAAAACACCTGAAGAATTTGCATGGGTATATTTTAGCCCAAACCTTGATGTTTTTCCTAAGACTAACCAAGTAGTTAGTAATGTTTGCATGAAGAAAAACAAGCAGAGACTAAAAAGTGCAACAAAAAACAGTAATCAAACATTGACACTCAAGGAGAAGTGTAAAATGAAAAGTCCCACACAGCACTTGATTTCCAGTCTCCTAGGTAAAAATCCTGTGTTTGATTAATCCCTCCACCACTACTCCAACCTTGTAATGCCAAGTTTGTTGCTCTTTTTATGTGCAAAGTCGTGTGACATAGACACACGACAGACGAAAATGTTAAACCAAAACAACATCTCACAATTTGACAGCTTTTATAGTGAATCTGTTATGTAGCTATTTCACATTTTGACTTGAGTCAAAGTTTACCTGGAATGTAATGACATGCATAAACACAGCTATATTGAATTAAATGTCATTATATCACAATATTTTGTATATGTTTACTATATTTTCAGATGGCCAGGGTATTCCTTCAAACCCCTAAAACTCTCTGTGTGTCAAAGTTGCATATTTGATTTTTTTTCCCCATGAAATTAGTCCATGCTTGCATTAAAATTGGCTCAGATGTAACTTTACATTGTTGCATGCAGATCTATGAACGCAATACTCTCTTTCCTCCCACTCACTGCAGCTCGAGCACACCAGCTCACCTATGACTCTGTTCAAACACTGTAAAACTACTCTACACTACACTATGGCAAAATCTAATATTGCAGTTATTCAATCATATATGTTCCAACCGAAAACCAATTTTGAAGAAGAATAATGACACAGAAGGCCACACACTGCAAGTTAACAAGATAGTTTTTTGGGGTTTTTTTTGGAGGTTTGTGATGTAAGAAACCCTGAAAGTCTGAATCCGTCTTTCTGAGACTGTCATCAGTATATTGCAGTTTTAAGATGAAAATGCTCAGCCGTGGTTTTGACTCCTTATTTCGCTTTCTAGCACATCAAAACACCACATGCACATACTCACAATGTAAAAACTTCACTGGAGGGGGTCTTTAACGCAATTTATATCAAAATTAATTTTCTTGGACTCATAACTCAGCCACATCTAAATGCACAGACATGATTCTCATATTTTTACATTCAGTATGAATGTTAAACCATCCATCTCCAATGTCCGTCGTAAATCAATCATAGAACTACAGAACTTGGTTTTCTTTAGTTTTAAGTGTTAAAGTAACCCAGTGGCATTTCTCTGTGCATCCATGGTCACAGTGCAAACAACTACTCACGGCTTATTCAGTGTATCTGTATAAAGGGGAACACAGTACGAATTGTATGTTCTACAGTGCAGTGCATTTGCGAGTATATATATTGTTGTTCACAGCACATTTAAGTGGTTAAGCCAGTGTAAAAGCCACAGAAGAGCTCACTCTGTCTTACACCTCGTATTGACACACTTCTATAGAGAAGACAAATACAGAAAATGTCGTCTCTGTCTGGCTTGTTTATCTCGTTCTTTTTCCCCTTTGCAAAGTAATGAAAGCGCATTCATGTAGAAACAGCCGAGGCGAAGGACATGACGCAAGCTCATTGTGCCTCTTGCTGCGCGGCCTCGACAGGTGAGTATTTGAAAGCCTCTGTCTGAATATGAGTCGTCTGGAATACGAGAGCTGGGTCAGAGCACGCCGCCCTGCTTCGGGGGCCTCTCGTCGTTCCCTCGCTCTGATGAGCCCTGATAGTAAGAGACGACAAGAGATACTCAAATATGACAACAGGCGGGCGGAGATGACTTCCGGACAGAGCGTATAAGAGGAGGAGGCTGGATTTTTTAGATTTTTTTTTTTCTGTGTGCGAGTGTGTGTTGTTAAAATTTTCAGACACAATTATGTTTGAGCTTGCTATTACAGTAATCAGGAAAAAAAAATTCCCCCTTTCAACAGAGATTTGAAATAGCAGTTCTGGGTGATGATGGGCTGGAGATAATATGTGCCTCTTTTTTTCTTTCTTTCTTTTTTTTTTTTTTTAGATGACGTAAGTGTTTTGCTCGTCAGAAACACTAGGGGGAGTGGGACACACACTCACAAGTTCGGCCGTACTCACACACAGTCTGTGCAGGAACACACACACACACACACCCTTGCTGCCAATATCCCGCCAACCAGCCTGCACACACACACACACACACACACACACACACACACACACACACACACACACACACACACACACACACACACACACACACACTCATCTCGTCCCACCAGCAGAGCTAATATGAAGTCCAAGCTCACACGTCCGATAACACAGGAGACAGTGTGAAGTCCTCCAGATAACTTATCTATCTTAACTTCATCTCCCAACTGTGGCAGTGTTTGTCCCCTGCCAGTATATTTAAATAAGGTTTGAGCGTGGCTTGGGGAAAAAAAGAAGAAATAAATAAAAAAATCACGTCAGTTCAATTTGAGATGCATTGAGATCTCAGGCGGAGCACCTTCGGCCGGGGAGAATGGAGGCAAGGGCAAAGATTGTGGAAACATTGACATTTACGAGAGCAAACAGAGTCCAGGTGAAGGCCGGGCCTCTCTATGTGTGTGTGTGTGTGTGTGTGTGTGTGTGCAGGAGCATGTGTGTGATCATGTTCACAAATGCAACGGTGCATGGTCGGGTCCGTCTGTCTGGCAGTATTGGCTCATACATCGCTCCTGGCCGAGGGAGTGTCGCTGCATCTGTAGCGGGGCTGACTGATGGTGAACGGGTCTGGGTGGCAGCACTCTGGCAGTCTGATGAATCTGCCTCTCTGTCGTACAGTCTGGCAGCGAGTGCACTAAAAATGTACTCTCCAGGACATAGCAGTTCAGACACGATGACGTACTGAAAGGTTTCGGTGGCTTGGTGGAAAAGCGGGGCGGGTTTTCACAGTTACTTATTGTCAGCTGTCAGTAAATTCTCGACTAAACATTGGCCCCATCTGTCCGTGAGCTTGTTATTGTATCTATTTTATACAATATCTGGGTTGTTAAAGTCAGATTTTACCTCCTAAATCAGGTATATAGTATAATACTCTAATTTAAAGAGTGAGGTGAACGTTAGCTTAGCTTAGTGTAAAAACTGGAAGGAGCCCAAATAACCCCTCTACAGGTCACTGATTAACACAGCTCTGAAAGGGTCACTATACAGTATGTGCCAGACTATTTCTTGAGTTGGGAATTTCTGCTAGTTTCCAGGTTTTATGCTGAGCTAAGACAGCTATCTCCTTGTAGCTTCATATTTTTTGCACAGGCATTGGGAGTGGTATCGATTTACTCGTCTGACTCTCAACTGTGACATAAATGAGCTTTTGAACTTTTGGTTTTCCATAAATACTGAACTATGTCTGCATTTAAACAATCCAGTGGCAACCTAAAGAGCGTTCAAAGAGCTTAAACCTTCAGGCCCTTGTTTCCCTACTTCTTTTTTTGCATCCAAAAACCAAATCTGCATGAATATCTCATGGTTTCTTCCTTCTATACATAGATTTATGAAAATTTGCAAACAGTAACAATAATCTAAAGCCCTTCACAAAAGTAAAACATGAAATAAAATCCACATTTCCATTGCGTTGTAGATTCAAGGGTCCTCTAACAGTCAGTGGTTGACTGGAGTAAATGTGAAAATACTTGGAAAATGTCCAACCCAGCAGCATAATTTGTAAACTGGCACTGTATTGGTTTGTTTAATGCGTGCTGTGATGTCAGTTTTATTTTCATAAAAATCAGATGAAACATGCAAAATAATTGTACAACAGAAATCTTCCATTTAAAGTACCTTATTCTTTGCCCCCAAAGTCTTGTTTTGTTAAAGCAAGTGACAAAATCTGCTGTTACAGTAGAAAAAAAAAAAGATACAGTCAATTATACACAAACAAATCAGGCCGCTTTGAGATTTTTCTACAAATATGTGTCAGTAAGAGTACATGAAAGCTGACAGAAGCGAAGACAGTTCCACTCATAATACAAATTGTTGAGACAAGTTGAAATTTTCCCACCTCGATGGCAGATTTTGCACTTGTTTTAAGAATATGAGCCACATAGGACTGAATGCAACGCATGATAATAAGCAGATTGCTCAGTTCTGGCATTTTAAAAGTCTCACTGACTTCAAGGGGTGATGCATCTGACTCGTATATTGATCATTTGTTTACTCGTGCCATGTGTTCATCATCATCTCAGGTGTTACTGGTTTAATTTTCATTTTTACAAAATCTGAGGAATATTATCTCACTGCTCCATTCCAGTATTACCATATTTCTTGCTGATTTTTCCCAGTCGGGTTCTTAATTTCTCCTGTTTCCTTGTTGAGCTCTATTTTGAAAGAGAGCTACCATTAGGGCTGTGAAGTTGCTGCTTATTTGTAATTTTAGCTGTTAAAAATCTCCCTTTCCAGCTGTTTAAAGAAATATTTTCATTTGGGATGCTGCACTAGACACGAGTAGTTTTTTTTTCTTCTACGCATTGCTGCGCTTCCCTGACCATTGCTGAGAGTTCTTACAGTCGGCTGGGGTTGTTAGATTTTATTTCATGGCCAACCTCGGGGACCTTCAACATTTATTCTGCTCCAGGGAGAGAAGTCTGTAGCTGACTCCTGCCCAGACAGAGGAGAATGAGTGCATGGAGTGCAGGCAGGTTACTGTAGGTGAAAAGAAAACAAGGTGCTCAGTTGATGACTGTACTTTGCTCTTTGGCCAAATCCAAACTGAAAAGAAAAGCCAAGCTCATGATCTTCCGCATGTTTTTTTCTGAAAGGGTATTTACAGTTTCTCCTCTTATTATCGATGCCCTTTATCAGTTTCTGCATGCAGTGTCGAGTTAAACATAGTTGAACTTTGAAACAGCTGAGTGACACTTTGGGAAATGTGATCTTTTGCTTAGAATGAGATGAGAAGATCGATACCACTCACAAATCAGTCCAGTAAATATAAAGGTTACGGTCAGACGCAGGTTAACTTAGTTTAGCATAAAGAAAACTGGAAACTGGAGAAAATGGCTAGTCTGACTGCAACAAAAACCCACAAAATCCACCCACCTGCATGTCTAAAGCTCACAAAACAGCACCTTATGTTTTGTCTGTGTAACCTGCAGAAAAACCTATATGTATAGTCTGGTCAAAAAAATAGTCCCACGCATTGTCTCGCCTTATACATTTTGTTTTTTTGTATGGCATAAACGGACAAATACAAGTTTCCATACTGTTTCCAGTCTTTACGTTACGCTGACCTAACCTGCTGCTGGGTTCATATTTACCAAACCAATAGCATATCAATGTCCTCGTCTAATCCTCGTGAAGACACTGAATATATGATAATGATAAATGGTTTGCACTTACTTTGCACCTTTTAAAGAGGGCTGCGGCTAAGGATTTATTAATCTGTCAATCTGTTTTTATCATTAAATAAATGACATTTGTTTATTATGAACTAAGATTATTTACCAGTTTTGTTGCAAATTCTCTTCTATTCTGTTTTGTCGATTAATTGATCACTTGTTTGGTGTATAAAATGTCCAAAAATGGTGACAAACAGCGATTGGTGTTTCCCACAGCCCAAAATGATGTCTTCAAATATCTTGAGGAGGAAAGATAACTGAAAATATTAACATTTGTGAGGCAGAAATCTGAGAATTTAGGTCTTTTTTCAGAAAAAAAAAAGCTCAACCAGGTTAACCGATTGTCAAAATAGTTGGCGACTGATTAAACGATTAACAACTAATCTATTGATCAATCCATTATTGAAGGTCTACTTAACCATAATGAGTCCTAGAAAGCACTTTACAATGTCATTCATCCATTCACGCACACACTCACAGACCAGTGGCAGCAGCATTTCCTGCCACTGGAAGCAACTTAAGGCGGCTGTGGAATACTGGAATGTTTTTGGAATACTTCTTAAAATGTCCAGCTGTTCCTCTTAACTACAGCTGCTGATTTTGTTCCTCCTTTGCTGTGAATCTTGCAGCGTCCTGGGTCCTGCGCTGACGTTCAGAGTTGGCCAAAACCCCAAGAACGTGACCACCGCAGATCTAGTTCAAGTCGCAGGTAAGCGAGCTCCGTATTTCCTTTCTTCCATCGCCTTCGCACAATCATCCCGTTGACAACCTTCATTGCGATTCATCTCATTTTTACGAGCCAGACCACTTTGTCACCGTCTGGGCTTCAGTAAATGAGAACACAGATTAGTCTCTCCAGATACAGTAGATAGACTGGTGTTCGCCTTGTTCAGACAAACCCCTGTCCCTAAGAAGATTATCAACACTGTGCGATGACAGATGACCATCAGTTACAGAGATGATGAGCTCGCCACACACACCTACTGCTTCTGCACACGCACACACTCAATACAATACACAGGACAGTTTATTCGGTCTTCTATTACGTCCAGCAGGCTGACAGGTTGGAACAGGCTCGTAGCGACCAATCAGTCAGAGTGTATGCTTCTGTGTGAGCCTGCATGTATGCACTTGTTTGATGTGGACTGATGGAGAAGTGTCACCCGCAGAAAGGAGGTTGTCAATATGCCTCCGCTTCCCCCCTGTTCGTTGTCTGCGCTCCGATCAGCACCCGTGTCGGAGTGTGTGTGTGCATGATGTGTGTCGGTGTCCTTGCTTTGGTTGGAAACGACTTTGAGAAGCACAGCAATACTCCCTACAGTCAATATCATCCAATATCACCCCACTGGAATCAACATGGCGGTGTTGTTATTGGCAGAAATGTGTTGCTGCTCCAGTTTTTCTGCGCTGCGACGTTTTTTTGGCACTGACTCGTTCGCTATTAGGGAAGCGCTGGGTGATGACTGACGATACAGATTCACCGCAAGAAAAGGCGGGTTGAGCTTCAGATCGGCGGGTTACAGGGGTGTGTTTGCGCACGTGTGTGTTTGGTGGATTACAGTGTGTCTGTATTTATTCCTCGCCGTCAATCCCACTTCTGCAACGTTTGTTTAACAAAACGATCAAATGAGCAAATATCACGAGCGCTGCATGCATGAGGTTTTATCATTATACTGTATCATAATCTGTTTTTTTCTGCCTTTATCTATAGGTTTTCTACTTCTTCACGTCTTTTTTTTTCCATTCCTCTCTTGTGTAACTGACTTTGATGAGGTGGCATGTGGCGAGAACTAATGAAAGGCGTGAGCAGGGCTGAAATGTCAGACCAAATGTTAAGTCAACATGATCATCAGCCTGACCCGTGTTGATGAATTATGAATACAGACCACCTGAATAGCAATTTGTAAAGGCGAGCAGGAGCTTATCAAACTACTTATAGTTCGGATATATTCTTCTTTTATCCCAAATGATCATTTCAGCTCTGAAATGTATTTAAAAAGTGGCACTTTGACATAGCAGAATGCAGCATCATGTGCTCCCCCACTGACCTTAGATCGAATCCTGCCGGAGCTTTATCGCCTCTGCCCCCTCCTACCTTGTTGCCCCCCTCTTCTATTCCCACCACAGTGTGAAGTGGTGCGGACTTCCCCACTCTCCTCCTGATATTAAAAAAAACAGTCCAAAGTAAATGCAAAACTGTCCCTCTCTTGCTGTTTTCCGGCTCCAAAATGAGCATGCTTGACATTGAATTCAATGCGACATGGCAACGGTGTGGTGATTTCAAAGTAGTTACCAGATTGTGGAGCAACAGCGTGGTTAAAGTGCAGTCTGAAAATCAAACTGACACCCACATGCAGTGGCCACCTGGGTAATCCTGGCTGACCTTTGCCTTATGTGTGACTGTGCATAAATGACGCGGCCTCCTAATGAACTCATCAAAACCCCTGCTGGATTCTGTGCTCAACCTGCTGCCGAGAGCTGCACATTTATTACTGTTATGAAACTGGGAAGCCAAAAACTGGAAATGATGCAGAAAATTCAGCAAATACATTCTTCTTTTTAGCTGATTAATAACCACTGAAACAGGTCTAATCAGTCACTTATCATCAATATGTGAGTGCACAACCATGTTCTTAATATATTTGAATTTTGCATGATAAAGTAGTATTTTTTAGGGGTTGCAGGTATTGATTTTGCTTTGTCAAAGAATATTTTCACTTACAGAAGCACATTATGTGACAGCTTGTCATAATATTATAACAACTTGTAAATGTTCAGGATTTTTCCTTGATAAAGGATTTACAATTGTTGTTGATCAGTTTTCCTGTTGACTAAATGGTTTGGCACTGCAGGGGATATTTTGTATTTACTATTTTGGCAACAAACTGTTCAATTCTGCTTTGAAAAATGCCTGTTGTAAGTTAGATGAAGTGTTTTAAAATCAGATTTGAAAGGCTGAAAGTCAAATTACTTTAACATTTTTAATTATCCTGTTGACTAACATGTGACTGTGTCCAAATATTGTCTAAACTGTATATTTGCTGTCAGAGCTGTAGCTAACACTGTGTTACTCTATTTTTGTTATCAGTTAATCAGTCAAATGTATAAAATGTCAAAAATATTTTTAAAAAATGCTTTGCACAAGTTCTGAGACCATTTTTAAATGTCGTATCTTGTTCAACTAGTCGTCCAAGGACCTAAAATAATAATTTTTCAGTAATATAAAAGTAAACAATGAAGCTGAAGGAAGATTTTTTAAAATCATTTTCTTGGAAAATGACATGATTTTTGTTGATTTGTTCCTAAAGGACAAATTTTCCAACATTGAATATTGTATATTTACCATTAGGGCTGCAAGTAATAATCATATATGTCATATAAAACATCTAAATGAAGATATTTAAAAATATTTCCTTTAAAATGACTTGATTTTTGTACGTTTATTCCTAAAACAACATTGCTTTCTCTGTTAATTTAGTGTTAGGGCTGCACCTAATGGTCGTTTTCATTATCCGTCAGTCTTCCTTTATATTTTTAGATTAACACGTTAACTGCTTAGCCTCTAGAATGTCAAAAAACCTAGTGAAAAATGCCTGTCACAAGTGCTGAGAGTCAGAGGCATATTATATACTAAAGCTCCACTGGTGTTACCTTGACTGTACTCTGCAGTGTCTGAAAGAGGTTAATATGGCTCTGCTACATTCTGCTGTCCATCTATCTGCCCATCAATTCTATTTGATGCGTTCAATGCTCCATTGAAAAGAATAGACAAAGAGACTCGGTTGAAAGGCATGGACAGTATAGAGGAGATTTGATAACTCATTGAAAAGCATCTTTTAGGCAGCAGGTTCTTAGCGCCTGTGTGGTGAAAGGCCTGCTGGGAGGTCTGACTGTATTAGTGGAGGTAGAGGCTCTTGTGTTCTGCTCAACTGGAAAACCGCAGGACAAAGACCCGCACTGCCTAATCCCTGCTCGGCAGCAAAACAAAAGAGAAAGCTGCTGCTTTATCAAAACTACAAGGCATTCTGTGTGTACGTGTTTGTGCGCGCGTGTGCAGATGCGTGCGTGTGATATTTTTTTTTTTTTTTTTTTTTGCAGCTGTGTTCGTACTGTGCCAAGAAAATGATTTATTCAATATTTGATGAAGTGGCAGCCAAGCTGTTAAAACCAGTGTTGAAATGTGTTGTTTAGAACTCTACTTTTTTTGCCTTCTTGTTTCCTCTCAGTGATTTCTAAACACGTAAATCGCCTTCAGTTGGGGGGAAAATAGATCTGCCAGAACTGCTTTTGCTCACTGTAAAGCGGCGTTTTGTAGCTGGTGATGGATTTGATCCACTTGCATGTTTGCGCACTTCGCAGGGAGTAGGTGGATTAGATGTGTAGGAAGGGTGTTTTTGCTTCATAAAGTGTCTATATTTATGTCCTGTCATTATCTTTTTGTGTGTCTGAGCCTCGGTGCATCATTTTTCTGACACATTTCTGATTCGCTGCTGCTGTTATAACTACTCTTAAATGCTTTTCATTGGTCAGCGAGTTTGTGTTTGGTTTGAAAACTGACGCCTCATGACTTGGTGACTTGTCTCCCAACTGGGATCGAGGATGTCCAGGCCAAACACCAGGGTGAGTGAGAGGATATGTGTGTGTTAAGAGAGGCTGTAGGTGGTGGGTGGGAGCTGGGTGAGGACGCTCCTATTGTCTCGGCTGTCACGGCTGGGCGACCCCGGAGCCCCTCAGAGCCCCTCAGAGGCCTCAAAGGCCCCAGAGGCCAGGCCACAGCAATGAGTCCGCAGGCCCCCAGGCCGTGAGAACCCCGGCCCTGGTCAATGAGCGCTGGCAGCCTGGGGACCCTGGGAGCAACTTGCTGGGCCATCTGGAGTAGAGAGCAGAGACCCTGACACACGGCTGTCACCCGAGGGAGACACGCAGAGACGTGGACGTAGACAATGTCTGCCCCCGTGTTTCTACGTATCTGCCTCACACGCACACACACACACACACACGCACGCACGCACGCACGCACGCACACACGCACGCAGACCCACACACTTTCACTCACATGTAAGTGACAGCAGCAGAATGGAGGTTGGTGGCGAGTGAGAAGGAAAGTGGTGGTGAGAAAATTCCTGGATATTTTAGGAGCAGAGACAACAAGTGTGTTTCCATCCACCTGTTTTTATGTGCATTTCAAATTTGTGCAAAGAAAAACATGGAAAATTAGAAGCAAATTGTCCACCCAGAAAGCTTTTGCACTCGGCTGAGGTGCAACAGTGTGCAAATGCAAACAGATTTGCAGTAATAAATGACGACTTTAATGACTTTAAGATCTGCTGGAGTTTCCACTTTTCTGCGACCTGGATGCAGACAGACAAGTTGTGAACTCACTTTTGACATACATTTTTTTCATTTTTGCTCTTTCATTTACAACAGATGATTAACGTTCAACACTCTGAATGTGCACATGTATTACTTCTTTTTAAATTGCCCCCAGGGGACAAATAAAGTTTTTATAATTGAATTTAATTGCTTCTTTCACTAGTGGGACCTGTTGATTGTTTTCATTTATGTGTGTATACTTCAGTGCTGCATGGATTTCTGGAGGACGAGATGCTGACTGTATTTATACATTGTACTCGAGAGGGTCTTGAATAGATTTATTGCTGAGGTAATTTATTACTGATGTTACCCTTTCCTCTTTTATCTGCTTAATTTGTTTATCTTGTGTATCTCCTTCACTGTAATAGCAGATGCAGCTGGATGCTGCAAGTAGTATATATGCTATGCTTTTAGGGAGTTAAGGCATTCACATTATAGCATTTTTGCCATTTCGTGTTAATTTCTTTGGGATGCATTTATGGTTCTTAATATATGGAGTGTTTTGTAGCTTTCTGTATGTCAATCAGTGGAAGTTCATGCTCTGTTAGTGCATTGACAGTGTTGATTGGTGGCGCAGTAAGATGGCTTCGCTTTGTCACAAACTATTTGCCTGATGAAGGTCTACCATCAAAACATTGCGGATGGATGTATTTCTGCAAGTTAGACAGAGTGCTGGAGTCTATTCAGTTCACTGACGTCATCTCATTGCGTCCTCTTCTTCTGCTGAATGGCACCCTACTGGAAAAACACCGCCAGCAGCTGTTTATTTTGATGCACCCTACTCCAGTGTTCACAAAACGGCAGGGGATGCAAACGCACATTAGTTTGCATTTTCTTTTTTCCCATATTTTTGTTAGCATTTGCTCCTCATTCGGATGCGAATCGGAGAAGTTTTCCCTTAAAGCCAGTGGAAGCGACTTCAGCACTTTGTGGGCAGGTGTAAAATGTACCACGCTGTCTTGTTTTGTTCTAAAAACATGAGAGCACCTGCCTAAATATAACTGGGTTCCTCTTCTGTGTCACTCCGTCCGTCTGCCTGATTCTGTCTGTCTGTCTTGCCTCTCTTCTCTGGGAAGGCCTGGTTTGCTCTCTAATCTGCTTGCATGCACACACACTCTCTTTCCACACACCTATGCGGACAACTCTAAAGTGAAAACACAGTAGCGGTGGCTGCATAATGGTGCTAGCTACCATTTGAGTGGTGAGTGGTAGTCTTTTCCAGCTGAGCAGATTAGCATAGATCTCCCACGCAGACAGAGTTGACCTTCACTCTGGCAAACACTTGTCAAAATGCCAGCGATAATTACCTGCTCTCTTCGCAAACAGCACAATGGTTTATCCACCTGCATCTCCGGCGTGGAGGACGGATCTGTAGTGCTATAGCGGCCCGTTTTTGGACATACACTGCTGGTAAAGGTAATATAAGCCACTGGCATTCCTGCGTGACACGTGTGTTTGTGTGCTGCTTGATATCCTAATATTTACCATTCAGAAGTCAGAAAACCGCCGGAGGATCAAGAAATAAGTGTGAATTCCATTTTTCTTGAATGTTGCCACCGCTTTCAGCATGCTCATGTCCGGACACATATGGCTGAAATGAAATTAGTTTTGTCAGCATGGGTTTGTCACTATCAAGATCGAAAAAAACCTGCTTTTTTTTTTTACCCCCCACCTCCCGCCTCAAATTCAACAAAAGCTCGGTAGCAGCTGTGTCGGATGCTGGATTGTCTGAGTGTTCATGCCTTAACATCTGTATCAATGAGCGTAGAGGTCAGAAAACAACCCCATTCCTCCCCCTCTTGTCCCTCTCTCTCTCCTCCTCCCCTTATTCCCCTCCCTCCCTTGGTACTCTCCTCTCGCCTCCTCATCACTGGCTGCCCTCTCTGGTTGAGTGCTTGAATGTGCTCAGTTCGGTGATCAAAGTCTTCCTCAGTCTCTTCTCCTCCATTGCCCCTGGCTCTCTGTGCATGAGTGTGTGAGAAACAGTGTGTGTGTGTGTGTGTGTGTGTGTGTGTGTGTGTGTGTGTGTGTGTGTGTGTGTGTGTGTGTGTGTGTGTGTGTGTGTGTGTCATTCAGCTGCAAGCCCAGCTCTCAGTCGTCTAAACCGTCACTCTCACTATCTTCTTTCAGTCTCAGTAGTACCTTTCCAGGCTCCCTTGCATCATTTTCCTGTCTGCTAGAGGGCATACACAAAGACACACACACACACACACACACACATATACATATCTATACTCACACACACAAACAGAAGTCTACAGTGAGGCTTATTCGATGTGACACATCTCACTTTTCTCCCTCAACGTTTATGCATTGTTGATCTCGGAAACGTTCGCTGTCTCTTGCAATAGGTAAACCGCAATTTATTCACTCCACACATGCTTTTGTGTGTGTGCATGTGTGTCTGCATGCTGCAGGGAACTAGATAACCAGAGTTGTGTGACTCACAGTAAGCTGCTAAACATTTTTGCTTTGTTTTAGTGGAAACTTTCTGTCTCAAGCAGGGTGTTAAATATCTTTTTAATTCCAAGGTCATGATGCTTCATCCTCTTCTTCTTCTGCTGCTGCCTCCTGAAGTGCCTCCAGGAACAGAAAATATCTCAAATTGTCAAAGACAGCTATTAAAAATGCTCTTGTAGGGCAATCTGGTGTCTGTAAGTCGGTCTAAAACATCAAGTTTTTATCCTTGTCCCTGGCCTAGAGAGTGAGCTTTCATCACCGCTGACTCTTTGTACTCGTCTCACTATAAAGAAGGTGTCATGTGGAAACATTTTCTATTGTACTGAGAAGCTGAGAATGTTCCAGCAGATGAATTGGGCTGTGTCTTACTCTCCCCCTTATCCTGTTTATCCTTGTCAGTGGTACTCTTTCCCAGTACTTGCCCTTCCTCCATGCTCTTGTGCTCTTAGTTATTCCTCTCTGTTTTGCCTCAGTAGTATCCCTGCACCTTTAGTGTAGGGTCAGGGCTGCACTGCTCCTGTAAACATATTTACTGTGTCAACATTGCTGTTGCAAAGCAGCTGAAGACAGTAACAGGTGCCTGTCAACAGCCGGCCTGATCTCTAGTGCATTAAAGGATCTTTGCTGCAGACGAGGATTAGTGTCGCCTGGCATTGTTTGTTTGCTAATTCCATCTCCAAGGTATTTGTGGAAAATAGGCATGAATAATTGAAAGCGATTTCTAGTGGACGAAACGAAGCTATCAGCGAATGGAGGGAGATTAATGAGTAGGGGGTGAAACGCAACGCAAATTGGAACAACGGAGCAACCTTTCTGAGACACCCAGAGAGACCCTGTGCTCGTAAACAAAAATAGAATATGCATTGTTTCAGTGGTGGAAAAAAGCTTTGAAATGGGAAACGGACATGGATCCGAAAGGAAATACAGCAATATGCTTTAATGTGAAATGTGTCAAACCGTGATGCTGAGGTATTAGATACTGAGCAGTTTAAATGGAATCAGCATATTGCCTGCCCTGAAATGTATTTGGATAAAAATGCAACTTTCTGGAACATTTGTACTCATGTCTACACTTCTGATCTAAAGCCATGAGTAATCCCTTGCATTTGTGAATGTTTGTGCTTGTTCTTGAAGGAAAGTGACAGCAAGAACTGATGAAATTTCACTTATAACTTGTACAATTATAACAGCCTGGCACTATTGTAGTTCCTCAGAAATAGCTGTAAACACACATATGTTTAATCCAGGTAAAAGATGCACATTTTGTTTTCCATTTTCTGTCTCTGTAGTCAATTTTTTTGGGGCCCAAGGAGAATACTTTTTGTGGAGTAACTTGCCATCCTCACATTACAGGAATGCAATAATCTATTGCAGTGTTTTTTATATATATATATAATATAGTAATATAAGCCACAATACAAATAGCTTTGTCTATACTGTTGAAGCTATCTCTTTTTTATCTCATGTTTTCTCGGACCCTGACAGGCAAACTGATGAATGTTACAGTATTGCACTTTAAGCCACGTTAGCAGCACAATTCTCTGAATAGAAATGGTCATTCAGTGTGTCACTTTACCACTTTGGTACAACGTTTTAAATTGGATTGGCTGTAGTTGTGACTGTGGACAAGCGTAGTGTCTGTCTGTGTTAGTCCTGCAATCAGCTGGAGACCTGTCCAGGGTGTAGCCCAACATCTCACTCAGTGTCAGCTGGGACAGAATAAAGCAAGTATAGCGGATGGATGGATGGATGGATGGATGATGTATGAACATCTATGGTTCCTGGATGAAATAGTGTAATCTCTTCTGTGTTCCTTATTTTATCATGTGGCACCATGTGTTTAAAATTCTAATTTCTACACTTTGCTTTATGACTGAATACCTGCAAACTAAAAATGTAATTCCCATCAGCCTCAACTGTACTTTGTGTTCAGTGCTAATTAACAAATGTTAATAATTATACCTCACAGTTGAAATTGTGCAGAAGGATTGAGAGGCAATATTAGGTAAATATAGATCAGTCAGTCTCTCTTGGACAGCCATAGCAGTGGTTGTTTACATCAAAATAGCCTAAAACACAATAGTTGCATGACAAATGAAAAATAGAGTTCAAACCTACTGTTCATGCAGACCTTCTCTCCGCATTTAGCAGGTATAAATGTTGGATTGTCTGTTTTTTCGAAACTTGCATAAATGTTCAGACACAGCTCCCTAATTCCAGTGTTGTAAAGATGTAGTGGAAGCAACATTATCCAACAGTTCAACAAAGTCTTTGGACAGTGTCTGCTGCCTCTCTTACTGCAACAGTGCTGTGGCTGCTTTAAGTGCAGCCTCACAGAGCTGCCAACATGTTTGTTCTGTGATTCTTGCATTGATTTAGTATCTTGCTTTGTCAGGTATTTGGCTGAATAGATTCGTCAAAAACAGACATTCCTCTCTTGGGTTTTGAGAAGCTCACTAGGTTACAATATATATTAATATTGCAGTATATTATTTTGAAATTAATATTACACACTGGAGTTTCTCTGGAGAGAAGCAAAGCTAATGAATGCGGTGTGTTATTTGGGTACTTGTTTGTCGCAAACAGTTCCAGTTTGCAGGCACTTGTCATTATGCGGCACCAAATTTTCTAATTGATCGTCTCTGGATTTGAGCCAAACTGTTGTTGATGCAATTTTTATCTGACCAAGGACTTTGCAATGATCTAATTTCCAGCTGAGCCAAGCAGGACGGCTGGCAACAACACATTTGCTCACACATGGTGGTGAACTTAATAACAAAATGGCTCACTAGCTTAATGTTTTATGAACTGACAAAACGGCACATTCTGCCACAGCGTCGTGAGGATGATTAGCTGTCTCCAAGAAGCCACAGTTTTCTGAGCTTCTAAACAGAATCTAATAAACTGAAGAGGTAACAACTGTCTATATGTTTTCCGTCAGTGTTCACAAAGAACCCAGTAGTCGCAGAGGTTATGTCACCACTCCACAATCTACAGGAGCTGAAGGCACAATGGGAGTGGGACAATATGAGATGGCAGATAGGTTTTAAGCACCATGTTGAGCAGAAAATCCAACCTCCACTTCAGTGCTGCCACCGCCAGCTCTCTCTGTGTTTTCTTGTGCTTCATGCCGACCCCTCCACCCTCATCTCTGTATTCCCTCATCCCTTTATCTTCCATGCCTGAACCCGCAGTGAACGCTCCTCCATGTGAGAGACCCTGTGCTGATGGCCCTCATGTCAAGAACAGCAGGTACTCGTACGTTGTGTTTGTTGCGTGCACAGCGGCCTGGAGACTCGATGGGTGCTACTTTATGAAGCAGCAGATACAAACAGCTACATAAATGAGCTTCTTTCCATCTCCTGCTGCGAGCCATAATTCAATAAAAGGAGAAGGCATCGTAAGAATTGTAATCGTTCTCGTCTTACTGCACTGAACATTTGACTGTGAGAGCGGTTAGGTTGAAGCCTTTGCTGTATCTTTCTTCCTGTTTGTCATCCAAAGGGTTGGATGGACGCTGATGCTTCACTCTGCCAAAATTACTCATCTTAAGTCATTTAGATTCAAACTTAGCCCTCAAGCAAACTAAATTTATTCCTTTCTCCCCTCAACAAGGCTAATTAATGCAGTGGACTGTAATATCAATAAAGTAAAGAATGATTCATTTTTGCAAACTTCTAGAAACACATGAAATAGTCACACCTTCTTAGCAGATAATTAAAATTTGAGGACACAACTATAAAAGGACTTAGAATGGTCAAAAAAATGTTTCCACTGGCAAAACTTTTTAAAACTTTTGTGTATGTGCAGCATTCAAATGGGCATCAAAGCTTCTTCAGGTAATTTTTAAACACTTATAATGGTGTGTCACCTTTATTATGCCTCCAATCTGGCGTCAGCTGTGGCTGAAGGAGTATTGCTTTTATGAGTGAATGAATTATCTCAGGAACACCTTGAAGGAGTTCCTTCAGATTTGCCACAAACATTTACTAGCACTCAAGGATGAACTGATTAGAGCTGGTTGATCACAGGTCATCGTGACCTCACAAAACACACTTTTATCATGTTTGAAGAATTCATGACCTAATTATGTCAGAATTTCTCACAGATGTCTAGTTGGATGTAATGACGAAGTGATGACATTTTATATCCAATAGGTCAAAGGTGAACTTCAGTCTGACATTATAATCTTGACCACAAATACTTTTCTGGCCATTTTTCAACACCGTAAATTAGGAACAGGAGGAAAGATTGTGGGCATATTTCACATTTGATTAGATTCTGAATTGGTGACACTGATCTCGGGTTCTTACTTTGAAAATTAGGTAGTTTAAAGATGTTTGTGAAGCAACCACATGTTATAAAACATTCATATTTGAAACACTTTCTGGTGTCAAGGCTACAACTTTATTTTCTATCAGAATCAGCTTCACTGGCCAAACAGAAATACCATTAATACTGTTTTTTTCATTTAAATTCTTCACTGCATATATGAGTCTGGACATACGCTACCATTCAAAAGATGGAGTCACTTAGAAATGTTCTTATTTTTGAAAGAAAAGCATTTTTTTTCAATGAAGATAACATTATATGAATCATAAATCCAGTGTAGACATTGTTAATGTGGTAAATGACTATTCTAGATGGAAACAGCTGATTTTTAATGGAATATCTCCATAGAGGTACAGAGGAACATTTCTAGCAACCTTCACTCCTGTGTTCTAATGCTACATTGTTTTAGCTAATCATGTTGAAAAGCTGATTAATGATTAGAAAACCCTTGTGCAGTTATGTTAGCACATGAATAAAAGTGTGAGTTTTCATGAAAAACATAAAATTGCCTGGCTGACCCTAAAGTTTTAAGTGGTAGTGTACATGGCCCTAAACTGCAACACAGCTGGTTGTTGAAAACTCTCAGCCATGAGGCGGCAATTCTAGTTCTAGTTTAAAAAAGCAGGCTCATTGCCAGATTTGTGTAAAATATGTGATAGTAAAAATCACATAAAAGTTGTACATATAATGATTTCAGCTTTCACAAGGTAGTGCTTTAATTAAACTCTGAGGTGGATGGAGTCACTTTTGTACTATTTTTTGGACTATGTTTTATTGTAGATAAGAATAATGGCATTGAAGTTAAACTAAACTAAATGCATCAATACACACAGTGACATGATAAATTCATTCATAGCACGAGTGAGTAAACTCTGATCTTTTTCATCCCTTGTTTCCTGCTTCACCTTTGCACAGTCCTGTCTAACAATGGCAAAAATGACAAACATTAAAATAAAAATCTCCAGAAGAGGTGATTGGTTTTGACCAGCAAACTTAAAAAACCACTGAAGAACATTTTGTTCTCCTCAACTGCAACTAAGAAATGTGCGTTTTAACAAAACCACTAAACCTATGATTGGTCATTACATTTTTCTGGCAGACTTAAATCTGATTTCATAACAGCATCACTCAGTGTTCCCTAAATAAGCTCTCAAACATTCAAAACTGAATCAAGGGTGAGTCATCTACAGATGAAAAACACTCCGTATAGAAGTTAAATATATATATATATATAAATAAAGAAATATAGATTGTTTTTGTTGGATATGGCTGTTAATGGACTAACAAGACTGTATGTGCGTATCAAAGAGGCAGCAGATGACACTTAAAGTGCTTGAAACCACAAAGGGTTGGTAGAAAACAAAGAGAGATGGCCATACATTTGCTGCCTTCCCAGGTGTGTGTGTGTGCATTCGTGCACCTGTGTGGCTGTCTGTTAGTGTTTCCACAGTATATCACTGTCTGATGCCGTGTTTGTGTGTGTTTTTTTTCCCTCTTAATGGTACATCCGCACTAAATTGGCCCCTGAATGCAGTGCGCTCTGCCTGTGGTTTTGTGAGCTACAAGTGTAGAGAAACAAAGACAGCCAGGGAGCTTCAAAGCGGGTGGGTGACATTTTGGGCTTTCCATCTTCAAAGCACTATTTGCTTTTGTAGTTCCTCTTTGAGTATAATTATATATTTTTTCTAAAGGATTACAGCTGTCTGAAAACAGAGTAGAATTTGAGGGCCATTTCATAACATTTTCAATAAAGGATACACAATGAGCTGTCTGTTTTTACATTATTTCGAAATATATTTATCAAGCAATTGTTTTTTTACTATTATGCGTAATGTAATACAACTTTTCATGCAGCATATAGCACAGTGTTATTCCTTATTGGCAACTATTGGCAGTGAATTGATCATTGACCTTCCTGGCGAGTGTCTCTAGATGGGGGAGACTTGAAATCCCCCCCTGTCCCCTCATTTTCATTCACCTCTCTTCCTCTTCTCTCTTTCTTCAACCCCCCTCATCCAAGTGCCTCTCTATAATTCATGTCCAGGTGCAGCACCAGCTTTCTTTGGCAGGAGGCTTGAAAGGGAAAAAAAAATACAGATGTTCAATTTTCACTTCCTTTGTGCATCTCTCTATATGTGTTTGTGTGAGTGTGCACCACATTTCTCCCCCTTTTTGCCTGTAATGCAGATCGTCCCTGTAGTTCAGCTTAAGCAGTAATTAAAGCGAGTCACGGCCATGACTAACCACTGGCTCCTGCTTTCATGTGGATCTGGATGTTGTGGTTTTGCGTATGGGCCGAGTGAGATGTTTGTTGTTGCTGTCGAGTGCGGCATCTTAAACAGAAAACAAGAAAGAAACCTTTACCCAGAATTGATTTCAAAAATCAGTAAATAATGAACCATTCTGATGTTGTTTTTTCTCTCTCCTCGCTTGATGTCGGGTGCAAGGACCCATATTTCTCAGTCCTGCGGTCATCAGGAGAGGCGTGAGATGCATGAATGCCAAGATATGCCCACGGCACAGCTGTATTTACATGCAGCTTCTGTGCAGCTTGTCATACAAAACACATGAACCCCCCACTGACTGCAAAGCTGTGGGAGCGACTGAACTCTGTAGGTGGATATCTGTATTGCAAAGTGACATGTACAGTATAATGCACAGCTGTGGCCTGAACCGAATATAATGGCTTATTTGAGGATGCTTTTATAGAATTTGACTTCTGTCTTTCATCTTTCACATGGAACATACTGCATGTTTATGTATTTTAAATTTAATTTACTCCTGTTATAAAAGTTGAGTGCACCAATAAAATAGAGCGGTACCAAGAGAAGCACATTTTTCTTGGTACCGCTTTATTTTAATGCCTCAGATTACACATTTATAAGCAGTGTATGATGTCTATGATTACAACTAAAGCTCAACAGTGTTGGGGAAGTACCTGAATCAGCATAATTTTTTAGGTTTATGTGGGGAGAAATTAATGACTTGGTTTTGATGAACAGAACTGTGAGTTTTTCGCACGTCCAAATGACTTCTTAAAGCTAATTAAGCTGAAAAGTTTCATTGTTTGGCCATTTTACCCACAGAATTAACACAGCTAATCTGTCATCACAGGAGACTTTCTGAATGTAGACAAATACAGTGAAATAATAGTGTCCTTATATATGCTTATAGCTTCATTATACTGTAGCTCTACAGACACAGCATTAAAACTACTAGATTAATAATGTGTAAGTCCCTCTTGTGCCACCAAAATAGCTCTAATTAGGGCTTGGACATGAGATTTCTAGGGTTGTGCTGTGGTGTTTGGCACTGGGACACCGGCAGCAGACCCTTTACATTGCAGGATGGAACATTTGCGGTTTGAAGTTTTCATGGTGCATCCTACTGATGATCAACTGGACTAGTCTGCAACAGTGATTACAGTAGGTGGGTGCTACATGTCAAACTGACAACCAGTATACTGTACATCTGCAGTAAAAATAAAAATCTTAAAGTAACACAATCTCTGACATAAAACTTCACTGAATTCTTCGGTTTTAGATACGTTTAATTAAAAGATAGCTTTTCATTAGGCTATTCCCTGTGATGTGAATCCAGTCAGATAGTGCTGGAGGTGGAATAGATAGAAAGAGGCAGCTGCATCACAGTCAGAGCAGCACATTGGTCAATTAATTTGTCTGACTGAAAATCAGCTATAAAAGTAGTATCAATACCAATAATTGTAAAAAAAATGCTAATAATTGGATCTGATATTGGATGGAACCAATAATAAATAATAAATCAGTCAACACGTAGCTTATATACTTCTTTTATGTATGTCAGGGGAGAATTATCAACAAAAGTGTTACTACTTGAATAAAGCATTCATATATCCTCCTCCAACTAGATTATAGTCTGTTATAAACAACTTATTTATTGTTTGTGTTGCTTGTAAATGCTAAATCAGGGAGGTAACATTAAAGCACCTATTGTCTTAATATCATCAGTTTATATAGAACACCACGGTATGTGGGATATTCCTCCAATTATGTGAAATGATTACATCTTATTGTGTGTGGTGCTGGCGGTAAGATAGAGGATTAAGCAGGGAGATAACTTCAGGTTAGGCTTTAATGAAGGAGACACTAGTTCTTGTATTGACCTCCAAATCTGGGAATGCATTACTTATACTTATTGATACTGAAAGCAGAAATGTATTATTAAACATTCTCAGTGTGCTCTCATACAGGATCTTCCACCATGCTCTCACTTTACACTATATAAATACTGCTGAGGAAATGATAAACATGTCTGGAGTAACCGACAGCACTTTTAAAGGGAAATCACCAGCAGTGGTTGCAATGTTAACAATCTAAGTTTTAAAACTTCTTGAGATTTATTATGAGGGGGACAATAATACAGTTTTTATTGTTTTAATTATATAATATTACAGCTTTTTGCCTTGGTGCAGTATTGACTTAATATGTAAATTTTTACAGGCAAAATCCCTTTTAGAGTCTATATGTGTGATATAGTGAAAGTGGCAAAGTTCCATAACACTGCTTTACAAATCTTGCTTTATTTTTAGAAGCATAATATTTAGCTTTGGGCATTAACATGGCCGTATTATAACTGAAATTATTATTATTATGGTTGTACATTATGAACATTAAACCCTGCCATAATGGATTTACCTCCTTGCAAGAAACAGGCCATAATCACCTCTCTAATATCCAAACGGCTGCTGTTGGCACCTACTTCTTTCTTAATATAGGAATCTGGCTGTACGATCCTGGCTCTATCTGAGTGTCTCTGCGTGAGGGACGCATTTCAAAATAGGTCGTCGCTAATCCCCCCTTTAAAAATGATCATTCTCCTGCCATGCACCCGTTTTAGAGAGAGAGAAAATATAGAAGGAAGGAAGAAAGAAAAGACAATGAATTATAGATAAGTTTTAAGAGGGATATTGCTCCCTGGCCTCCTCAGTGTTTTTTTCTGTCCCCCCTCTCTCTCTCTCTCTCTCTTTCTCTGTGTCCTCTGCCTCCTCTTAAATCGATACCGGCTCACTGTCATGGGTCAGTGGCCTGTATGCATCAGGCTGGACTGCTACAGGGAAGCGCTGTGTCTCCCAGGGCTCACTGTGGAGGTGATAACTCGTTGCTATCTCAAACCTCTCTTTAAGGGACACCCGCTTTCAATTTAACTCCAATATCCACCTCAGATTGACTTAGGATGACACTAAGGAAAAAGAATATGTATAATCGCCATTTCTCCTCGAAGAAAGTGAGCATGCCTAAACACCTGCGGCTGTATCATTGCATAGATTGAAACGATGAAAGCGCATTGTACCTAACGAGATTATGGATTACTTTACAGAAAGTCTTTTATAAAAGATGCATCTTAATTGACCTTTTGTAAAACCCTGCCCTACTTAGTTACAGCCATGCCTCCTGAGCTTTTTGTCCTTGCACAGTAGGGCTCCATGGTACAGTTTACTGTAGGAATTTATTAACAATAGGACCAAAGTGGGCTTTTTATTTCTAGCCAGCAGTCCCTGATTTTGTCAGTTACGTCGCTGTCATTTGCAGATTTTGCAGCCATCTTGCTAGTCAGGCTTCAGGAATGGACCAGAGTTTTTACAGCTGATTTGATTAAAGACTGCATTATCAGTCAAATCTTGGAATTAAATCTTGGAAGTAGATACTATAAATTAAAAAAAATAAACAGTGTTGTTCATGTAACGCCTTGTAGAACCATATAGTCTTGGGTGTACATATCAGACATGTTCAGATGTCGCATGTACAGATGCATATTGCAGATGGCATATTTATGCTTTATGATTCGTATTTTCAAGCAGTATGTTTTCTGTTTTAATGCCACAAAAGAAAAATCTTTCAGGGAAAGGAGTAACAAATGGGGTGGCCAAATGTATCACTATCTCAAATAAGTTTGACTGGGGTTATCATTAGCTAAATACTGACAAAGTAGTGTAATTGACAGGGTTCTAAGCAGTGGAGGTAATACTAAACAGTGGATATCAGAAGTTTGGCATAAAAACTGATGAAATAAAATATAGAGCGTAATGCTAGACCCTGGAAGTAATGTTTGGTTAATACTGAAGTTGTGTCCCAATTCAGGGGCTGCATCCAACACTTTCCATTTATTGTCTATGTGAAACTGCCTGCATTGCATCCTGGTAACATTTTGAGCAACAGGGCCTCAAGTTGCCTGCTTGTTTCCTGCACCTCATTTGCATAAAGTTGAAGTCTCGTCTACTTTATGCAAGTGAGTGGAGTTGAGCAGAGATCTGGCACCTCGCGAAAATTTCATAAAACCTCTACACTAGCCGTTGTTACAGATTCCGCAACTGCATAGCTTATTTCTCGCCTCAGATGTGTTCAGAAATACTTTTTGCTGAACTGTATTCGTAATAAAAGAGAAAGTTTGTGATTGAGTCGCGATGTTGATCTGACAACTTTACAGGACTGGTTTCTGGTGAAGGTAAACGCCTGCCATCACACCACCTAGTGGCCTGCCCATTTAATGCCATTTTGAGATTTTGTTGCCTTTCATGTGGACACGTCCATTACCCTTGTGTCTCGAAACACCACTCTTGAAGCCCAACAACCATTTCAAAGTTGATAGTCAGGATTAAAGTGAAGACATTAGTCATTTTGACAAAATGGGGATGGAAATTTAGATTTTTTTGTGTGTGTGTGTTTGAGCAAATACTGTAGGAATATGTCCCAATGTCTACATTTAAAAGTGTAATCTTCAGCTGCCAAAGTTACACCTGCAATGTCCGCCAAATTCCCAAAAACCTCACCATGCAATAGATCTCAGAATAAGTTGACTTTCATTGCCTTGGAAAAGAATATTGCACGTGTAGGTCGCATTTAAAAGAACCTTCAAAACTGGAGAGTCTTTGTTGTGCCACTGTGACACATCTGGTCTTTAAATGCAGCTATATGCTTTGATTATAGCAAAGCATGGACACCCATGGACACATATTCATTGCCATTATACTAGTTTTCCAGTCCGCAGTAGTTCTTTTGTACTACTCTGTTGCATGCATGCACAGTATATTGTAGCTAAATATTCTGTACAAACATGCTACCGGCCTGAATACACGTTACCCTTGCAGCAGAAGCAGTGAACCATTGCATACTCGTGGACACAGAGTAAAGGATGCAGCTCTTGAATTGGGACAATTGAATATACAAATCCATTTAGCTGAACACGCTAACATCTGCAGCTTACACTAGAGTAGATAAAACATTCCTTCGAATTTTTGCTCTCGTACTTTTGATTTTGCAGAAGATTAAAAAAGAAACCACCATCCAAACTTACTACACACAGACTCCTTTTTACTTGCTTTTACTGTTCTCAACAGAAAATCAAAGCTTAACAGCGAAAGGTGTAAAATCCGAACCAAAGCAGCTGCACTTCACAGACAAACAAAATGAGAGAGAACTCATCTTCCTGGAGAATATGAGCAATTCTCGTCATATTTCAAATCAGACAGTCTATGTGTTTCGCCGCGGTGTGTGTGTCTAGCCACAGGCTTCCTCACACTCCAAGTCCAATTACCTGTGTTAAGGCCACATCTGAGACAGGGGATTACAGCATATTATTCCAGCACAAACAACAGTCTCTCTGCCCACCAACCTGCAGGCAGCCAGACACAAGCTACTGAAGAAGGTGTGAGAGGTGTTACATTAGCACCTGGATGTGCAAACAGCAGACTACTGACCTTTTACCAGTGACTGATACACTACCTGGAAAAGTTGTTCGCCTCCTGCAGATTCTTGCGCTGCCCTCAACTCTTCTCAATATCTTTCCACCTCTGCCTCTCACTTTCTTTGCCCTTTTTCGTCTTTCTTTGTCTGATGTTTTATTTTTTCTCTCTCTCCTAAATCATGCTTTTATTTCATCCTCTTCCGTATCTATTAAAGCGCTCTCCACAGAACCATAGCCTGTCTGACTTTTGCCTCTCAATTTTTGACAGTTGATACTTTTACCAGAGGATGTTAGTCAAGATGTCACCTCTTTCACTTGACTTGTTGTCACCACTTGAAATTTTCCTTTTAAAACGACAGTGATGCAGAAGTGCTCTGTTTAACTTCCTCGAGGCACCTCCTGTTCCCCAGAAAGGCCCTGAAAATAAGTTCCTTGCACCACGACACCTTTACCATGAGTGATCTGTCACCAACAATTCTCAAACCATGATTTTAAACCCTTCATTTTTCACTCGTACATTTTTGTCATGTACCAGCTACCATGCCTGTACAAATTGCTGCGGCTGAACATCCGTGAGACACACAACTTCCTTCAAGTCACCTGCCAGGGGCTCTAATTAGACTGATAAGCAGTGCAACTGGAATCAGCTCTTCCTGGTAATCAGCCCCACGGAGCCCAGACAGACGGCTAAATGAGGAGGAGATGAGCCATGCAGCCCAACAGGTGTCCTTAAAAAGACAGAGGTGTGCTTATACAGTCTTCTCTTTCCCTCTCTAACTACTCGAGGGTTCAGTCGCGGGAGAGGCTGGAACATATAGAGAGATTTTCCAGTTATTTATTAAATTAATCCAGGCAAAAACAGTATGCTGGCGCTTCTGTGGTGTATAGATTTAATCATCATGCTGGGACTGTGAACCGCTGCCTCGCTTTTTAAAAGGAATTGTTTGAGAAATTCTGCAACAAGATGATTGATTCTGAGTTGTGAGGTGGGGGGCGATGCGATAGCAAACACACTAGTCAAACAGTGTGTTTTGATTTTCGAACTGCGCCCTGTCCTGAATACATTTCTCGCATTGCAGTCACAGCTGCTCTGCTTTAGACATATAATAATGATTATCACATTTTGTCCTGAAGTAAAATAGTAATAATAAAAAAATAAAAATGAGCCCAGTGACACTGAATGCAAAATGATATCAGAACTAATAAAATCTCTGAAGGGAAATGTCATATTTCTCATTTTGACACCTGCGTGAGACTGTTGTGTTACACTCTCATTTTGCACCCACCACTCCCAGCTGTACACAGGAAAGCAGCATGGTGAGATTAACACCGCGATCTGAGGAGCAGCCAGGATGCTTCACAGAGACGGAGGGAGAGGCGGGCAGATAGGACGCTGCTCTATCCACTCTCTGAGGGAAGATGTCCACTAACATCTGTGGACGTGGTTGGAGGGATTTACTTAAAGGCCGCTGGCAGCAAATGTGTTCACTTTGACATTAACCTCCTCTAGCTTAAAGCATCTTGACTACCTCAGTGCAAATCAAAAAAAGGGGGAAAAAAGCCTCGGAAATTTAATCTAGACGTTCAGACGGCGCATTAGTTGGAACGGGGGAGGCTGAAATTGTTTGAAAAGGGACAAAGCAGAAGCTTTGTATTCTTATGCTGTTCGATGTTTGATGAATTTATACTTTATACTCAGTGTCAGGACAACATTAGCAGCTCAGCATATATTGCAGTCTGATTTAGGATCCATTTTAGAGTGTTGTTTTAGATTGGGTTAGAAAATGGTGGCATCTCCCTGATTTCATGCTGTCACATCCATTCAGTGGGAGTGCAGCCCTTTATCTTGAAGTAAAAACAGGAAATGAAAGCAAAAAATAGTCACTTCAAATAGAGCTCAAACAAATATAAAACAATGTCCATTAATTGATTAGTTTATTGATGGAATATTAATCAGCTTATAGTTATTTTTAAGCAGAAATGTCAAATATACTCTCAGGTCTCAGCCTTTAAATTCACTTCTTTGGCGTTAGTGAGCTGAATCTTTGGCCCTCTTCACACCTGGCGTGAACATGTGTCTAGGGTGAACATGTGTGAATGTATAGAAGATGCATTGGGGATACGTAGAGATCTGATCTTTTTAGACCGTGTTTGGAGACAATGTACGCCGCATTCTTTTAGCAAATATGTCCTGGCCCACACTGAAGAACCGAATACTCAACCGACGTCCTCTACATAAGCGAAAATGCTCATTTACACACTGATTGCATCATTTTAAAGTGCAAAATGTGCAAAAATGTTGGTTTCTTGTTCTCTTCTTCTTGTAATTTCCAGCAGACTAGGGGAACTGAATTGTTGCCTCCTACCAGGCAAATACAACAATGTGTTTGGAAACAGAATTCATGTACATATTTACTAGGGCAGGGAGGTGAGATCCAATCATCAGCAATCACTTGAGACGCATGTGCCGATGCATTCTAATGCCAGGTGTGCCATGCACTTGTGATCAGCATTCCTATCAACAGAATATTATTATTGACAAAATATATACACTTTATAATCTGACTGCCCTACGGCTTGGTTAGTTTTAGGCATAACACCAAGTTGGGGTAGGTAAAGATTGTGATTTAAATTAAGGTTAAAGTAGCTGTTACACCATGATAACGAAGCACTACTTGGTCAGAGATGAAATAGCAAACAAACCCCAGTTTAACACTTTTAAGTCTGATGTTTTGTCAGCCTTTCCATCCACCCTGGCCTCCTCCCTCAGCGTACTTTGTGGCTCTATAATAACATCCTCTGCTCCCAGTAAATAATTGCGCTTCCTACAGTGCTAGAAGACTTGTTTTGCGGCATTGCTGAAATGACTGGTGTTCTCTATTTTCTTAACGTTAAGTTGTTCTATGAGATCATTAAAGGTTTATGTCTGTGTTTGATGACTAATATAGATTTTAAAGAACACATGCATCACTGCAACATTTCATTTATTTGTAGTAAAGCCTGGTTTGTTGAGTGTGATCAGCTGGGGATCATGTTCTTGTGGTAATGCTTTAATGTGTCATGGCAGAGGTGGTAATTGACTTTCATTGCAATCACAAATCTGTGTCCTTGGGCCACCGGTATATGCTTGGGCAAATATAACGCATGTGCTGATGCTCTCCGTCGTCTATAGATTGTTCGATGATAGGTCTTGTTTTCCGATCAGATCCACTTGATTACCGTCAGAGCCCAGAATCACCCATCCACCCACCCCTGCCTGCTCCACCACGTCTTCCACCCTCTCCTTCATATTCCTGACTTGAGTGATGGCGTTTGTGATTCCTAATGACAGTCGGAACAAATCTACGGTAATGAGGTCACATTGGGTTGTTTTTTTTTTCCTTTCTCCGAAATCACCCTTCACAGCTCCGTACAGTCAACCTGTTTCTGAAACTCAGACTGGGCCCTGAATCCGAGCTCCAGTGAACCAGCACGAAGCAGATCAATTGCTTCCTCGAGAAGACCTCCCTGTAGCCAAAATGGACACCATGTCCATCTGAGCATGTCTGGGTTTTTAAATTTTTTTTCCCCCAATATCCAGAAATTATCTCTTGACTCACTGGAGCTCATATCCTGCCCTCCCGTTAATGCAACGTCTCATCTCCAAACTCTGACTTATGACGGCTTCAGCAGATTTACTGACTTATTCCGGTTCACTTCTTCATGTATTTGCACACTTCTTAGCAATCTCACCTGTGATAATGCATTTATCTATAACGGAACACAGAAGAGGTGTGTGTACATGCTTGCATGAGCACTCACATCCACGTAATGATGTGTGTTTCTCCTGGCTTGAGCAGGATGTCTGCACCAACACATCATTACGATTCGTTCGAGCCATTAGCCTGTGAAGAGAGAACTGTGGATGAAAAGCACAACCGCCCGTACAGCCGTGTGTGCACGTGCGTGCGTGCGTGAGTGTGAGTGAATATGTACAGTATGTGTGCTCGGGGGTGTGCGGAGTGCCCTCTTGTGCGTTGGTGTGCATACTGGATGTGTGTGTGCTCAGTGATGTGGTTAGTAATGTGGAGACCTGCAGGAGACGGTCCGTGGAGAGAGCCTGCAGGATAATTGCTGCCACAGTGACAGGTAGGGCTGTCTCTGTCAGAGTTCCCTCAGTGGGGAAGCAGAGGAAGAGTCTGTGTGTGTCTGTGTGTGCAGCTCGGTGTGTCAGCTTCCCTTCTTCCAATAAGCATTTCCCCAGTAGGCTCCCTTCAGACAGTGGCAGGCTTCCAGATGTTTTCATCTTGTTGCACACAAACATCCAGGAAAAGACATTAAGCATCATTGAATCATTTGGATTTAGATTTTTGCCCAGAAAAAGACTCTCAGTGATGTATCCCGTAGCAGGCAATCACAAATAGAGTGAGCATCATTTGCAAAGTGTTTTATACTGGATGCATAAAGACTGTTCACTTGTTGAGGTTTGCCTGAAGGTTCGCAGTAAAAGGCTGCCGGCTTATGTTATTGGAAAGGTCATCCAGAGACTCAGCAGTGTGGCTCCGTAGCATGCTGGACCTCTGATGACCATGATTACTTCAGATGTGCATTGTTTACCTCATCGCTCTCCGTAATCTGCAAACCTATTCGTTCTTTTTGAGCGATTGTCACATGTGATTTGTGTTGCGTATGTCACGCATCTGCAGATTGTCATTTCTGAAAGGCAGCGTAAACGATCTGAACGTGTCCCGGTGAGAATGCAGAGTGACATCCGTGGGGTTTCTCCCACATCTGGAGGTGTCTGCCATCCAAGTCATTTGCCGGGGCTGCTTCTCTTCCCTGGTCTCCTGCAGTCCGTGAAGAATTGGTGTCAGCACCTATCAAAGGCAAAATGCCTATTCTACACAGAGTGTCAGAGCAGCCACAATCTATTAATCAAGCAGCCTGCAAAGAAACAGATATTATGTATGTGTGTCTGGAGCTGTGTTTGTGTGCAGGAGACTCATCTAGGAGTATTATGCAGCCAGCTTTGAAAAGGGTCTCTAATAGGGGAGGATGCAATTATAAATTTGTCGTGTGTGTCCTGTTTGAAAAAGGAAAGGGCCAGTAATGTGTTTGCTACTAAAGGCCACAGCAGGGTCTGCAGCAGACAAAAAAAGGCGTGCTGATTGCACAACTCCAACCATTACAGGAGCTGAAACCAAGCAGCACACTTCATCCTGTTTTTGTTTTTTTTTCCACTGTGTTGTCTTTTAATATCACCTGTAATGTGTCAACCAAGAAAAAGAGTTTTGGCAAATGGTTTGGTTTTGTGATATGCAGCATTTTGCAGCTGAGTTCATGAGCTGCATTGAGGCAGATAGCAAAGGGTCCTGGTGTGTTGATTTAGGCTGAATAACAGCAGTTGGTTTGTTGGGGAGCATTGTTGGCTTATCCACAGGAAACGATCGATCAGGGTGAATAAACAGTGAGCCAGCCAGGACCCCTGCTGAGAACAGCAGGGTCCGACCATGTGACAGACATGCTGGTATATGATTGGCACTGCTGATTGGACATGATGTCATGGGTATCGTCATGTTGGGTTTATTGAGAGAAAAAGGGGAGAGGACTTACTTTATTTTCTGTCATATGATTTGGCCTCACTCTAACTCTATGTAATAACCATTATATTAAATTATGTTTAATCAAATTGGATTTTTGGGTGATTATTATGACGAGTAATCAGTATTATAGAGTTAGTTGGTAGATGAGATACATTAATCAGTGTGGAAATAATTAGTCAATTGACAGTGAATTAATGAACTACAGTTTTGCTAAATGATTCCTCTTGTGAAGGTTTTTCATAAAAATAAAATTCACTGCTTCCACCTTTTTAAATGTGTAGATGTGTTACTTTGCTCTGTTTTATATAATTGGCAGATTATTTTAATTCAGTTGTTTACTCTATAAAATGACTGAAATTTTCTCCAAAATTAACTTGGTACAAACCCAAACATTATATAGCACTTAGAAATATCAATAAATCTCCACATCTGAGAACCCACTGACAACATTTTTTGTTCAGAAAGTACTTAAACGGTACATTTATTATCAAAATAGTTGGAATTCTTTTTCTGTTGATCGACAAATAATAGTTTAATCATTGCAGCTGTAACTTGAATCACTTTGGTGTTTTTGTGACTGTCAGGCAAAACAAGCAATTTGAAGACGTCTTTGTTCTGGGGAATTTTGATTGCCATTTTTCAAATTTCCTGACTACTTACATAAGATGAAAAATTCATCAAGTCTTTGGTTAAATGGGGGGAAAAAAGAATTGACAGATCAGTCTGATAAAAAAATTATTCCTTTTTTCACTTTTGTGTTCTCCGCTGCACCTCTTTTGATGAAGTTGATGGATTAATTGTCTTGATCAGATATTAGCACATAATCATGTCACACAGTGGAGGCTTCCTATGTGAAAAGATCTGTTTTGCTATTATTTTGCTCTCTACCTGTCCCTCTGTTTCATTTGAGGTCCTTTAATTTGGAGTCTTCATTTTTTTAAGCCAAGGAGCAGAAAAAAACAAGTGATATGTGTGAACAAGAGGAGTCAGAAGAGAGCATAAAGTAGAGAAAAATTGTGTGTGTGCTCAAATGCTAGAATTTATTCTCTTATTTACAGGATGTTTGTGTCTACTGTATAGTATTCTTTTTCATAAATTTAACAGAAACTACATAGGAGGCAAAAAAAGAAAGAAGATGAACAAATAAGCTTTATCGAAGTGACAACAATATCTGCAAACTGATTTACATTTTGATAAGCATCAGCGTGCGGATGTCAGATGTAAAGGGGTCACATGCATGTTATATATCATGCATGTAATGAATATGTTGCTGCTCGGAAGTCAGCGCCACGGCTCCTCATACACCGAGCTGCGCAGGAATATTATTGTTTTTGTTTCCCGCTCAGGATTTTGACTGAAAAATGGGTTGCCATGCATCTTATCTGTTAAGGGGATCAGGTGCATCCCCCCCCGCCTCCCTCACTGCTCCTCCTCTCTCCAGCCTCCACCTCTGATAGGTAGAGACAGCCATCATATGTGCAAGGGGGAAAGTGATGGGCGGAATGGCAGCTTTAATATCGGAGCGATTGCCTGCTGATAAGGCTAACGGCTGTGGAGAGGCGTGAGCGTCAGCCCTCCTCCGCAATAAACATTTTCATTTTGTTTGGTTGGAGTGACGGATGGAGTGATGGAAGTGGTGAATATAGAAGACCTGAGGAACAGAGGAAAGGAGGGGGGCAGATAGATGGAATGGATATGAATGTTATTCAATATTAACAGATCAATCAGAGGGTGGTGAAATATGCATTTTGTCAACTATATACCCCCATTTGGCCAAAGAGGCTACATAACCATCATGTGACACTGCCTGCTGCTGTGCTGTGTTGAAATACACAATACTTACAGCCTACACTGGGTGATTTGTCTCTTGATGCTGAATTTATATTGCTTCTAACAATAACAACCCTGTCGTATATCAGAAAAATGAATATATATATTCATGACTTTAAGCTCTGATGACTTCATGATAATCATTTCTGAACTGCTATTAGAATCTATGATGAGGAGCACACAATTGCTCTAGTTTCCAGCATATGGCGGAGAAAAGCAACATTTTAATCAAATTATATGTCGCCACTAGATAATTTTTGTTGAGAGCATATGCTGCAGAGCAGTTTTAAGGTCGTATAAAATCAAGCTTAAATGTGTACTTGGCTGTTTTTTTTCTTCCTCTATATTTTCCTTCATTAGTGTGCATGTCAAGGAAAGCCAGCAATATTCTCCATCATCCTTTAGACTGATGATTGAAATGGCCTTTTCCTCCTCTTCAACAAGTCCTTGATGAGTTTTTGAAGTATTTCTCTGTTCGTCATGTTCACCTGGCTGAAGTGTACGGCGATCAAATCAAAGCGCGTTCCCTTGCATTTGTAATATTTGATAACACAAGTGCAATTTTTCAAAGTAGAAAAATGTCCTTTGGCAATAACTCAAATAATTCAGGCAATGGAGGCTGAAATGCTTAGCAGCTGTAATCAATTTATGGTAGATAAAGCAGCATTGCATGTAAAGGAGCCACTTTAAACAGCTAATTTAAAGTTAGAGTTGTAAAGAATGCAGTCCTGCTTGATTTAGTGACAAGTGTGGTTACTGCTGTTAACAAGAGAGACGTTTAATACACCATGAGCAACTAGCGTGTCAGTTTTCAGTGTAGCCAAACCAACATGCAGTGAATGATAACTGCAACTGTGATGTGACTTCATGTCAAGTAAAGTTGGTTACCTAATGGATAAACCTCACTGTATCAGCTCCCTTTGTTAAAAAAAGGATCCGCTATTGAAAATTTAAAAAAAACAAACTGTAAATAGAAGGTATTTAGAGAAGATAAATACACTGGCAAATGCTAAACAGACAGGCTATTAATTGTAGCCAAAATAGGGTTTGATTTTATGAAGATTAAAAGAAAATTACAACTTTGATAGTTTGCAGCTGCTATTTCACAAAATAGTCACCTCCTCTTAGATTGATTTCAGTTCGTCCCAGACAGTTCTCGTTTTTAAATTATCCATTAAAACTGTTCCCCTTGAGTGTAATTTCAATGAAAAGCACATGAAAATGGGGCACATTTGAACACACATGAAAACCCCTTTTGGCTTTACTGCACTTCTTTTTTCTCCACCTGCTGAACATCAGATGATTTGGCTCAATATGACTTGGAAACCAAAAAGATCAAATGAGCAGCAGGGATCAGATCTCGATATTAGAAATCAGACTAGATAGACTCAGACAATGCCTATTAAAACGGCTGGAGGAGGCTCTCTGAAATGAGACCTGACATCTCTTTTCCACAGTCTGTCAGGAGTATTTGGTGGCTAATTTGAAGCCTACAAAATCTGTGTGTGTGTCTACGAGGAAAAAGAGACAGAGAAGTGAGCTCCAGTGAGAGGGTAATATAAGGGGTGACCAAAAAGAGATGCTGTAGGCTGTTATCTGTACAGTCAGGGGGAGAACAAGCAATCCATTGGCTGGATCCTCTGTGCAGCCACGATCCATCCAGTCGCCAGCTAATGAGCTTGGCAAGTACATTGTATTTACATTTAAAGTGGCTGTTGTGGGACTGTCCTTCCTCTCAGCTTGATTGGAGAGTTTTTAGCTTTGATTCACAAGTAAATACTGACCTTCAGGCTTCTTTGGTTTCGCCATAAGACGATTAATGTCAGCTTGTCAGTCAAACCTGAGCTGCAGCCGCTGCGACGCGTCTAAGTGTTGATTCCTGGTTAATCTTTCGTAGTTTGACTCATGATGTGTTGCGACCCCAGAGGGGTCTCATTAGGACCAAAACGTTGCGTGACCTTTAAGAAGCCTCGGCTCCCCCCGCCACCTACGCCCTCACCCAGCTGGGCCCAATTACCTCGCTCATTACCCCCCTCCTAAACAGCACCAGGACCGAGCAGGTACTGGAGCCATCTACGGAGAGCCAATATGTCTGTGACTAAATACAGGGGTGGCAACATGAAATGAAAATGAGCTTCATCTTGGAGACATGCCAGTTGAAGACTTTCCTCCTCTCACTAATGGCAGGAGATTTTTTTTTCTTTTTTTCCTCTGTCTTCTTCTTTTATGTGGCACTCTTCTTTAGAGACTTTGAATGTGTATTTGACCTTTCCAGCTCTTTCTCTATGTTCCTTTTAGCCATCCGTCAGAAACCCCTGGCTGACACCTAAAATATAAGATGTCTCCTCCACTGCCACATTGATGAGATGATAGGATGATCAGTGTTTGCAGGATCCTTAATAACCAGAAAGAGAAAAGGCGACAGAGGAAGAGCGAGGGCGATGGATGATTATCCTAAAAGTAGCGTGCTTAATTAGATAGAATTCTGCATACATTGTGGACTGAGTGGAATCACTGGGATAGATTAAAATACTAATTAAACAGGCCCTTGCCGAATTTGGAGTGTGAGGTGGGGTTCAGCTCTTCAGGGTCATTTGCATAGCCTTCATCTGGGGAAATGGGATTTAAAGGACCTGCTCTCTTTCTCTTCCTCCCTTTAACTCTCACTCTTTTCCCTTTTCCCCATTACCAGTCACATTCACATGCTAACATAGTCAATTAAAATTATGCTCCATTTTTTTCCTTTCACTTTATAATTTGGCATAATCTATTAAGGCCCCTTTGATTTTGTTTTCCAATAAATGTTTCCATCAAAGTGAGGAAGGGACATTAGGAACAGGGAGGAGGAAAAAAGTCGGCAAAATGTGTGATCTTGAGCGATGGATATTTAACATTGCCTCGCTTTAGTTTGATTTGCATGAGAATATCCTTCGTGAACAAAGCTTTGGAAATAGCATGCCATATTTGATTAGATCAGTAGATCTGAGGATCAAACTCGGGTGGTGTATTAATTACTGCAAGAACAAAGGCAGGAGCTCAAGTTATTGTGTGCTGTGAATCTACAAGCACTTCATCTGCTTTCTGGTAATCTTCAGTAAGTCTCGCTCAATGTGTCTCAGGATAACGGTACATTTTTACCGGTAAACTTTTTTGTTTTTATGCTTTTAACCATGTGTGGCTCTTGGATGATATTATCTGCTCACAGTGTAAATCATTTAGGTTCATTCAGCTTAGAAATGTAAGTTCCCCTGTTGAATTTAAAATGGGAATTTACTGCACCTTGGTTGAATACTTAGTTCAAATTCATCTTATGAGTTGTGAAAGTGTATAACTAATTGAGTTGTGACCTTGAGAAAACAAGTTCAATAAACTTAAGATATTGAGAGATATCCTTTAATCCCACACAGAGTGAATACAGACATTCAGACTTAGTTTTCTTTTATATTTTCTAAGTTTAAAGAGTTTCTTCTTCATTTACTATTGAGAACTTACTGCAGCAGCCGTTGAAGCTTTTTTTTAAAATTTAATTTTATTTTATTTTTACCAGAGTCAGTACAAAGTTAATTTGTGATGCTGCTCCCAATTACAGTGAGATAAATTAAACTGAATTTATTACTAACTTTTGTCATGATAGGAACAGTTTGGGTTATTATGAAAAGAAACAACCATAACTTCATTTAACATGTATTTCAGAAACTCAATAATCTGTTTTCTCAAACTACAGTAAACAAGAGTCTCCAGAGAGCTTTAGCGCTCTAACAATGTGCATATGGAATGTCTGTTCATGTGCTAGTTGTATTTGTTTAAAAAAAATTACTTCATGACGTGAGGGAGGTCTCAGGTATCCATTCATTCAATTAATCATTTATTTTAATAGAATTTCAAGTTAAGCTAAAGTAATCTGAAAATAAAAATGAGATATTTTAAGTTCAGTTAACTAAAAAATAGTAAAAACAAAAAAAGATCATTTAGTAAACTAAAAAAGGTGAGCTGATTTGACAACATGATGTTTTACAGTGCACCACTTTGTTCCATTATTAGATCAATAGCATTAAAGTTTTTAAGCCTCATTTACTGCACTTCTGCATTAAGCGGTCACAAAGTATGATGCTAAAAAATGCAAGCAAATACCCCAAAAATGGTGAGAACTGTGATTAGTGAGGAGTTTCTTAAGCCTGTAGAGATTGTCGCTAGTGAAGACAACATTACACAAGTTGCAAAAAGGCTCAAATTTCTTTTCATTTTTTTCTCAGTAATAAATGGGGGCACATCCATCTATGACTGAAAACCAAAATCTAGCGACGCCATATCCTCCTGAAGCCACATATCTCTATGAAACTAGCCGGTTGTTCCCACCTTCACCTGTAACATAACCACACTTACTAATGGAAATACAGTTAAATCAAGTTCGATAAGTTCATCTAGAGCTGCAAAACTGAACATGAACTCTCTTGCATCAATCATAATTCCAATTAAATAAATATTGATGTGTTAGCATTGCAACTGTTAGCATTTTGCACAGAGCATCATTTTTCTCAAGCATATTCTCACAAACTCCCTAGTGCAGCTGTAGACTGTCTTGTTACATATCATAGTCCTATTAACCACCATTTCTTCAAAAGAGCCACCACAGACTACTATACACTGCTCAGCCTATAAAATGTCTTGCCTTTCCTATTGACGAATATCTTCTGTTTCTGAGTGTGTGTGTGTGTGTGTGTGTGTGTGTATGTATGTGTGTATGTGTGTGTGTGTGTGTGTGTGTGTGTGTGTGTGTGTGTGTGTGTGTGTGTAGGCTGGACATTTTCTATGACCAGTTTGACATCTGACTCAGGCTGATACATCCACTGCATCATTCTCAGTTTCACTGACCACTTGTTCTGCCTCAGGAACTGAAAAATCTGCTACTTTGTCATCCACTGCTCATTCTCAACACCTCCTCTGCTCTTGTCTCCCCGTGCAGTCCAACAGAAGCAGCAGCTGGAGAAGGAGACGGGCCTGAAGATAGTGGAGGCCGGAGTGAGTGATGTAAGTAAAACTCACTAAAAATATCCGTTATTCAGCCCTGTGCGGTTAAAAAAAGGAGTGAGAGTAGGTGCGCTTGTAATTGTATGCATCTTTTGTGTTTGAAACAGGAATAACTCTGTGATTTCAACTTGTCTTGGCATCCGTATCACACCTGCAGCTTCAGTTGTGCAGCCAAACACTAATCTTGTGCAGCAATGAATTCCAAACACATAGCCTTTTAAGTGCGCTGCTGTGATTACTGTCCCCCTCATTCATTTCCTTTAGGTGTCTAAGAGCTGTTGTCACCATGGTAAAATAAAAAACAACAAGACAAAGGCCCGATGCATTTTGTGAAACCTAAAATGAGTGTTGATCGCCGCCTCCGAGCGACAATAACCAGATTATCTTGAGTGCTGTCACTTTGTAGGGAGCCCTGATGCTCCTGTGACATATTCATTGGAAAAAATTAAGAGGAGAGCAGGAGGACTCTCTGAATGATCCAGATGAAAGGAGAGTAAATGTGTATTTATTCAACACTGATAAATATTCATATGTATCAAAGGTAAGGATCTAATCAAGCACCCATTGATGCGTCATAGCCCTCCATACTTGCCTGGTAAATGAGTTTCTCGATGGAAATGAGACAGACAGCCTTAGACCCCTGAGCTGCCCTGATCATGAGGCATGCTGGGAGCTAAGTGGATGTGGCCTATGCATTGCAGAACAGTTGCCAATAGCAACAACCGTCACACACTGCATAGACAAGATCATTTTCCTGTGTTAGTCCCTTCTATGGTGTCACTGCCTTTCTTTGGCCATCTGCCTCCCACTTATATCTTTTTTAGCTCCACATTTTCTCTCATCTCATTCCACATTGTGTCTTCATCGCGTCCTTCTCAATTATCTCTGACTCATGTGTTTTCTTTTTTTCTTCACTGTGACTTTTGTCCTGTCTTGTCTCTTTTTGCCTCCTTTTAATTCATTTATTCCCGCTCACACTGATTCCTGCGCTTATCCACCACCGGTACAGGACCATGTTTGTCATATTGGGCCTATTTGTAGATAATTAGCTGCAATAATAGCCTCTCTGCAGGAGCCAGGGTGAGGGAGGGAGGGAGGGATGGATGCAAAGAGGGAGGGAGGAAAGGAAGAATCTGCCTTCCACCTCATGGGGAGAAAATCTGCGCCAGACTGTGTTTGTAGAAATGCATGTTCAGGAAGCACGGCATTTACTGTACTACAAATAGTGAGCTGGCAAACTATAAATCCTGAAATCTCACTCAGAGGGTGTTTTATTAGCAACAGCTCTAATGTGGATGTGTTGATCTCACCAGTTTGTATCCAAGAAGTGGAGAGTTGAGGGTAAGTTGGGGGAAAATAGTAGCTTTTGACAGGAGAGCGTTTGGAGTGGGCTCTTCAAATACATTAGTTTAAAAGGTGTCAAACAAAAGCCTGCTTTCAGTAAATTCGCACTAAATTGACCACAGTTATGAGTGAATGCATGCTAGAGGTTGCAGAGAGGGTGTCCTTTAGTCTGCTTATTAGTGGCAGAAATAGAAATATGCTGGGTAAAATTGCTCTGTGGATCCATAAGAGGTGTGAAGCTAGAAATTAAGCAGTGCTGCACATTTTTTTTGCCTTTAGTATTTATTTTTTCCACTCAGCTTGTATAAAACCATCACAGTGGTTGGTATCATTAAGTCTTATCACTGACAACTCCCCCCCTCCTCTGTTTTTATTTAAGAGGTGACAAATGACAAAACAGCTTAGGAAGATGTCCAGATAGCGCGAACGTCAATAGCAGTAGATGCGGACGAGGATAAGCAAATGTCAAAGTGGGGGGAAGGAGAGATCAATCAATAGGCTGAGCAATATCTACTCCATTATAGATCGGAGGGAAGTTGGCTTCCTAAAGAGAAAAAAAAACAATGGAAAAATTACTACTTTAGTTTTTTTAATGCACTGTAGGTGTGTGGGGGGCAGAAACAATGTATTTTCTGAGTATCTTTCATATTAAAAGCTGTTTCCCAAGTGGGAGCAACCCAACAGGCAAATGGAGCTTTCCTCACAGCAATTTATGAGTCTGGAGACGTGTGAAAAAAGGGAGGAAAAAAGAGGCGAAGTGGAAAGAAATTCATGGTTGATGTAGTCTGGCTTTAACCTGCTCGCTGTCTATGTTCGTACCGCAGCAAAACCATACGTGGAGAACATATCCGTGTTATTACTGGACACTTAGTACTCTAAGTGTTGAAAATAAACTGTGGCAGATCGTACCACGCGTTGGCTCCTCCAGTATCGTTGTTCCTTACAGCCCTAAAGCCCTGCGACCATCCATCCCTTACTGCCACCTCCTACCCGCCCTGCCTCCTCATATCTTCTTCTTCTTCTTCTTCTTCTGAGTTGCGCCCCAAGCTGGAGACAGCAACCGGGCACCGAGCAAAAGGGTTTCTTCCGCTGACGGCCATAGACGCAGCATGACTGGTACCAGTAGGGAGCATTGAGTGGAGAGGCGAGGGAATAAAAGGGAGGGTCCGAAAAATAGTTTCAAAAGGGAGGGGCATGTTGGTTAGATGTTCTCTGGAGGGAAAAAGACACAAAATATTCTACATTCCTGTAAGGCCAAAACAACGAATCTAAAACTTGAAAATAGTAGCTTCTAGTGTTGTGAAAAATTGAGTGAATGACCTTTAAATCTTGTGAGGTTATGCTTTAAACTGAGCTTAAATATCTCTCAGTCAATTAGGGCCTTAATGACTACTAACGTCCTCTGTTAATGAAGAAGCAGGAGTGAGCAGAAGCTTTCCTATAGGTTAAATATCAAACAATTAAAAAGATAGCAAGTGTTTAACCATTCTGACAGCTGAGACATCAAACATCCACCTAGACAGGCTCCATATCAACATTTTCTTTACCAGAGTTAAATATTCCCTAATACACCTGCTTAATTAGAATTTCTCGGAATAGTTACCATTACTGAATAATGGCATGTAAAAACATTTTAATAATGTTTTCCCAGTTTCCTGTTTCCTTCGTGCCAATATTTCCAAATAACCCATACAAAAGATGCGTCTCCACATCATCCAGCCGCCTGCGTGAGATGGTCCCCATGTGATTAAGTTGGTAGTTAAATTGAGATTCATTGACATTTTGACAGCGGTCTCATGTTCGAGATAACTCCAGCAAACTGCTTATGTGAAGAGGCACTCATTAAGCACAGAAATCCCAGAGCTGCATGTCAACTGATTATTCAACCACTAAATGTAAATCATATATGGCAGACGGGGAGTCTCTGCACTTTGTTTGTATGTGTTGCATGTGCAAATGTACAGTATTATTATTTGTGTGGCTGCAGTGTCTGTCATGTACTGTAAGTGGTATTCACAGGGCTTAAGTGTGCCCTATTTCCTGTTTTCTGCACACTTCAGAGATGGATGTTTATTTGTACCTACGTTTTGTGTTCCATTTTATTTCTAGTCTACAATCAGACGCAAGTGAGATCAAAATTGGGCCACAATCTTGTCATGTCAATCTAGAAGAACAATGGGAGAATGCCATATTATATTTCTAATCAAATGACAAAGAGCAGAGGCACAGAGGCGAAATTCATTTCAGTGAAAGGTCACATGTAATGATGACCTCTCACAATGGATTTGAAGGCTTTCTTTCCAATATCCTGTGCCAGCTTGAATGTGTAATTTCAAATTCAGCTTGTTTTACACAGAATTTTAGATTTTACATTTAGCAAGAAAGTTTTTGCTGAATCCCTGACTTATTATCTTTGTAGAAACATCTTTGCACATTTTTGCATATATCTGTAACACCTGGAACTCAATTTGTGTGCTTCTTTCTGTTATGTAGTGTGGTTTTAATAGTAATAGCAGCATGTTTTTAGAGTCAGTCCACCACTTTGATCCAGACTGAAATATCTCCATGTTTACAAGATTAATAGATTAGCACAAAATGTCTACAAACTTACATACAGACGCAAAATGGAGCCATTTAATGATCCCATAGCAACCTGCAAAACTAGCCACAATTCCATTAGAGTCAGATATGCTAATTAACAGTTGTTAGCATGCTAAATCAAGAGAGTGAACGTGGTTAACACTGTGCAACTGACATGTTAGCATTGTCAGTGCTAGCATGTTAGCCTGCCAACATTAGCAATGAGCTTGACATGCAGCACCTCACATGGCTGCAGTCTTGTCTGAATCCTTATGTTGATTCTCCCTTCTTTTATTGTGACATTTTTTATGCTGTACTTTGGTTTCCTATAGCAACACGCGTTATTCTTATTTAAAGATACAATACAGTTGAAATTTGTGCAACAAAGACTGCATCTGAACAGTCGCCCTTAATGCACTCGATGGGATCCAATAAGTTCAGGTTCAGGGATGATCACTTTGAATTTGCATTTTGTTTTGGCGCAACGCTTTTTCACATGAATATTTATTTCATGATATTTTTTTTTGATGTCGTGCGCATGGTTATCAGGCAATATCAGTGCATTTTTCTCTCCTTTAATCTAACAAAGCCTGAATATTGTAGTATATTCAACTTAACAACAAATATCATGTGCAGCCACCAGCGATTGCAATTCCTCCGAGCGAATGGGACAAATAATTTCAGACTTCAAAGGAAAACTACGCTGACCATTTCCTACCAGAGAGAAGAGACACGCGGGCTGAAATAAATAAATAACTGTGACAACAGTTGTACAAATTGATCCTGTAACGGCATGGGCATATGGCTTACTTCAAAACATATTTTCCCATGTTGGTTTTTCAAGCCGCGAGAATCACAAGATGCGAAAAATATATTTTTATGTTAATTTCGAGATCTTTTATTCTCATTTAAGCATGAATGTGGCTCCTCAAAGGGAAATGAGAGTGGCTTGGCTGCACCGCTGGGTGTATGCTCTGCCCATCGCTGTGTTGTATGGTATGTGCATTTGTATCAGCCAATCAATTCCACATTGGCCCTCGATTGCCTTTTCCACGTTGACAACCTATCCAATCTCCCTCAGACGCTGTAATAAACCCAAACAATAAAAAAAATTGCCGCCTATAAAAATTTCAACAGTGCAGGAAGGCCAATCTGGCTGTTTTAAAAGTGGCTAAAATGCCATTACTGTGGCAGATCTGGATGTGAAATGTCATATTGGAGCAGCCCCACTGTGCCTGCAGCCCTGAGTAACACTGCCTCTTTGGAGACTCCAGCTGCCTCCCACTGATGAAAGCCCATCCAGCAGCTCCGTTTCTCAGCAACCTTTTACCATCACCTGACCTTTGGACTGCAGAAATGCCTTTGATACCATGCCATGCAGTTTGGTATTTGCCTCTCTCTATATCGTGACGTGTGCTCTCCCCTCGGGTAAGGGTGGACTTGTCTGTTTTTAATGAGTGTCAGAATGTAAAGTGTTTACTCTCCTACCTTTTGCTTCTTTTATGCTGCGCTGCCTTTGTTAAAGAGAGGTATGCTTACTGTGTATAGTTGGCAGTGGTATTTTTACTCAGCCTGTTGAAGGGCAATTCTTCCACATTTTGCAACGTATTAAAGGAGAATGTTTTTCCCCCCTTTGTGGAGTACTCATCTCTTCTTAGAGGAAAAATCTCAAGGCTGAGCTGGCCTTGGAGGTATTATGGAGGTTTAGATCAAATTAAAGCAAAAAAATGCTCTAATGAAAACTGTTGCACTATTATAAATAGTACAGTCAATCCTTGTATGGATTAATACTAATGAATATTTTCTTCATTAATTGATTCGGCTATAATTTTCTTGATCAACAGTTTTCTTTTGTCAGTAAAATATCAGAAAACTTCTGTCTAAATAGCTTGTTTTCTTCACCCAAACTATCACTATCATATATGAGCATAAAGTTCTCAGAGTTGAGAAGCTAGAATTAGGGATCATATGGCATTCAGCTTGAAAATTACGAAAATTACAGCTGTCAAATCATGTTAATGTCGACTGACCAATTATTTAATCGACTACACATTAGCCTATCGTGTTAGCAGCCACAGATAACAGTTTTGGCAGTTGATTGCATGCTTTTCAAAATGCACCATGTCCTGTTGTGTAGTTGCTTTGCATGTTCGATTGTTGAAAGTTCTGTCAGCGGAGGAATTTAAAAATCAGCCTCCTCTACAGTGGATTTCTCCCTTTGTTTGTTAAATGTCAGAAGAAAATAGAGAGTCTACAGGGAGAGAGAGAGGCCCTTGAGATTTGACATGCTGACACAAAAACCTGATGTTTACTATTGAAGGGTTAGTTTGCTGAAAAAACACTTGCTTCACTAGTTTGTGCTTCAGTCTCATTATATTTACTGTTGCTACACTGAAAATCAGATCGGAAAAATCATTTAAAGATAGTGGAAGGCTGCACCATTCAGAAGTTATTAAAAAACAGCAAATATTTATAAATTAATTATATTTTTTGGCTAATTTAAGACTTGTAAAAGAACAAATTACTATGTGCAAAAATACAGATGTTTGATGTGGACGTTATGTAAGTTTGGCTTGTTTTTTGTTTTGTTTTATGGTGTGTTTGTTTCCAATCAGCACATGTCAATTAATGCTTTTTTTCCTGTACTTTTACTAGATATTGTCTTTATTTACCAAAACAAGAAAACAGATTTAAAAAAAAAATAAATAAATTTTTCCATTCTTCATATACTTCCAAATAGCAGCAAATATGTATACATGTGATGTGATTTCTGCTGCAGTCTGTACCAAATCAGCATCATTTATCGATGGGGACAACGCCATAGCATCAGGATCTTTCAGATATAATGGTATTTTGTGATACATCTTACATAAAAATTTGCAGCTCTGGGATTTGGATATTACACTTGACAATACTGGGATTTTGTTAATCTTGCTTTGTGATTAACTGTTCAGCCCTAATGTTTCACCCATTTTCACTTTTGAAAAAGTGTCTTAACTCCAACAGTACAACTAACTTTCCCTGAACTTTTAAAAACACATTTAATCTGCGCTTTTTAAAGCCTTTTAAAACCGTGATCTGCAGTTATAACATCCTCCACCACGAGCGCGTCCTGCACTTTAATTGTAAACAGTGCCACACTTGTCTGAACAAACGCTCTGACTGTTGGTGGAAATGGGCCGACTCGTGTCTGGCAGCGGCAGCAGCGGGGTTGAGGGCCGGGTGCCTGGGAGAGGCTCAGGGTACGATGGCGGTGGGGAGGGCCTGCGGTGTCCACAGCTGGATAGCATGGCAGAGGTTTTAAATGTCAGCGTCGAAGGGGGATGCGGCTGCCATTTGGCCTGACAACCTGCATGCCAAGGGACTGGCAGCGGGATGCAGGGGCAGGGTGCTCCCATTCCCGGCCACAAAGCCTCACCTTCTGCCATTTATCATGCGGCTACTTGCCTAGCGCATCTGGCACCTCCGCACTGACAGCAGCAGGAAAAGCCCTTGCTGCAGGCTAACCAGTGGCCCATGGTAATCTTTTTAACATCACATAACAAAATGTGGCCAGTAGCATTTGTTTGAGAGCATTTCATCCAAGATATTTTATAGTTTAGCTGTCAGAAAGGCACTTATATTTTGAGTAAAGAGGAGTTAAGAGCAGTGCTGGGCAGACTGTGCTGCTTAAATTAACAGTATATGACTGTTTGATAGCGACAGGACGCACGTCCTGTTCATCTTGATGTGAATTAGTCGTAACTGTCTTTTTAGCAAACACCACAATGTGAGTTTGTGGTTGCTGTGAAGCAGTAGATTAATTATTGCTCAGCAAGAGCACAATACGGAAACCACTTTGCTCTCAGTAAATTAAACGTAATCAACTGTCATATCATCTTTTATTGACTTTAATTGACTGTAATTGTGAATCCTGCTGTAACTGCTAGTTACTTTCTGCATGGCAAGGTCAACTAAATTGCTTGATGAGCTGTTATGGTCTTTTATATGATGACCTTGACTTGAGAGGGTGTATGAATATTTTCCGTCTGTGGTGATAAACCATGAAATGAAACTGGACCACTCTGCTGCTAAGTGGCTTCACAGCATCTACTGGTTGTGTTCGCTGCTTAGAAAATACAATGTTATAATGGCCTGGTAATATTTAGACATGACATTAAATATTTAAATTATAAATAATGTGCTCACCATTTAGATCGACTGATGTGGAAACGTGCTTAAACACTGAATTTAAAATGCGTTAAATATACTTTTCAATGTGTCTCTTTGCTACTTGATGCAAACTCTTCATTAATCTTCCCTACAGCTTTGTTACAATGAGTTTTTAGGTAATCCAATGGTTTATTAAGATTCATTTATTGACAATTAGGGGTGTATTCTCCTTAATCCTTCACTTTTTAAATTTAATCTTATGTGTACATGCCATAGCAATAACGCCATTTGATTTGGCAGCAACAATGTGTTACATTTAAATTAAAACTATTAAGGAAACTTGCAGAAAGGGAAACCCTGATTTTTTTCTTTACCTGATTCTGTAGCTGCAGTTTAATCCCAGCTAACAAATGTTAATCTGAGCATCAATACCCAAATGTAATTGGGCGCTTTAGCCACAAACTGAAGACATTTCTCTAATGTGTTTGCTGTAATATATGCTGTCTTTCATCCTCGTACATGATGCAATCATTACACATGTGGCATGCATGTGAAGGTAAAAGAACAGCAGCAAAGATCAGACGCTGATAGTGTTCTGTGAACTGGAGAAGAGTCCAGCTGTGATGGGGATTTCACTTTACATATCACAGTCGTGTTCATGTATACATGGTTGCCAACATGCCTATTTACATTCACAAGCAGGCTCCTCATGTCAGGTGTTAGCTGCAAATGCACAGATGTAGCTAACACCCGGCGTGGTACAGGTGGATACCTGCACAAGAATAGCATTATAAGATCATGAACAGTAGCTGCTACACAAAAATCAGACACAGTTGCATGTATGCAGCTTGAAATATACCATATTGCAGTATATGTACATTTGTTTCATATCTAATACCTACTGTTTTATCTGTGAACTGCATTCATGTACGTTTGATCCTGACAAGTAAATGAGCAAACTAAATGTCTCTCAGTTTGGGGCTAATCTCTATAATTGTGAGAAAAAAAAGCACATAAATGTGTCATTTTTCACAGCTTTTATCAACATGAAGAACTAATAGAAGGAATTGCTTCTCATTGTTGGAAACAACAAAAGGCAAAAGGATCTTCACAAGTCGGTTTCATGAACACATGCAGTCACATGTCTCACTATTCATTACATTGTTCACTTTGAAGAGGAAGAAAAAAGACATCATCACGGCTTCATTTAAAGCCATACAGTGTAATTATGTTTGTGGGTGAAAATAGGCTAGATTGATTATATGCATTTACAATAATGAGCCGTCAATGTATTATTACATTACAGAGCCATCAAAATCTTGACACAAATCGTAATTAATTCTGCCTTCAGAATTTCTGATCAGCCATACTTTGTATTGTTGTCAGAGGTTGTGGTGTGAAGCGGTGGGAGATGTGAGCTGCAAACAGGCGGCTTATACCGTGCTACAGCTGTGGCAGCAGTCTCATTAGGGATTCACAGAGGTTTCTTTCGACGAGCCGTGCTGCTTGGTTTGGCTCGGGGGCAGACTACTCTTATAAAGCTGCTGGAGCTGTGAGACAGACGGACAGACAGACAGACAGACAGACAGACAGACAGACAGGCAGACAGGGAGGCTGCTGTGGCGCTGGGCAGCCAGTGTCAGCTCTGTTCGTGCACAGGATTGTTGTGCAGCGCGAGGCCCCTGACTCTTCCCCAGCTGATTGGTCTGGCTTCATTAGCATGGGCCACGGCTCTTCCGATTAGCAGTAATTAAAGAGAGAAATCAGAGTCCTTGCCTCCAGTCCAGATACAGCCAGTGCCTGTCAAGTGTGATCGCCGTGGAACAGATCTAGCGCTCCTGGCCGCCTGCCACTCCACAATCCCCCCTCCTCCTCCTCCGTCCCTATAGTGAGTGTGGTGGAGAGGTATTGGGTTGTTGTGCCAAGTTACCCCCAAAGTAACCCCTGGGGTGACACAGACGCACACGCCTCTCCCTGCGGGCGCACGCTGGGCCGGCGTTGTCATGGTGACAGCAGGGGAAAAACGTTTAATGAAGACACTGATGAGAATTTATGAGGCTGTGGCTGTGTGCATTTACAGGGATACGACCCTTAGCCCATCACGCACTGCCTCCTGTGGTTCTACATCTATATCTCCACTTACACAAGTTGTAGCTGATCATCGGGGCGTATGCTCAGGCAGGCAGCTTCAGTATGCTGCCAGTCCACCAAGGTACAGTTGGAGGCACGTGGCATTGGTTGTCCTGTAAATGTAAGCCAATCTGATCAGAAATATGTCCCGTTTTCATTCAATTTAAACTGCAAGAATCATTCCCACTAACTGAGAGGAATTCTCATAGGGCCAGTTTTAACACAAATAGTATTAAAGAGGCTGCATACCAAAAACTAAATTTAATTTGGTGTTTTTCAGGCAGGCAAAATGGCAGAAATGTGACCATAAAAAAGCGTTGATTGCCACAATGTGCACAGCCTGGGTGGCCAAACTCATCCTCCTCCCGCCAATCCACCCAACGCCGCAGCTGACCAATAGTGTTGTGGCTGGTTTTTCACTGGGAGATGCTTGTTCTGGTTTACTTCTTGCTTTGTTTGCTCTGTCTGTGCTCTCTCAGGCATGGATGCCATTAAACCAACAGGCTCAGGGTCTCATTGAGTGTCCTGGCATTTGCTTGGAACACCATATTCAACAGCGGTTCAACAGCGCTTGAGAACATGCCAGATTTGATTCATTTGAAGTGCACTGATGACATTAGTGTGAACACTTGTTTAACTGTGGCTGGAGTGTGGTCCTTTGTGCACTCAGCTACTATTAAGTATATTTTTTGCAGACGTACTACAGCAGATACAGCATAAAATGCCACAAATGCATACCATTTCATAAGAGTACCAAATCAAGAGTTCCTAACAGTTTATGGTACAACTATGCACATGCAGTTTATCCTCAACTAAAGGTGCAGATATACAGAAATCAGAAAGTACAACATTAACCAGAACTGACTCAAATTAGTCAGTATGTCAGACTATGTAATATATTCCTAAAAGTTCTTGTCATGATTTGGTTCAGTGAACTTGCATTTCATACAAAGATAATGAAAGAAAAAGCAAAGAAATTCGTCTTACGTTTTCACTTCACAATCAAACATATATTTATTAACAAATTATCGCTATATGAGCAGAAAATAAATTAAAGTAATAGAATCAAGTCGCTGTTATTCATACAACACATTTAAAACAATGAAGACAAATAAACGAGATGGAAAATTGGTATTATAAATGTACCTAACAAGTTTAAATGATGAAAATACAATATTATTGTTTATTATATAAATGTGCCTGACTAATTGAAAAAAAAGGTTTAGAATCTACAATGTTATTCATAGACTATAATTTTGTCTGATTAAATTAAATATTAAGGTTAATAACTTACAATGTTATACAAAGTTTCCTCAGTAATTTAAAGAAGTTTAAGAACCTGCAATATTATGCAGAAAACCCAATAAATCCGAATATTACCAACGAGCAAGAACAGTGACCAGGAAGAACTCCCTTTTATCAGCAGAAGTCCAGCAGAACCAGGTTCAGAGACGGAGACCATCTGCCTCGACTTGTTGGGGCGAGGGTAAAGAGAAGAAAGGCTTTCTTTAAAAAAAATAAATAAATAAAAATTTTAGGAAGTATTATCTACATAAACATAAAATGAGTGGTGCAATTGATCAGATTACCACAAAAAAAATCTACATATGAAATCATTATCAGTAAAATCAGTTTAGATATTATGCTACATATGTGGGCAGCAAGTTCTTCACAAAATTACGTTTCTATACAACTGTACTGCACTCTCAGTTATGTTTTAACTGGAGTATAATTTCAGTTTGAAATAAATTTGTGACCTGTTACATTGTAGGAAAGGCGGCCAGTTTAAAAAGTCTGAGTAAGTCCACTTTTGAAGGCAGGAAGGCAGAACGGAGAAAGACCAGGGTGTCAATCCTGTGATGGACAAGACACTGTAAATATCACACAGGGTTTTTTTTTTTTTGTCATTGTTTACTTTAGGTTTTGGTTTTCCGGCTCATTTTAGACACCAAAGCTACCATGTTACGTGTACGAAAATATCAGCTTTGTTAGACGCTTTAACATATTAGAAGTTTGGTTCAGGTTAGGCACCAAAATGAATTGGTCAGAGTTAGGAAAAATGCTTAATTTGACTTAAAATACTATCCTTTCACAAGTTCCCCTCCATTTTCTAGAGGGTCCCTCCCATCTAATATATGTTTAGCTGGCTGAGATATGTTTATTAGAGCAGTATTTGTGATACAATACAAACGTAATTTGACAGACAATACATTTCCCTCAAAACATAATGGAGAATGCAGTTTAGTTGTATAAGAACATAATTTTGTTGAGGTTGCCTGAATTGTATATGGAGAAAAAGCACTTATCAAAGACCTGGATTCAGCCTGAAACTGTAGCTGTGGTTGCAGCTTTCAGAATCAGAAATACTTGATTTCTTTGCACACTTTACCACATTTGCTAGTATTAAAGGGTGGGAAGCTGGTGAGGGATCATGCTTTCTCACAGCAGTAGTGACTCCTACTGGTTGGTGGGTTTCTACTATCTATCTAGGTATGCTGAGCTCACTTGCTTTACGTTACACCTTTAGCCCAATGGCGACCAAATCCGGCACCACTGTGCTCTGGTCAAGCAGCTCCAGAGAAGTACAGCGTTTCAGAGGCTTTCAGATGCTACGTGGACTCAGGTGTGGAGCGAACACATCCTGTTGAACCCATGGACTCGCTCTGTGCTCCCCTCTGAACACTTCTCTTTGTCCCTTTACTGTCAGTCTCAGTATCAGAGTCTCCCAGCCCACTAAGTCTCTTGTGACAGGGGTTTCAATTATGAATGCTACCTTTGACTACCTCTGTTATTCCGCAGCAGCCCACATATCCCTGCATGCCACCACTCATGTGTGACTTGATGTATTGTCTCACTGCCCCCCCCCTTTCAAAATTAATTGCAGTTTTATCTCTCTCCAAGATAAAAAAAAAAAAAAAAAAAAAAGCCTGCTGAGAGCACAATAGTCTAAAAGTAGTATGGATTCTATTCAAACAAAACAATTAAAACCTCAGTGTTTTGCTCGCTGTTTTGGACTGTGGATGTGTTGGATGAGATTTTTAGTGGTGGTTCTTCTTTTATCTTTTTTGCACAATAGAATGAAGTATTACCTTCAATCACTTTCCCTGATTGGCTTCTGTTTTAGCAAACTCGGATCACACTCTGAACCTGGCCACTTTATTTGGTGTCTAGTGACTTTTCACCTACAGTATCATAATATCCCCTCATCAAAAACTCATTACATCTTGAAAATCATTCTTGTCCTTGTGATTAATGCAAATCTGAGAATCATTTACTGTGTCTCAGACCACAGTGCAAACATCCTCACTGATACTGCACTGATTTTACTTTATTTTTTTTTAGGTATGAGCAGCATTTGGTGACTTTGTTTAATTAATTTTGGTTGGCATTTTAGCAAACATGGACATTATCCTTGTCAGGCATATTGCTATTGTCAACACAGCTGCAGGTAGAAAGGATCATTACTGTCAACTAAAACCAGTTGGGAATTAAGCCTCGACCAAATTAAGAAAAAAAAACTTTAAGTAAATTAGCTCAACTTTCTCAAACACTTGACAGCTTGGTCTTATCTAGAACTAACTAATCTTCTATTGAAAGAGAATATAAGAGCTTAAAGTTAAAGCAGCGCTTCAGCTTAAGAGACCATTCACACAGATTTAACCGATCGTAGCTTAGCAACTGTAAACACCAATAGCAGGTCTGTTAAAGTGGTGTACATGCAGCTGTAAGGGTGAAAACTAAAAACAACATTTTTTTTTAGAAATGGACCAAAAAAATGTTTATCTGCTTTGATATAAGATGAACAGCCTGTTATTTTTGTAGGGTCATGTATGAGTGATTCCCTCGCGTATTTTATATTTCCCCAGTGGAAATTAGTACTAAAACAAAAAAAAAAACTGTGAAATTTAATATCGGAATTTTCAAAACCTGTAAAAACGGTACAAATAACATAAAACATCTTGAAATAAGGATAATAATATAAGGATTTTTAAAAATCTATACAGCAAATATCTGTAAAATAACATTTATTGCTGATATAAATACAGTAAAAACTGTGTTATTTTACTGTCAAACACTGAAAAAGAACATATTGCCATTTATAAACATACATACTTTTTAATGTGGACATTATTTATGGTTTTGGCCTGTTTTTTTGGAGAGGTTTTTTAGTGGTTATTGCATAAATTTTTTTTTACTGTGATTGTACTAGTTATTAGCTGTAATTTAACAAAACATGGAATATAAGTAAAATAACCCTAAATTGTTCGACGTGGCAGTTTTTTTAAAATCTTTTTTTCCATGCTGTCAAGAGATCAGCATTTTTTAGCAAATTGGTAAGTCATTCACAGAAAACATTGTGCTTTAACAATGTGTTTTACTTTATAATAGAATGTTACAAAGTGAAGTAGTGCTTTTCAGTTGAACGAGATATAATTCTATCAGTGTGTCCTTCCCTACATAGTTTATGCTTTGTGCCGTTGTGTTTATGAGTGTTTCATGTTTAACACGCTAGCGTTAAAGCAGGCCTTTTTCAACACAATATTACCAGCTGATTCTTCATCTGAATTGGAAGTGTAGTGGCACACAAGGAAAATCTGGATGATCTTTTCTTTTTTAAAACGACTCAGTGGTTACTTACTAATGGACTGGACACAGATAGATGACATCCCACATTGTTATGATGCATTTTCTCTTGACTCTAATCATTCTTTACCAATTCCTGCTCTGTCCTCGTAGACACATAATATACAGCAGGTTCTTGGTTTATTATTTCCTCGACCTACGGCGTTTCGTGGTTACGTCACCATCTGTTGTTCCCTTATTCCGACGTACGGCGTTTGCGACGTTAAAACGAATTTTGCATGGAACTAGTTGGTGAGCAGAATGGACAAATACATGTGTCACTATACGAAGAGGATGGCTTTGTTTACATTTGCCGGTTGTACGCCACATACGTCACAGTATGTAAGATCAGACTTATGGTGAAAATCGAGTTATGTCGCACCGTAGGAACAGAATTCCGATGTAAGTTGAGAACCCCCTGTACAATGATGATGAATCCCTATTCATAAAAGCAATTTGCATTGGATTTGACCCAAAAATGAGTGCAAAATGGTCTCGGTTTGGAGTCTTGGTTACACTAGTACCGTGTCTCTTTCCAGAGATTTGTACTAGAACACTTCAGGGAGTACATTGTGTATACTTTGTACTTGCTTAATTCGTGTGTGAATTTCAACAGAGTGTTGTCTCAAATCAACAGTAAGTTGTGAACAAATGTCGATTGCTTTGTCTGAGCTTTTTTTCTGCATTTGTCAAACATGTTGATTACCATTCTTAAAAAAATAGAAAGCTTGCATAGCTTTCTCGGCTGCCATCTTCACAAGTTTGAAAATTGGCTGATGGTCCCTCTTCTTCCTCTACATAACCAAGATGGCAACCATTGAGGGTGGGAATGTCTGGCATTTCACACTCAATTTTTTGTTATAATTTTTTATTATATTTACCCTATTTGTGTGCTTATAGTGCACCGCATATTTGTAAGTGTCAGTGTAAACATGTAACTGCACAAAGTAACACAACTTGAGACAGAATGTAGGACTAACCAGCCCTACAAGATCAATGCTGTCTCTTTATTTCCATTTCTTCATCATTGGTGATGGATTGGTGAGGAGGCTGACTCCTTGCCTGCAATTTGCAGCTTTAGCCACCATTCTTTTTAGCATGATATTTAGCCATCAAGTGTGAATGCATGACCTTTTTTAGACTTTTGTTCTTGTTTTAAGATAATGATCATTATAACAAGAAAGGCAGACTGTTTTCACCCAATAATGGAACTTTATAATTAGCTTGTAACATCTGAAAAACTCTTCTAGAAAGAGTTGCAAAATCAATGGTTGTTGGCTAGAAATGAAAAGCTGCTTCTGTTAACTTTGTCTCAAATCAAGTAACTATCAGTGACTGTTTTGAGTAGTTGATCTGCCATTTGAATTGTGTGATATACAGAAACATTTAGAAACATTGGCAAGAAAATTTTCTCTTAACTTGTACTGTGCAAAGTTTTGAGACACATTAGATGTTTATATTATTATCCATCACACAATACCATCTGGGCAGCGACTGATTGGTCCCAAATTCATTCTGCACCATGATAATCTGCCAAAACCAGAGTCATAAAGAGCTATCTTCAATCACAGAAGAACAAGGATTCCAGGAACAAATGATATGGTCCTCATGGAGAGGCGATCTTAACGTCTTGCGTCATTCTTTCATTTACATGGAGACAGAAGCCACTTAAACAGCCAAAATCCACAGTAGAAATGTCAAGTTCTCAAAGATGCTGATGAACAACCTGCCAAGTGTTCATGGAAGAACTGGTGCTGTTTTAATGGCAAAAGACAGTCACACCAAATATTGATTATCATAGATTCTGGCATTATTTTTGAAAGCAACCTCACTTTTCTTACTGTACTTTTGCACAGTACTGTACATAATGTAAATGATCAGTAGGACTAATACACACTGTACATGTAAACAACCTAAATGAGCACAAAATATGCATCAGTCTGGTGTCATCGTTGGAGATTACAACATTTTCTGTAATTTTACAGATGTGGTGTGATTTCATACTCCAGGCTATGACGCCACGATGCTGCTTCCGTTTGAAGTGCACATTGTGGTGCATGTGTGTGGGTTTGCCTCTCTGCTGTAAATATAGCCAGGATGACAGGCAGAGCATTTACCTTGATGTTTACTGCTTTGAACTACTTGGCATGGGCAGAGCCCGGGCTGGGATTCACATAAGGCAGAGGCCTATTTGAACAAGCTCATCTGGGGAAAATACCAGAATGACATGGCTGACACACACACAGGCTTTGAATGGCTCCTCTCTGAGCAAGTGATGAGCGTGAGACACAGCAATTCAAATGTTTCAAGTAAAACCCAGAAATGGGACCTTTTTGTGTCTTTGAACATCATCCATTAGCAAACACGGTGATTCTCTCTCTCTCTCTCTCTCAAACACACACATTCAGACACAATGCGTTTAAGACACTCACCTCACTGTCAGGTTTCTGCACCATAAGTGATGTTTAAAAGAGAGTTTAGACAAGAGAGCAACAGTGTCACCTTTTATTCTTTATCTTGCGTATAAGTGCTATTTTATATCTGGCAGGCAAAATCAAGTGTAGCATCTAGCAATGTGTGGAAATTACATCTCTGCACTGTGAATCCGAACAGGCAGACTTTCAAACCAAACTTCACATCGCTGCTTCTTGTCTACGAGAGCGTCGTTTCATTAATAAATGCGAAAGGGTAAGCATGTATGTCAGACATTTCCCAAAAAAATAACCAGATGAGCCTCGATATCTTCCTCTCACACACATCTTGTAATATCGTTTCAGCAATAACAATAACAGCTGGAGGATCTGGAGGAGAGAAGAAAAAAAACAGAACACCCAAATGTATTTTGTTTTGCATGCATTCCTCTCTGCACTGCAGTTCGAAGCTAATCCTCCAGCACCTTCCCCAAATTGAGCCGCAGCAACAGCCTTGCTCGGATATTATTATGAATAATTTATTGCACCCCATTTCAAAGAGCCTAGCGCAAAATCCCAACTATTTTTGGTGCAACTGTATCGCACGTTAGTTAAGTCTGTAGGTACACGTTGCAGCTGTTGGGTTCTTGTGACGCACAGTAAATGACATCAACCTCTCGCTGATATCATTATGGTGTATACAGTATATGTGGGCTCCTCTGCAAGCTGGCTTTCTCTTCTAGTAGATAAAATATAACAAGCTCTGACTTCTCCGTGTCCGGGCGAACGTGTCCATCTAGTGCAAGTATATTACAGCTCAGATGCATTGTGTGTTTTGCAAGAAACATCCACTAACACCTGGATTTATGCATGTTCAAGTTGCACACGCAGGGACAAACATGCAAATATGCTCAAAAAGTCTGCAGTATGGAGTCGCAAGCTAATATCTAAGCGAGTGCCTTCTCTGAACTTACACACAAGCATCAGTGGATGTGTCTGCACTGCCATCTCAGGTGGTGCACTTGATCCTGACATTTGTTTAACATTCCTCACCCCCCCCCCCCCACCCTCTCCCAGCGACGTGGTGAAGTGCCGCATACCTCTCCCTGCCATTGTTTAAACACACTCGCCACGTTTCCATCTTTTTTATTAGAAATGTGAAATGTGTCATGAAGGCAAACAGCCGCGGCGGCGACAGGAGAAGAGCGGAGGACAGATAAGCCTTTGCAGGACTCACGCTGGCTGTTCGAACATGTGTTACCCCGAGGAAGTACTTACCGGAGGAACACACGGCCGTGACAGCATCCGCCAATATCGCCAGTGACCATAAGAGTGACTTCAGTGTGTCGCTGAATTTGACTGCTTGTAGGCTTTCTGTGAAAATGAATCGATGCATGTCAGACCTCCCCGGTGTGATAACCATTAGCGCTGGCCTCGCCGGGGGATGTGACATGAGTTGTGAAATCGTACTGTGCAGCCGAGTCGTTGATGAAATGTGTGAAAATGTGTCCATTTGCGCAGAGTTCAAGTAAAGGAAAACAACAGGTGCCAAAGTCAGCCTTTCCTTGAGAGAAGAGGTTCGGTTAGTTGCTTTCTATCCTATTTTGCATCCTCTGTAGTGTCAGGGGGATACTCTAGTTGGGTGGATTTAGATATGGCTGACAGGTGGGTGGCCAGAGTCTGAAAAAGAGTGAACAGGGCTCTCTTCCAGTTCACCAGGATAGATATGATCGTACAGTTGACTTAATGTTGGGACGGATTGTCTGGGGATTAACTTCAAGGGCCACTACGTATTTTTTACCAGTAATAAAACCCGGTCTCGATAAAAGTCTCCCGCCATGCATTACTTCTGCATCCGTCCTGCATTAGTGCAACAGCAAGCAGTGCAGAAAGAATTTTGTTCTCAATACTGCAGGAGAAAAAATAAATAAAAATCGCCTCTGTGGCCAGACCATTTGCATGCCCTCTGGCAGCTGGAGAGAAAGCAGAATCTGGATTCTGAATAATTTCTCATATATAAGGATGCAAGGGTGCAGAGAGCATGACGTGAGAAGTGTCACTCGTGGTAGCTGTGGAAAAACAAAAAAGAAAAACAAAGCAAAATACATTTCAGTTGTTGCAGCTGTATCACAAGGTAGTTTTTTGGGGGTGCTGTAAAAAAAATTGTTGAGTCAATTTGAGCGCTTCGGATTTGGTCCCCGCAGGCCGCCTTGGTTGGCGCTGCTTTTTTTTTTTTTTTTTTTTTTTTTTTTTTTGAGGTGGGGTGGCGTCCGATGCAGACCAAGGCTGGACAGCGAGCTGGTTTTTTGTTCTCCCCTTCACATTGCCAACTCCAGCTGTCACACCGAGGGACAATAGAGAAGAGGAGGGGGTGCTCTCTGAATGGAAAAAATAAACTGGAGAGCCCCCCTCGCCACGACTCGTCATCTGCATTTGACAGGACCCCCGTTCTCCTCTCTTCACCGCCCCTTTTCTTTTTGCTTTCTCCTTTTCTCTCCTTGTGCTCTCCATAATCCCCCTTTCTCTCTCTCCTCTCTCTCTCCCTGCTAAGTGCAGCTGTTGCTCTCCATTGGATCATTTTTTTCCACACTGATTGCTAATTAGGATACCATTTTAGTGAGTTTTATCTTTAAAACTTGTTAAACTTGCAATTTTCCACTCCCTTTTTCCCCCCTTCTTCTTTATTCTGGCAGATTTAAGGAGGAGAGCAGAGAAAAGACTTATCCAATTATAAACAATCTACTTTAGGGCTGAGATTTTTTTTCCTTTTTTTTTTTTTAACCGGAATGCACCCAACCTCCTATGCAGCATTCATATAGTTTACAACTACTGTACTGTGTGGTAGCCTCTTATTATAGCGCTCACTTCAGCTTTGAATGCAAAAGCCTACTTTGAAGAATAGACTGCCCCATCTCCCTTATTCTGCTCACATAACTGAATCCCTGGGAGAGGGAGCAGAGGAAAAGGAGAGCCTGAGAAAACAGCAATTCACACACCAAACACAGAGACCCCTAGTAGCTCAACAAATGAGTGACTAGCCCTATGTCCATTCATATCGCCCCTCGGCCCGCAAGCCTATTAGCCAGGCATCGCTCCTTGAACATTCACTGTCGACAACATGTGGAGGCATCGCTATAGCAACCAGTGGATATGACATGTGCAATGGACGGGGACTCCTGAGCTGCTGAATATAAGGAGGGGCTCAGCCTTAACTAAATGATCGCAAAAAACCCAACCCCACCACCTCCCCGTCTCTTTTCATTGGCACAGAGGCGCTGAAAGGACTCACTAGTGGGGCTTCTGCACATTCTTCCGAGGCTCGGAAAATCAGGCGGGCATATCCCACATTCTTCTCCCTTTTCTTATTCTCTCCGACTCTCCTTTTTTTCTCTCTCTTTTTCCTCATCTACGTGTTGAAGCCGCGCTCTTTTGTTGGCGCTTTGGGGGGGGACGCATGGGACCCTCGCAGGGGAACTTTTTTTTTTTTTTTGGAGAGAAGCGGACTGAGTGGGCGGCCAGGACGCACAGACGCTTCTTCTTGGAGCTGCGGCGGGCGTCAGTGGTTATCCATGCTCTCTGGAATACAAGACACAGCATCCTCCGTTCACTGCGAAATGTGCGCTCTGCTCCTCGACATGGATTTGGGTAATTATCGTCCCCGGCTTGAACCGTGTGTCCGTCTGTTTTTTGCTTTTTTTTTTTCGTTTTTTGTTTTTGTTTGTATGTGCAAGTTCGAATGCGTCAGATGCGTAAAAATGGCACATCCAAGGATCGGCCTTGGAAACTTGTGAGCATCGTCGCGTTGAAAGCTGGTTTTGCTTCTGTGTGATTGAAAGATAATAATATATTTAGGAGCTGTGGTTTTTCCGGGTTTATTTCATGTATTTTCTGTGCGATCGCTGGCTGCAGAGCGAATCTCCCCCAAAAAAGAGGGATCAAATATGATCGAGCATCGTGCACACATACAGGCATGGCAGCGTCGTTTATATAAATGTAAGCTCATCGTAAAAAAAAAAAAAAAAAAAAAAAAAAAAAGTCCCTGGTAAATGTGAGTCTTGCTTTGTGAGTTGCTTTGCTGTGAGCACATCTGGCTGCAGGGAACAAAGTTTGTGTGCAGGTTCATCCTCCCTGGTGCCCGGCAGCAGCTCCAGCTCTAAAACCTGGAGAGCTGCTATAACCACTGTGTGGCTGCATAAATTATTCTATTTTAATCGTGTTTTTAGCTCAAAATAAAACCTAATTATCATCATGCTATTCTGAGTTTCATTTACAAAAATCAAGAGTTAATAGAAATGCCAATTTTGTGTTGCAGCTTTTAAGGTTTTCTTTGTTTTTCAATTTAATAATTAATTTCAAGAGTTTGCAAATGTGTTTGAAAAAACATTGTTGTATTTGCAACATTTGCACAGCTTTACAAAGCACATGGTGTTGCCAGAAAAATAGCATAGTTTAGAAAAATGTTGCAGCACAGCTAAATTGTTTTATTTGTCAATGCAGCTCCTAACTTCAATTTCATTGCATGAACACTGTTGTAAAGGGAGCTGATTTCATACCTTTCGTATCTGGAATAGCAGCTGCAAGTTTAAAACAAAAAAGCTTGATTTAAGAGTGGTAAGGTTTGGCAGTTTTGGGGGGATTTTCATCTTGTACTTCTTAAAGGTATTGTGATGGGAGTGAATGGAGAGCCATCCGCCCGGCTACACCTCTCTGCCTGACCTTCCCTCTTATAATTTGAATAATCCAGAGCACCGAAATCCATCTGCCCCTTGTCTCCCCCTCAGATTGGCTAATTCACCAGACAGGGGCAATATGAATAGAAGAGAGAAGCAGAAGGAGAAAGTCTGTTGGAGGCAGAGAGCAATAACCAGTTTGGATGCTACACAGATGAGACATGAATAGTGTTGTATGAATAAAATGCATTTCTTGAGATGCAAAAAATACATTTCCACACACTAAATAAGCATAAATTCTCTATTTCATTGCAGTTCAGCAACGTAATTGTAATTTTATAGATGAAACTTTACAACATCAGGCTAAAATCAAGTAAAAACATTTTTTTTGAGTTCTGATTATTCTGAGAAAATTTCTGTTTCATTAAAGGTTTAATCGTCATTTACTGCTATTTAAACAACCAAAAGCTGTTTTCAGTCAACGTTATTCATTTAGCTAAAAGATAATTCCCCTAATAACATATGTTGGTTGAATAAGACTCTCAATTATGGTCAAATAAAATTCTTGCAAAAATAAATAAATTGGAAAAAAATTCAAAAGCTCAGAGACAAAACTCAAAAGGCCCATGAAGGTAATTTGTAGCCTCACATGTCCATGTTCCTCCTTGTTCCTCTTCCTTTTTTCTTTCTGTCTCTCCTCTGGTTTCCTTCCAACCCGATTACCGCCTTCAAACACTCTTTTATGCTTGCATTGCATTTCAAGCCTGTTTTCTCCCAAAGTGGAAACGCTTTTTGTTTAATTAATTTCAAGGTGTTTACCTGAATATTTTCAAGAGAAGCCACAGATTGTAAAAGGCCACGTCTTTGATGAACTTGATATTACATGCACAAATACATTTTTTTCCCTTTTCCAACATAAATGAAAGATGATATGCTTTGGGATGCCAGTGTTAGAAATTAAGTGAGGCAGATTTGAACCAATAGGCACTTTGGAGTCTTGAATCTCTACACCGATTTAACATGCTGTGTCTAGGGTGCTAAATACGTTGATTAATAAGTGAAAAGACAGTTTTTCAGCTATTATATTTTCATTTCTCTGAGTGTGATTATGTCAAAAGCTGGCTGAGAGGATATATACTCCAGAAAAGGAAAATTATGTGAATTTAAATGTTGCTGCTGCCTGTGTATTCATGTGATCAGTGAACACAGACGAGTCACTGGATGGAGGCCACGTCTCGCCTCTGTATCTGTATATGAGCCTCTTCAGACCTCTCAGTTGTTGTCTAACCTCTTATGCTTGATTGGAACTACATGCTCAAGCCACCGCAATTGCAATCAACAGCAAGTGTCGTCAGGCCCAACACGGTAATCGAAAAGACCTGGGCATCGGCACAAGCGCTCAAGCCTTGGCTATTACGAGCTACAAGGTCAAACCACATTGTTACTGGTCTGAGGTGCAGTGTCTTGTTTTGAAAACGGTGTAACAAGATGTAGCCATCCTTCAGCCGGCCCATTAGACCCCTCAGGCTAAATGTCAGAGCTCTGCCATTTTTTTTCTTTCCTTGGTGTAGATTTGATTCACTCCACCCATCAATCTTTCAATATTGCATGCAGACAATTAGGAGCCCGCTGATGTATTTGTGCACCGTTATTGATATTGCCCTTTTGCAGATGTATAGCTATTGACATGTGTGTAGCCGGCAAAATTAAATCAAAATCTGTGGAGAACTGGCTTTTACAGAAACCCCATGCTACGTCAATCGTGGAGGACAGCGAGGGTGATTTATGTGAGGGAAACTGTGCTGGGAAAATGATGTTCATCTCCTTTTTAGGATCTAAAAGCAAAAACAACTCATCAGGATTCCTATATTTTATGCAATCAGCACAGAAAATCTTATTAGCAGCTACATTTTAGGTATCTTTAATTATCCCTCCCCATTATTGCTCCTAATTATCACTGTTATGCTCTCAAAATATTATGTATCAGGGAGGCCCACAGGGAATTTATCATTACAGTAAATGGCCACAAGTGCACCAATTATCAACACACAGGCCAATTCTTTAACCTACACTGATAAAAATCTCTCAGATGATATTACAGCGCTTTTAACAAACAAAACAGCTCGGCTATAGTGATACAACTATACCTTCCTGTTTTAATTAGCATGCAGTGCGGGTGTGAATATTTGAAAAGGCTGTTTTGTTCAAGTGGTGCTGGATGTATGAAGGTCCAGTCTGGGCCGCCTGCGACTCCCCAGTCCTGGTAGCCATTAGCTGTGCAGCTTGGGCCAGGGCCTAATCCAGCCAAACTCAGGACCAGAGGAGCTAATTAAGCACAAGCTTTTAGTATCCCAACCTCCTGTAGCTGCACAGTGCCAGCCCACCCCATGCCAGCACTAAATGGGGTTGTAAATATCTATAGTGGGGCACAGTGTGGAGACAGCACTGGACAGGGGCTGGTAATAGGGGTTGACTGAGCCTGAATGCATATTATAAGGCCGGCGTTAGAGCTGTCTAATGAGTGGTGCCGGTCACAGAGTGGCAGGAAAGAAGTGCAGCTAGGTGAGGATGCAGCACTCCACTTTTTTTCTTTTTTTTTTTTTTACTGTAAAATCAACACAAGCCTTCAGGTGAAAATTGATGCAGTGCACACTTGATATGTCGGCGGCTGTAGATCAAAAGCATCAATCTGAGGGGAAGACAGAGTGGCATCCTTTAACTGCTCTGACAGTGTGTTCTCTCTCTCCGTTTGTGTGTGTCCTCCAGAGGGGCAGCCTGACCCAGATCCCCGTGGTGAAGGAGACCAGGGTGGAGTCGGGCCAGTTCCTGCTGCTCTCCGTCCTCTGCATGCTCTTCATCCTGGTGGCGCTGGCGGTGTCCGCTACCTTCTTCTGCGTGCGCCAGCGCTCGCACCTCCGCATGAAGGAGAAGCTAGCCAGCCTGGGGACTGACACCAGCACCGATGCCACTGCAACCTATCAGGTTAGACCAGCCCTCACATCGGGAGCCAATCAGAGGCCGGGACACTTAGCCCGAGCTCTGCCATTGGAGGGAAACACGCTCTGCTCGGATACGGTCCATATCCAATTGGTTTGCGAGAGTGTGTTTGCTCATGTGTGTATACAGAGTAATTCTACTCCACCTGCTTCTAGCTGCAGTGATAATTTGCTCTATTTATTACATAAATTGATATTTATTTTGGTGCACATTTACATCATTTTTGAGCGTTTAATTTCTTGAATTTTCACGTTATTGCTCCAGTAGATATTTATTCGATGCTACCATTTCATGAGGAGTGTGTGTCTGTGTGTGAGACAGGGATCAGGCCGCCACTGTGACCTATTCCCTCTGTTCCTCCGGGGCAACGGGCAGCCTGGGCTGTATTGATTTTCAGCGTTGGGGCTCAGCTGTGCCCAGCGTGGCACTCAGAACACATTTATCTGCATGTCGCGTTAACATTTTCAATATTTAATCAGGTTTTCACAGGGCTGCGCTCAAATGCTAGAGGTGTTGCACTGATGACCGCGGAGAAGATATCAAATAAAACAGAGGCATAAATGCGAAATTAATCGCGCCTCTGAAATTCAACCGTTTGTGTGATTATGATGAAATAATTCTGTCACGTTGTGCTACAGATTTGATGTTACTGTGGTACTGGCTCATTGTGCCTTTAGGATTGGGATAACTGCTCTGTCGACGTTTATGTGGGTGTGTACTACAAGCTCGACTGAGAGAGATGTTTAGGGAGAGTGGGAGGGCATTATTGTAAGACGGCAGCACAGACTTCGTTTCCTCTTGGCCTGTCTTCGGTCTTATTACTAGTCTGAAAGAAGGGGGTAACAGGGAGACTGTAATCCCACGACCTGTGCTCCTCTCTGGGCTCCATGTGTCTCTCCTCTGGCCCTCTCTGGCACTAACTGCATCTCCCTTTCTTCTCCTGGGACAATTTCTCAGCTCCGGTACAGCGCAGAGATGTTGAGAAGTAGGATGAGTTATGAGGTGGACCTGGATAGTGCCCTGGGGCCAAGGCCCAGGGCACCGCTTCATGGCTCTAATCATTAAAGTCTGACGGCGGAAAAGCTGATCCAAGACCAGGGCTTAGAGGAGCCTGTGCTCCAGAGGGAAATATCACTATGATTCATCATGAGATAGCATGTGCTTTCACAATGCATTTTCTCTGGCCTGCCCTGCCCTCGCTGTTATTAATCGAGTATGGAAATGAATTCTGTGGAGATGAGTGCTTTGCCTCCCAAAATCAAACACGATGGAGTTTACAGATTTAACACAGAAATATCAAACCTTATGAAGAGAAGCAGACAAACTGTAAGACTGCACAAAGCTCGCAGTAAGGTTTTTTTCTTTCATTTTCCTTTCTTTTTCATTTTGCATACCAGACTAGATAATGCCTAGTCTTCAAATTTTTGATGCCCTGTTCCTGCACAGAGGCATGATGGGAGAAAAGCTGAGTCTTTAGGAGGAGTGTAATCTTCGTAGCAGTGGGTCTTTTAGCAAGTCTCAGAAGGTCGGAGATATCAATCAAAATAGAAAATTATACTTTACAATTGTGGCAATGCATTTTTATCTCCTTTTGCTCCTCTGTGGTTTTATACATTTACAGTGGAACTCCTGTTTGATTGATGGTTTGATTCTCCTATTATGGGTCTATCTTTGCAAATTCTCCTTTTTAGATATTGCAGTTTTTGCTGTCTTGACTTTACACTTTTGAGTGTGTGGTGATTTCCCTGTAAAAGATCCATCCTTAAACAATGAAGACAGTCGTGTGGCAGCAAGGTGTGACACACTGAATTTATTCTGTAAGTCGTGTAGGGTTTCTCAACCATGTATTTTTGGCATAATTAGTATAAGCTCCATAATCCATGAGGATAAGCCATTAATCTACACACAAGTGAGGACAGATCAAGTCATCCGAGATACAGGATTTTACAAGGTGCATTTACAGAACTCAGCCCCTAACAGCAAGGATAAGCACATAAAATACCTAAAGCTATTGTCATGTGCATGAAAAGGGGATAAATACATGAAACCTTGCAAGGTGGAGGAAAAATACTGCGTTCTTCATCATCATTTCCGTTAATCCCCAGGAGCTGTGTCGCCAGCGTATGGCGATCCGAACGTCGGAGCGCGTCGAGAGGCCGGAGACCCTGCGACACTCTCGGCTCAACAGCGTGTCATCTCAGTTCAGCGATGGCCCTGCAGCCAGTCCATCCACCCGCAGCAGCACCTCCTCCTGGTGCGAAGAGCCCGTCCCCTCCAACATGGACATCTCCACCGGTCACATGATCCTGGTAAGGAACTCCAGAAAACCAGTTACTGATTTATGTGGTTGGAAAAAAAAGTGCCAAGGGAGGAGTGAGGGTGGAAAGATGGAAGCTGGTTGAGATGTGGTTTGTTTCCAGGCCCCTCAGAGAGCATTTTGTGGTTCTTGGTGTCAGATTGTTTCAACTACACAACCACAAAATCTCATCGTGTCTCGTGACGGTGCACTTAACCTGCCAGGGTGGGTTCAGTCTAGTGTGAGAAACTGAAAATTCTACTTTAGGTCAGCTTTGCGGGCCAACGTCACACGTCTACGTCAAAGATTCCCAAATCGTGGTACATCTGCACTTCCCAACAGATGTGTGGATTGTGGGTTTGATTAATTAATTTGAATAAATAGAAATCAGGGCTGGATTTAAAAAAAAATATATCCAGAAATTCATATGCTGCAGCTGTAGGTATGTGAAAACTAGCAAGAGAAGTAGAAAAAGTGGGTGTAGTAAAAGTAATGGCTAAAGATAAATCATTAATTGCGACGTAAAAATGGTTTGAACTAATGGAAAGACAGGTTAAATGGTTAAATAATAGAAAAGCATGATGGAAAAAAGGCTAAAAACATTTCACAAAGGTCATGAATTAAAGGTTAAAACAAACTAAATTAAAGAGAAATATTTTAATTAGAAAGCCAAAGGTGATGGGTAAATGAATAAAATGTACAACCACTGCTACTCCAAGCTGGTGTTTTTATAGAATTAATAGAGTCACATAAAATTCAGCTTAAAATCAATTCAGTTTAACACATTTGGAGCATGATGTCAATGCTGAGCTCATCTGTGAAGACCTGTGAGGTCAGAAAAGGTTGATAGCACATCAGTAATATCCAGTATACTTTTACACTAGGATTTCGTCAACTCAAATTATAGCGTGTGATTGTAAAACTCCCCATGTCTATGAATATGCGAGGCCCTGTGCTGAAAACCAACAGCTTTAATTTTCTTTGTTTATCTGTTTGGATGCGTCTCTTTTTCATCCCTCTCTCACCTCATTCCCTTCAGAACCCTGTTATCTTTGTTTTTTTCCATCACTCTTCCTGCTGTTTTCTCCCTCCTGCTTTATCTTGGCTCTGTTGTCTTTATTCTTTTTTTTCCTCCTCTAACTTTAATTTTTTTCCCCTGCTTCTAATGTGTCATTTTCTCTCTTTATCATTCTGTCCTGCTTCTCTCCTCTCTGTCATTTTCATCTTTTACCCCCTCCATCTCCTTCACTGCTACAGCAAAATAAGGCAGACATTGTTTTGCGTGATGAGCGTGGCACAAAAAGTGAAATATCATTACCCATCTGATTGTTATTTGGATGTTTTAGAAATTTTGTTCGTTTAGAGTTTAGAGGGGTTTTTTTCTGATTGAAAAAGCTTTCGGTTGCCAGCACTTTCACAAACACAATGGATTGTTTTAATTCTGCACAACTTTCGCTTCATTCATTTGAAACAAGCTTGATAAAAGAGATGGATAGATGCCTTGCAGTGTTTCCATTAATGGAGTGAGCATTCATCACACTGCATGTCTAGCTTTTATATTGGGAGGCTGTAATGAATGAGAGTGAATCTGAGTAATGCCTTGTATTGGTGGTAATAGATGGGTTTTGTTGCACTCGTCAAGGCTTGTTTGTGAAGCCCCTTTTGAAAACGTTGACAATAGAAAAGCATTTAGCCCTGCGAATAACAAAAGAGCCAACGTGAATCATTTCTAGGAGCTGGTATTATTAGTCCTAGTTTCAGCTTCTTGCAGGCAGCGCAGTGCAGAGAGGTAAAAACACTGGGACCTTTACTTCTCTTTCATGCCGTGATTGACATGGAGATGTCCTATATGGGCCTTCTTTAAAATTCCAACATCATCTCACATGAAACCATGTGTGAGATTGCCTTGTTATCACTGATCTCAGACCTATATTTTCCCATCTCTCCTCTCTTCTCCTCTCATCTCCCCTTTCCCGCTCTTTGGAGCTCACACCGTGTGGAGAAGGATGATGAATACCCAGCTATTCCAAAGCACGCATGCTGGGGGTCCTTTTTTTGAGGCCCGATCACCTCTCACACACACACAAACACACACATGCACACACACACACAGCAGCCACTATGCTACTGTGAGAGTTTTGTGCCATCAGGATAAATGAACTACGATGTTGTGCCCCACTGTGCGGCCCACCTTAAGACTTAAAAAGTCTTGCATAACGACTTCCAACTTCAAAACTGAAATTGGATGCCTCTGTGTGCTGAGTCATCTGCTGTGTTTTTTTTTTTTCCACAGCTTTGACACGCCTCTGGTGCCTTAGATTTTCTGTGTTCCTTCTTTTGCCCGTTCCAGCTGCTGCACAGTGCTGTAACCTCCACATTTTATCTACTTGGTCACAAAAAAACATCCAGAATAATTACATGAAAGCCTATTTGTGCTATGTGGCTGTACTGTATTTCTGTGTCCTTTCAGTACCATGGACAGCACTTTACAGCCACCAACCTTGTTTATTCGTTCACAAACACAGTGAAACGTCCATGTTCTGCAGAAACGGGGTCAAAATGTTGATGCAGTTGCAGTTGTTGTAGTGTTCCTTTGGCTTAATCACCTTTGCCTTGAAAAAAAAAATCAATAGTTAAGTAGCTTGAGGCTCTTTATCATTATGTTGAGTAGTTATTGTTAAATTTTTTTGAAATGATGAATTATTTGCTCAACAGGAAAATAGATTCAGGCTAAGGAAAATAGCCTCTGACTCATGCAGCATGTTCTACCCTCAGTGACTTTCCCTTGCAATTTTAAATGTAGTTTGAGAGTGAAAAAAAAAACAATTTGCAGAGTCCCATTTAAGGCGACACAGTGCGTTCTTTTCATTGAGCTATTATTAGTCACAGAGTACGTATTAATACGTCTTTTCACGTCGCGCAGCTGTTTATCATATCATAAAGCTTCCCTGCACAAACTGTTACCAGCATTGTTCGTTTTAATTTGACAGCAGAGCTTGACAGTAATGTGTTACCTGTTGTGTCTGGCTCCCCTGGTTGTCCCTTCATCCTGATTTCACCCAGCACCCTCTGCTGCTGAGGAGACTGCTTAGGAAGGATTAGACATTGTTTCCCTGACACCCAGGCCTCCCATCCCAACCCTCTGATTGGCAGACATAATCCCCCCATTCACTAAACCTTCGTTACCCTGTCTCTGGAATACGCCATGGTCCACTGCCTCCCCCTAGAAACGGGAGGGCTTGATAAGGGCCTGCTGGCTGCATTGCATTAAGCTGCGAAAATATGAATTTGGAATGCAATCGATTCAGGGCATCGTTTGAATAGAATGGGATGCAATTCAGAGTGGATATATCAAGTACATGGAGATGTAATATTGGTAGGGGAGGTGGAATGCTGTCAGGCTGGCAAGCAGAGAGTACTTGTACAGGGTGACAAGAGCATAGTGGTGACAGGCTCTGTCAAGTGGCCATAATGGCATGCTGTCATTTTCCTGGGAAGACAGCAGTGTGTGTTTGTGTAGGCAATGCACAACCCAGCGCATGCAAATATACGTGTGCTGCCTGCTATTAGAATTAACTAGATTTCTTTTTTTTTTCATGCAATAGAATTTTTTTGGCATGCATAAAATTAAAGGTTCAAACAACTGAAAAAAGAGTGGAAATCGACAGTAAAATTTCAGAAATGTCACTTTATGTCATTAATGGGTTCAGATAGCACACATTGTGCCTTCATGTTCTCTCATTATGCAGCTGCATTTATCACAAGAGTTGTTTTTTTGCCTCTTCATGACCTCAGTAGCACCTCTGCTTCCGTATCTAACAATAAACTTTGATTTCCTTTGTCTGTAGGATTTGTAATGTTCTTAATATCAGTTTTCTGTGCATGCAGAAGAATACTGAATTCATAAGCCATCAAAGGGTAATTGCCTATTATGTGTTGGACAAGCTTATTTGTGATTATCATCTCGGTAGGAATTGTATATATTCTGCAAAGACTTGGATTTCTTTTTTTTTTTTTTTTTTTTTTGACAGGCAGGAGTGAATAAGTCGCATGTAACAATGGAGTGTCACCTCTCTGCTCAGCCTACCTATACTGCTTTTAATATGGGATAAAAACCCCGAACATCTGGGTATCACTTTCATTGTATTAGCCAGCTGATCCCTGACATCAGTTTATGAGTCTGTAATCTTCTGTCTCACACAATAGCGGACTAAACCATTTAACCCCGTCGGGAGGGGAGCCATGATACAGGAGAGAAAGCGAAGCACGGCGCTACGCTAAAAAAGACTTGTGCTGCCAGCTACAGCCTCTAAGCTCCCTAAGACTTGCCCTGGTTTGGGAGAATACGCAGGCCTGTACCCCTCCCCCTCCTCTTTTTCCATCTTTGTCTCTCTAGCGAATTCAATTTTGTCTTCTCCAAGCGACGGCTTAAATGCAGACAATCTTATCAGTGGCTGTGCAAGCAGTGAGGGACGTGATTGAAACACCCCTGAAGTATTTCCAATGCAGACAAACCTTTCAGGAGTCTTAATTGTGTGTGTGTGTGTTTTGTTTCTCCCCGGTCAAACACGCTCGCACAAACACACAAAGACGCCGGCATTAGCACACCTTCCCCACCTAGATCTTCAGCAGCCTCCTCCTCACCCAGCTGTTACACTGTACACACAATAATGCTACGTGACAGCTGATCATAGCTTTAAAGGAGGGCTGCAGTTGTTTTGGATTTAGTGTTTCGCTATAATTTGTTTATTTATTGGTTGGAAATTACAATGAAAATAAGAACAAGCTGTCACCAGAAAGCTCTGGCGTGGCGTAGGTGCATTGTTTCAAGTTTAAGGGATCTAAATTCCCTGCAAAAACAAACACGGTTCCTTTTTAGAGCCACATCTTGAGATAAATTCTGTTTTCTTTTGCATGGTTCTGGCTGGTCGTTCGAAATGGTGGTTGAGGTTGTGTCTGTTTTCCTCTAGTCGTACATGGAGGACCACTTGAAGAACAAGAACCGTCTGGAGCGTGAGTGGGAGGCGCTGTGCTCCTACCAGGCAGAGCCCAGCGCCTGCAGTGTGGGCCAAGGCGAGCAGAACTCCAAGAGGAACCGCTCCGACGCCGTGGTCGTATGTAAGTCCATTCAGGCGTCGGTTTAGTCTGTTTTTGTTTTGTTTTTTTTGCTGTGAAAATGTTCAAACCATTTACAAAACTGGAGCATTGCAGGGCGGGTCATGTAGCTCCATTCGCCAGTGTTGATGTATTTGTGAACAGATGCTCCAAAGAGGAACATAAAACCAGTTGGAGTAAACATGCCAACACAACATTGTAGAACATATGCTTCCAAAATGAACAAATAATCAGCGTTGGTGCTGTAGCCAAAGAGCTTTGCTTAAACTCATTTTTTCCTGAAACCCACTAAAGGTTTCTGGCATTACAGTGAGATATTTATCAGCTTGCTTTGAGAATGATGTCGACCAAAGGCAAAGGGCTTGTTATTGGGTAACTGCATCATTTTGTGCTGTTACAAGCTTTGTAAATACCTCTTTGGCATCTGAGACTCAGTTTAACTCTCTGAACCCCAAAACTCACTGGCAGGTTTGAAACCATTTTTTGTTTTTTTTTATTTTTATAAAAACACCAAAATATCACCATTTATCACAGCAAAAAGCATAAAAATAGTAAAAAATTACTCAATTTTCAACTTTCTCACAGTTCTTGAATGAATCATGTGCGAATTAACCAAATCTAAGCATAATATTGTAATATTTCCACAAAATCACTTGATACTACTGGTTTCATATAAAAGTTTATCAAATATTGATCATTTGCTGTTACCAGATTCTCTAAAAAGCAAAAAAAAAACGTGTTTTTCAGTGCAACTGAGAAGCTCTTAGTGACTGACAGTCCCTGACAAAAATTCAGGAACTATCTGACTGAACTGCAGGCTGTGTTTACACCAAGCAGATAGGAGACAAGCATAGATAGAAATTCAATCTAAGTAGTAAAATATTTATGTTATTTAAAAATGTGAAGTGATAAATCTAAGCTACATCTGTTATTTATTGAATATGTGCTGTATGAGAAGGCTTGATGAGCATAGCAACAGTAACCAAGTGTCACATGATTCCATAAACCAATCAGGATTCAGCTGCATTTGAATCAACGTGATCACAGCTGGTGTGTTGCTTGGTTACTGTCAGTCAAGTCTGACCACACCCACACAGCCCAGACAAGCTTCTGAGGGTTAAACTCTTTGTAAATAATACATAAAGGATGTTTACTTCCTCTGATTTCTCCTCATGCAGCCATGAATATAAGAAAATACATTAAGCCTGGTTTTCATCGACTTTAATTTTTAACCAAATGCTTATCAGAAGAAAGCTGAAGTGGGTTCAGGTTCATAGGAACGTATTAATCTTGCAACAGTTTCACTTGTTTAAGAAAAAGCAGATTTTAAGATCACAACTCACGGACTTCTTAAGATAAAAATTAAATATTTCACTTGGAACATTCCTTAGTGAAGGTGAAGCAATTCAGGACTTTAGAACATTGTGTGTGTATGATGAAAGCCCGGTGAAATTGCGATCCCCGAAGCCATTTCAGTTTCATATTCCTCCGTTGCTGCTCAAAATTCTGTTGTTATTGTGCAGGGAGGGAAAAAAAACTGTGGAAATATGTACAGATGAATTATGCATCTCCATTACAGATGATCATTCCAGGATCACCTTGAAAGCGGAGAATAACCACGGCAACTCAGATTACATCAATGCCAGTCCAATAGTGAGTATTGTTTATTCATTATGGCTCCGCATTTGGCTAATATCTGTTGTCTCTGAAGCCTCTCTCTCTCTCTCTCTCTTGCTCTTTTTGTACCTGGAGCACCTGTTGTGGTCGGTTTTTACTCTGAGATAAAAATGGTTTCAAAGGGCTTGTCATTGATCCAGATGCACTGATCTTTTTTTAAAACTTTGTTCTCCATGCTGGGAACCTCAGTGGATTCGGTGTGTCTTGTTGAATCACATTTCTACTTTTACTTTCAAAATGGCTGCTCCCTTGAGATACCCTCCTTTTTTTTTCATTCATCCGCACTAAAAAGAATTATGCATTTTTTTTTTGACTAAACAAATGTATCCCCCACAAATCCAGAAAGACCTCAGTGTTGGAGAGGACTAAGGTTATTTTTTTTTTCAGTATTTTTCTCCCAAAACATTGCCAGTCATGATTACCCCTGAGGCTGCTGAAAAGGGATTCCATCAAAGGGAACAGGAAACTATGCATTTCAAATACAGTGCCAAAATTTCTGAGGAGATAGATGAGCAGGGCACACACAGCTGCACTAAAAGCCTATTACTCTTCAGAAACAAACAATGGAGACTTTTAGATGCTCTATTTATTCCTCCATTTTCTCTAATGGCATATTCAGAGAGGTTTCTAGCTTATTTAAACACTGCTGTAGTGCGACATTTGCCATCTTAAAGAATAATATTAGAATAAAGTTAATCAAGGAAACAAGTTAGCGACAAATCAGATTTTTTTATTTTTTATTTTTTTTTTATTAAAGAAAAGCATTATCCAAGAGTGTTTTGGTGAGGTTGGGGGAAAAAAAGAAAAGAAATAGGAGCGGATGTTGAAGATGGGTGATGTAATGGCGGATGCAGTGGTGTGTGGATGAAAGGACAGTAATTATACCACAAAAGGGACCCCTGGCTGAGCCCAGCAAAACTGTGATAATTATGTCTGTCAATGCGGCTTCTTCCTCCTCATTAGCTTCAGGGGCAGTGGCCTACGAGTAAATAATCTGTCGCTTCTTACTGGGAATCCGGGGTCAGGGAGGCGAAGGGACGGGGCGATCCGAGCTCAGGGTGACGTGCACGCGAGGGAGAAAGCTCGGATAATGCTAAATGCATGACCACAAATGATGTGAGCGCTCCCAGATGCACGGCGTCGTTAGCGTGAGGAATGGCTCGCAGGAATGCACGGTGACACAACTTGTGGTCAAAGCCTGCTCGTCTTTGTCTCGTCTGGCCTTTAAGCGGAGGCTGTGTGTGCGTCTCCCACCTGTTCTCCTCGCCTTTTGTTTCTTTCAAACTATCTGGGATGAGCTCAAGCCGGCATTTAGCTTCCAAGCTTCTCTGTCTTATATAAACAAAGGATCAAGGCACTACAGCAAGGTGTTGAAAGTTGAGTCGCTTCTCCGGGAGCAGATATGTGTGTGAGCTATTTTAGTACAAGCTATTTCACTTCAAACCAAAGAGCACTTCTTTGCATCTTTTTGTTGTAGTCTATCTTCTCCCCACAATGGCAAGGGGAGAACAGCTGAAACGCAGGACTACTCTTTCATGTTTGCGCTTTAGTATTCATGCAGGGATGTCAGCACACGGCTACAGCATGTCTGTGTCCTTGAGATTGGCTAAACGGAGTGGAAGCACTAGCATTCGGCATCACCCTTTCATTTCTGTGGGGGAGATGTTCTCTGTTGGAAAAAAAAAAAAAGCCTAACCCATGTGAGGAATTTCATCCAGGAAGGATAAAGAGAAAAACTAAATGTCTAATTGAAGTGTAACACTAGGTAATGAGCACAGTGTTTCCTTCATTTATGTCTCCTTTTGTGAAATTTCTTTAGAAGAGAGGCAGTCAAATTTTCAAATTTCAGACAAGTCTTGTGTTGGTGGACAGACAGAGCAATTTCTGCCACTCAGGCTTCACTTCTGCCCCCCAATGATCATTTTGTAACAATAGCCAGAATTAATATTGACATCCTGCCTGGCATCTCATAGATTACCCACGCACTTTGGATAATATGGCTATAAATCATAAATGAACTTAAGTACATTACAAAAACTCAAAATATAATAATTCACAGAGCCAAGGATAATGTTCACCAAGTGTCCTGTTAAATCAAACTCTTTCACAACAACACTGTGCTTCTACTAAGGCTGACTTATTACAGCACTGTCTGGAAGTGGATTAAAAAGAAGAAAAAAATAACAATTTGTCACTTATAATCCACCAAAATGAAAATAAATTCCAAATAGACATGAGATAAATATGAAAAAAACTAATTCTATTGAAACTTTTTAGCTAAAATTGTACGTTTTGGTTTCTATCCGCCTTTCAAAGCATTAAAAATTAATCCCTGCTGTTCGGGATATTAAACACGAGGAGAGAAAAATATTATGGTAATATTAAAAGCCATGAAGAAAATGCGCCATAATTATTTTCCTTTTAAGGGTGAGTGTCAGGGTCCATGAGTGAGACAAATGATTCTAAGAAATACACGGAGAAGTGAAATGAAAAACCAGATCTTTAACTTTTAAGGCCATGCACAGTGTCCTTGACAAGTTGTTCTTTAGCATAAAAAAAAATGTTGGTAAAAATGTAAAAGCCATTAAGTACGACCCTGTGACTTTGCGTTGTGGTTCTTCTTGATGTCTCACTCTTTGACTCTCAGTTACAATTAAATGCAGTGCTGCAAAAAAAAAAAACTCCATTGGTGGAAAAGAAGAAATGAATCAATCACACCTTGACTATATGAAAAATAGTACTACATTTTTCTCATGTAAGACTATTTTCCAAAGATCTACCATTTATTATATTATCACAACCCCTGTACTTACAAAATGTGCCACTGTTTGCCATTATAATGCATCAATATGTTTCTTTTCCATCAAAATATGTCAACATTTTTCCACTGATGCATCTCGTACCAGAGGGAGTGTGTAAAAATTCATTCAGAAAATGTGATCATTGATTCTGGGGGGGCCAACCTCAGCCAACGCCTACTCAATCAAACCTCAATCACATCCCTCAAATCAGGTCCCCCAAGTCATTATGTCCCACCTCAACCTCCAGCTCCCTCATGTCAGCCGCCTCCAGGCTTTAAAGCCCCACCTCAGTATCACGTTTCATGCAGAAACACGTCAAAGCTTTAAGAAACTGAGTTCACGGAGCCATTTCATGAGGTCTTTGAGGGAGAATATGTCAGTATAAAGACACTGTAGAAGATACTGAGAGGAATGAAATACAGTAATAGTGAAAAATAGTGACAAAGAACAGGCGTGTTGAGGTATAAAGTGTTAATTTAGCATGTTAAAGGAGTGGAAGTAAGATTTGCAACTAGAAAACAGCCAAAAAATGTAATCAAGATATGAAATCTTTTAAAAATAGACATCAACATCAACATTAGATGTGCCTGTTTGCTGCATTTTTACAAGATAAAGTGGAAATGCAGCAAAATTCAAGGTCTCCTGCTGTCTTCATATGCAAATATCATGTTTGAAGAGGCTGATTTTCAGCAGCCCGGCATACATCCTTCAAATATGTGTTTAGCATCAAGTGTAACATCCACAGTTCACCCACAGTGTGTAGCTTCCTCCATGTCCCAGTTTACTCTAATCAGACCCACAAAAATAGTCCCATCCTGAATAAGACAGGGTTTGCAGGGGGAATGAGAGAAAAGAAAATGGAAGTGTTTTCCTCAATAGCTGCTGATCCCTTTTCGTTCCTGCGTCCAGATGGAGGCTTTGATGGAAGTCTTAACCAGACAATATGTTTTCATCCACCAGTCTCCGCCCAAGCACTGTGTCACACTCTGTTCCCTCTCTCCCAGATGGACCACGACCCTCGTAACCCTACTTACATCGCCTCGCAGGGCCCACTTGCTTCCACCGTGGCAGACTTCTGGCAGGTAAAACTCATTCACTGCTCATCTTTTAACATTTCGTCTCGACGGCGTTAAGAGCTTGGACGAACCACACGTCTGGTCCAGTGGCTTCATTTGCTTCACCATGTGGTGTGTGTTTTTCATGCCCTGTTCTTAGTCCAAGAAATGGGTATATAGATTACTATGATGGCTGAAGCAGGAGTTGGAGATGTCTCAACACGCGCACACACATATTTTTACCTTTCGTGTGCGTTACATTTATCAAGGATCATTTGAAAATCATAAAAGAGGCTCCCCGTAACCCCAAAACTTTCCTCCAATTCACAGCATTTCCTTCAGTATCAAAATGATCCACTGATAGTTATTTGCACAAACTTGAGTACACTGCAAGCGGGGACTGCTAATAGCTAATTTAGCATACATTTAATGGTGCTATTTTGCCAAAATGTAAACAAACAGAGGCCATAAAACAGCTCAAATTGTAGCTCATAGTCGCTATTACACCCAGCTCACTTAATCCACTGCAACATTAACATCATGTTTACATCCTCTAAAGAATTATGGGCACTGTGATTCCAGCACAGCATGATTATCCCTCAAATAGAGGCAAAACAAAGGAGGCTTGTATATTTTTAGGAAAATGCTTCGCTCTGTGACTCAAAGGTAATGCTAATACATAAACTGGGAAAAGGAGTAATGGTGCTGCTATTGTTTCTACTCATCAATAAAGCAGAGTCAGTAGCTAAATGTTTAAAGCAGACCTGCAGCTTTTAGTTTTAGAATTCTAGTCATAAACACCCGCAGGAAGTCAAATGTTATTCATAACAATGCTGATATTTGCTCATATTTGCATTTTCTTTCCTCAAAGCCATTTGCATTCGTTCCCTTGTCCATAAATGTCAGATGAACCTGCCATCAATCACTGGATATAGGCTATTGTAAAACATGTCAACTTGTGTGGAAGTATGCCTTAAATGATGCATGGATGCCAAATGGCATTCTTATGTGTTAATAGGACAGCACTGTAGTAATTAGTGGGCCCATCACCTCCATATGGTGAAGTAACTCCAGCTAGCCGTGACCAGGATATAGAAGTGTGAAGCATAAATCCTGGCAGACCAGCTGGCCCTGCACTCTGCACTCTGCATCTTGCACTGAACGGATACTCATTTTGAATCATTACGATAGTGCTGACTGTGTGTGTTTGCACAGACGTTCGAGGCTGCTTGTGACTTCAGAAGGGCAGTTCAGCCAAGTTTAGTCTGCTCCAGCTCTGTACGCTCGAAGAATGGTTGTTCTAAGTCACTTTTACCACCGAAAAACAAATCTGCTTGCATGCTTTGTCCTCATATGGTGTTCAAATTAATTAAACCTCAGTAGCTGTTATCTGAAAATTGTACATTAATTGACACACAAGCTCAAAAAGGAGTAAAAGGTGCCCGGTCTGCTGTACTTAATTTGTAAATTTCAAAGTACCTCAAATGAAACAGTTGATAATTATCATTTTGGTTATTTGTTTGTTTGTCTGCCAATTTTTTTATGCGCCAGGTGAATAAATGCATATCTATTATCTAATGAAATGGGCTATTTAGATATGAACTCAGCTGTAAATCTTTCCCAATTAAGCAGAAAATAATAGAAAATTAGATACAGACTGACTGACACGCTGAACATCAGTTCTGTTTCTGGTAGCCTTTCATTATTCAGTATGGTTAACCTTGGATTGTGGCAGGAGGAGGGAAAAAACCCACTCTTTTACCCCATTAAAAGTAAACAAACAGGGGCAACACTGGCACTCTCATGCAAATGGACCGTGCAGGAGGCAAATCTTTTTGCTCTGTCCTATCTAATCCACACCGGCCTCAGGCAGTGCTCTGAAAGGCTGCTCTGCTCTAATCCTCCACTCCTCATTCCTCCATCCCTTCATCCTTCACTCCTCCATCCATCTCCCCTCATTTCCTCCCTCCCTGGCGATTACCTTAGCTCTGCTGGGCCCTCCTGCTTGCTTCTTCTCAGAATTTGGTGCAAAAAAAAAAAAAAAAAAAGACAGTTTGCATGACTTCACAGAGCACAATTCGGGTTATTTTAGGGCTTTTTTGCTTTCATCTGTGCAAATGATATAAAGCTGGTGAAATTGCTAATCACGTTCTAAAAATATGACACGGTTTTTACAAGCCGGAGATGGAATATAAGAATGCACTTTTACCTCATCACCTGCAAATATCTGCTAAATTGTACACGACTAAATGGATAATATTCCCTCACATTATCACCTTGCCTAATCTCATCACATCCTGGCACAATTGGCACAATTGGCACAGTTGGCGTGTAATGTGTCCACTGGGCTGGATCACGGAAGCTTGTGATTAGTGTATAGTCAAGGCCATTGTGTTTTTATAGCAATCATAAAACCCGCGTTTCCTCCTCATTTTCCTAATGGCTGCCGTGAGGCCTGTATTTTTTTCCCAAGGACACATTAGATTGTGATAAGATGAAATGGAGCAGCAGCAGCAGCAGCGCAGTAGATGTTGTGATCTTCCTCAGACGACTGGGAGAGGGCGACACATGACGCGCCCTCCTGCTGCTCGACCCAGCATTTATCATTTGTCACACACAGAGAGGTGACATTTATTCATACTTCCTGGATGAAGATTAAGAAATCAATTTCACCCTAATACAAGGCTGCCGTGTAATGCTAATGTGCAATATGCTGCACCTAGTGGCACAGTTCGGCTGCATATTAGTGCTGTTGGAATGTCACACGGATGCGTACGGAAAGGTTTGTCGTCTCAGGATGTGTCGGGTGGATATTTGACGCCTGGTTTCCGGTGTGTAGATGGTGTGGGAGAGCGGCTGCGTTGTCATCGTCATGCTGACCCCCCTGTCTGAGAATGGAGTGAAGCAGTGTCACCACTACTGGCCTGATGAGGGATCTGATGTCTACCACATATACGAGGTATGTTAGCAAGATCTATAACAGAAGTTACAAAGCCTGGAGGTTGTGAAAGTTACATCTGGATTACAGAAAAGTGTATTTTCTTACTGCGGGTGGTGTCTAGCCATGCAAATAGATTTTATGTGCCGAGGTTTTGAGAAGTCTGTCTCCACGACAATACAACAAAGATGAAGTGTGTCGTTTGTTGCGCTCACAGCATTGCAAAATGACATTTAAAAAATTCAGCCGAAACATGTCTATCCAGAAGCAATGTCCATAATTTACAGACCTCGCTGTGAGCAGCTCTCAGTGGAGCCACTTTCTGCAAAGTAAAATCATCTCTGTGAAGCTGCTGAGTAACAAGGACGCTGTTTCTGTGAAAACATGTTGCTTTTGAATCTTTTTTAGAAAAAAAAAATTAACTAAATTAATTTCTTTCAAAATTTATTGAGATAGCAGCTGAAGTCTACCATTATCTTCAAACTTAGTTTTATAAGTTGATATGAAAGGTTGTACTCAAAAAGAGTGATGAGGTCAAAACATAGCACTGACATTGAGGATTTGGGAAAAGAACATTTATTTATAATCTCCAAAAGTAATAAGGAAAAGAGAACCACTGATGGAAAAGCTGTCCATATGAGAAACATCTCCACACTGTATTGATGCTGTTCTTTCTATGAGACTGCATCTGGCTCCATTGTACTCCTATATAACAGTATTGTTGATACTAAAGGTCAGGAACCATATGCATGTTCATCTCTTAAAAGGTTTATAATAACAATACCTGAGTTCATTGCTCGACACTGAAGCATTCAAAATGATCAACATATTCTCACATTCTTTGCCATTAAGCTAAGTTACATCTTATTTTTTTGCAAAATGATTCTAATGTAATACAAGAAACTGCACACACTCTTATGCCAGCTTGTATGTGATTACTGTATCATTTCTGTAAAACTTTTTAATGAAACAAGTAGAATTTAATGTAAACAGTTGCATTTTGTCCTAAAACAATCAAACTTTTCCTGTGTTTCTGAACAAAAAGTCTCAACACATACATAGGAACAGAACAATATATGGGTTGTTAGCATTTGTTAGCAGTATTTGCATAGCTAGAAACCACTGGTGATGAGTCAAAAAATACATTTTTGCAGTTTAGGTAATCCAACCTTTTAATTCCTAAACTGCACATAATTCTTTGCATCTTTCTGTCTCTATTTAGGTCAATTTGGTGTCTGAGCACATCTGGTGTGAGGACTTCCTGGTGCGGAGCTTCTACCTGAAGAACCTGCAGACCAATGAGACCCGCACCGTCACGCAGTTCCACTTCCTGTCCTGGATGGACCGTGGGATCCCCAACTCGGCCAGGACCCTGTTAGACTTCCGCAGGTAGAGAGGAGATCCTGCCGGTCGGCCTCAGACACACTGCAGCTCCGCAGACTCTCAGGCAGATTTCCACCTTTACATCTGGCCTTTATCCTGAGCTTGTTCTTAATCACCTTCCCTTATATTCTGTATTCTGTCAGCGCCTCTCCGGTCCGTCTCCCTTTTGCCCCTCTGCCTTTTGGTGTCCTAGAGAATGGTTGTTCTAATAAGGACTGTGTTTCTGTGCTATCCCTTTCATCCTGGGCCTATTTCCCTCACCTCCCTCCAGCACATGTGATGCAGCAAATTAACAGCCCCGCACTGCCTGGCTTGGCTTGGGAAGAAAAGAAAGGAAAAAAAAAGAACCCACCTAATTCAAACACCCAATTAAATGAGAGCTGTCTCACTAAAAACATGCGAGAGGGGGAAAGCTAGTGACTGAATAACCTCACTCTGTTCTTCATATAATGTGTTCTGGCAGAAGAGCAGCAATGGCTCCTCTGGGAAAACCCAGGAGGGATAGGAAAAGCCCTCCAAATGAGAATAGATGCATCTGATTTGTGGATGGAAGTGTGTCCCTCTGGTTTATAATGCAGATGAGTGAGAAAAAGAGAATGTGTAGCGTTATCATGTCCTCCCTGTCTGACAGAGATGGTGCTCCTCTTTCAAATTGGGTGTAGCTCGCAGTCAGTTCTATTTATTTGTCCTCTTGGTGTGTAGCTGTGCTTTGATTTTATGTATATTGTTTGCCCTGCTGTTGAGATCTCCGCTAGCAGTTAGATTGCCTTGTTTTACCTCCATTAATGCTGCTGTAGGTTATTGGGAATCTAAAGCTCTCTGATTAAGGGATTCAGAGGTCTCAGATCCACTCAATCTACTGTACACTCACGGTTTCACGGTTTCGGCCAACTCGGTATTTTGCGGTTGCCAGTGTCATTTTTGTGATGTTGCAGCTAGTAATATGAGCCCAGTTGCATAGTCACAAAAGTGATCATTGGAAACTGTGTCTCCTCAGCCAGGCCTGTGCACAAACTGTCTTTCTCTCACTCCTGACTCTCTGTCTTCCTCCTCCTCCTCCTCCTCCTCCTCTCACTGCTCCTTCCTCTGGCTTGCATGGAAACTCCAACCATCTCTGTATGCTGTCTGACAAAGGACATGTTCTGATTTTACTCATATTTTTTGAAAGCAAACTATCTCAACATTTGAAAAATATGCATTCAGTATAATGCAATTTGAAAATAAAATCCTTATCTCAGAATCAGTTTCGAAAAAAAACAAGAATGCAGAATAGATTTTTTAAATAATCTCAAAACAAAAACATCTTTCCTCACAGAATAAGTGTTAGATTGCTTGAAATATTGCAAGACAACAGCAGCTCCTTCCTGTGGCTTACATAGAAACTCCAACCATCTCTGTATAGTGTCAGAATAAGGGCATGTTCTGATTTTATTCACATTTTTGACAACTAACAATCTCAAATTGTGAAAATTACACATTTAATATAATTAAATACAGAAGAAATAATGCATTAAATAATAAAATAATATCTTAAAAGGCAACATTCTTACTCAACAATAATCATTGGACATCTTAAAATATTATAAGACAACAAGAACTCCTTCCTGGCATTAGAGGGAAGTTGAATCATCTTAGTCCTTAATCAGACAATCTGCTGTCTGACTAAGGACATGTTCTGATTTTACTCATATTTATGACATCAAACAATCTCAAAATTTGAAAAGTATATACATTTAATGTAATGAAATGTGATGTAAAAGCAGAAATTAATGCAAGATTGAAGAAAAACATAAAAAATAAATTAGTCTTCCACCAGAACAAGCACTGAATTGTTTAAAATACAACAGAATTCATCACATTTAATGTTGACAGCATGTATTTTAACACTCTTTCTCTCACTAAGACCTTGAATGTGACAAAAACAAATTCCAAAGCTCTTAATGACATCAAATCAAGGACACCTGTTATCTGAGATTCAAGTACACACAGATAATACTGTTAACATTTGCAGTAATTCAGGTGAAAATACATAAAAAAATATCACAAATGCAATGGACTAATGACAAAACTAAGAAAATATTGTACAAACTGGCAGTATTTAATATAAAATGTGTATGTACATATCTATTAAGCCTTATATTATTCAACTATACAACACATTATTATGACTGTTAGCAAATCGACTATTTTGTTTGCATATTTCTAATAGTTATAAATATTAGTCCACATACGCCTGGATAAACCACAGATATGATGCGATATTTATTTTCCATTTTTTTTCACAGAAAGGTGAAAAACGAGGGGAGATGGAAAGACGCGGAAGCTCTCAGTGTAGTCAGTTTCCATGGCAACAGCGGGGTGTGAAAAGGCTTGTTGGCCTTCACCGTGCCTGTGGTGTATAACATTCATAATTGGCTGGGGTTAATGCGTCGGCGGTCGGCGATCACAACATCACACCACCACATCCATCACCCACATGTCACAATAATGCTGTTCGAAATGATGCTCAATTTATTTACGTGGTGCGACACGGATTTCTCTCTCTGCGCTCGAATTAAAGTGATTGATTGACAGCAGGCAGCATCTCTCAGAATTGTGTTTGCTCCTTTGATTATCGCCGCCATTGGTTTCATCCAGAAGCGCGGCGCACAAGTCCCTCATGAGTCACATTCGTTTTAATTATCACTGTTATTATTCGGCAAAACGAATCGATCCTGTCTCCAGAATGTAATATTTAACAGCCTGTGCATTTAAGACGACTTTAATCCAAGCTTGCAATAACATCAAGTTCTCTCTTCTTTTTTTTTTTTTTTTTATTTCAGAAAGGTTAACAAGTGCTACCGGGGTCGATCTTGCCCGATAATTGTTCACTGCAGGCAAGTATAACTATTTGCACCTTGTGACAGTGGCTCACCCTGCTGAATTGGGATAGAGAGTGTTTGTCGTGGCTTATGTGTTTGAGGGGAGAGGCTGTTTATTTAAACCCGCTCAATCCATTTACTCTATCTGGGTCCACTGGAGCTGCTGTTTATTCCACTGACTGTGTTCTTATGTAAATAGCACAGACATGCCCAGCCAAAGACACTTCCATTTCCCATTCGGTCGAGTTAGTTAACTGGCCTTGATTGGTTTGTATTAAACACCAGGTATCTGTCTGACCACTTTTAATAGCCACATCCTGTTAAGTCATGCATGGGGCCAGTAAGCCTGCTCTCCCTCTGAGGGAGCCGCATGGACTGAGTGCCTAGCAGTGGATTAATGAAGCTGTGGTGCTCAGGCCGCTCTCCTGTTTTATTGGCCTTGCCTTTATTAGAGAGATGTCCACGCCTTGTTTGCAATTAACATGCAGAGCCGTTGAATGGCCGGCGGGCACAAAGAGAGGCTTTTCATACGGCTATCTCTGGAGTAATGGAAAAGCAAGGCTCTCCAAAAGCTGTTCTCGAACCGCCCCTGGCCTCTCAACCTCTCCTCTGCTCCTGAGGTGCATGCATTTAAAAGCCTTTGTCCCCAGTGTGCCTTAGAAACCATTCCCCTCTCTCCAATAGCCGAGCAAGTCTCCAGACCACACATGCACTCGTGTGCAACGGTTTAACATAATCACATTTATTGGAACATCAGATATTCAGATCTGTTCAGGTATTTTCATGAGAATGTTAGAGATTTTCTTTTATTATTGATTTGTCCTTTTTAAGTATTCTATCTGTAATATCATGTTGTACGCAAATGGAGGCGTGTGCATCTGTATGCAAAGACTAATTTGTGTTTAAATATACTCGACAGTCTCTCAGCAGATGCAGATGCAAATGAGCAATTTGTTTCCTTATAAGAAAAACACTCTGAGATTAAAGCATCTCACTCTGCCACCTTAATGATCTCTCTCTCTCTGACTCTGCAGTGATGGAGCTGGCAGGAGTGGGACTTACATTCTGATTGACATGGTCCTCAATAGGATGGCTAAAGGTAACGATCAATGGCTTCCCTTTCACTCTTTCTGCTTGCGTTCAAGTGTTGCCCTGGCAACGCTAAAGCCTCTCATTTTCCACAGAGGGTCTTGGGGATGCATTAGAGGGTGACTTTTTCTGAGGCCTGGAAAGGCAGCGAAGACAGAGGCAGACATGGAGGGAGCCGCTAGGAGTGGAGAGAGCAGAACAAAGAGAGAACACAGAGAAGGAAAATTTAAAAAAAAAAGAACCCTCTACCCACATTAGTAATTATCTATTTAAGGTACCTTCACGCCATATTGACCTGCAACATGAATTTAGATAGCACATGCATGGAAATGAAATGTTTAAAGGGAAAATACATTTTAAAAACTCAGAATTTTCTATTTGCTTCAGTGGTTTGAATCAATACTTAATATTTAATGGGAACACTGTGCTTATTTGATTTGATTTATTCTTAACAGTCCATAGTTTGCAACTCCAATTTCACCCTGAAAATTGCTGACATTTTTTGGCACTAATATGAACTAAATTGTGAATATCTTCAGTATTGTAGAAATCCAAGGTGCATTTACACTTTCTGCAATTTGGAGTTGTGCTGGTTGGTCACAAATCACAGTAACATGGCACCATTATGGAAGCTAAAATACAAATAGAAGTAAATTTAAAACTAGAAGAAAATGATCTCTGTGGCCATTACATAGTTTGGAGACAGATTTGTTTCTAAATCTTAGGCTACTGTGACAAAGAAAACTTTGTTTTTCTTTCTGTTTTTCGCTGAATCCCAACAAAGTTGGAGTTGACTTGAGGAGAATCCCGTCAGTCTGCATGAATAAACAAACTGATCAGTTCAGTTTGCCTGCTCAATTCTTTTGAGATATCCAGCTTATAAACACCCATTGTTGGGTTCCTCCAAAGGCCGCCTTACATCACCTTAAACCCTCCATAGCTTAGCTTGCCCTCTGCCCTCTGACCCCTGGCCTTTAGCCCCAGCTCCCAGCATGCCCTCCTCCGGAGATCAGCCTCATCAGAGCAGGTTAGCAGGACCTCTGCGGCTTTCACTGTCTGTAAAACAGTAATAAGACTGACCCGTCCTGATGGAGTTCATGTAGATCAGTGACGCTGTTGTCCACGGTGATGAAAGGCTCCATTTGGTTTCTTTATAACCTTCTGTTTCCTGCTCTAAAACCAAATGTATAAAATGTACATAATCTTGCTCTCCAAAGCTTTTTTTCCTCGGTCAGAGAGCCTCTCTTCAGCTTAACTTTGGAATCCAGCCCGTCTAAGACATGAAAGTCTTGTCGGAGCACTGGAGTACTTTGAGCACTAAGTCCGGCTGCATTAAATCCCGCTTTTTCTTTTCCTCTTTCTCTTTCTCACCCACACACATACATACATTCACACTCTCCTTTGCTTCCTTTCTTTGCCTCACTTTCAAAAACATCTTGAGAGTTCAGGGGCTCTTTCTCTCTCTCTCTCTTTCTCTTTGGGTTTCCTCTCCACATCGCTCCCTGTCGGTTTTCTCAAACGAGCCCTAGCGTGCTGCTTGCAATCCATAAATCTGAAAGCAGAATAAGATTTCCAGATTAACATCACAGGCTCAACAGCAGCTGATCACTGTTGAAGGCGAGCAACTGTTGCATAGGTTAATCATCAGAATGACTGCTGCAGAGCGGCTATAAATCATTTTAATTAGCGTTTGTTGATTCTCAGATACATGCGCTCCCTCAGATGTATCAAAATGCTCTGAGTGGACTTTCTAGTTGGGCATAATCTAAAGCTATTTTTTTTGGACGGGATTCTCACAGAGAAGCCAGTGTGGAGTGTTTTTTTTTTTTTTAACGCATTACTGCACATTTCCCATACCCCCCAAAAAATATCCTTTTGCATATTTTATCGAGAAACAGTCTGTGGCTCTTGTCCAAGTCTTTCGAGGGATGAATGTAATAATTTTCAATCGCTGCGCTGTTCCAAAGGGAGCCCAGCATAAAGAGAGATTGACAGATGTGAGCTGGATTACTCCGCTGCTTTGAACTCAGTCCAATTTTCGGTCTGTTGCAGGTGCTAAAGAGATTGATATTGCCGCTACCCTGGAGCACTTGAGAGACCAGAGAGCTGGCATGGTCCAGACAAAGGTAAGGTCCCCGGCTTTGAGTTAGAGAGGTGGGGGAGAAGGGAAGAGAATGGGGGAGCAGAGAGGGAGGAGGGGAGGTGGGGGAGGAGGAGGAGGAGGAGGAGGAGGGTTGCAGCCATTCAAACAGACGATTGTCTACTTTATGTGCACAGGATCAGGGGAAATGATGGTGTAATTGATAACTGCTTCAGGATTAGAAAAACATTGTGTTGGATGATAATAACTCAGTGTTCCACATTTATCACAAGACACAGAAAGAGAATGACCGAGATCTTTCACGAAATGATTTTGTGTTTGAGGAATATAGGATTTTATATTAATTTCTATTCATAAAAGAGTGAAATTAATGATTATTTTCATCACTGGTTGGCAGATATTTTCTGCAAATAACTGATAAGTCTATGAAATGGCCCAAAGATACTCAATTTACAATGAAATAAAAGAAAGAGAAGCCCCTTTTCCCCCAAATTTGAGATGCCAGAATAAGCTAATGTTTGTGGGATTTTTGCTTCAACAAATGATGATTAACCCAATATCAAAAATGCTCTTTAAGATGATCTTTTCTCATATTGTCGCCATCATACTTGTGTCTAATCAGTGCTACAAGATAAATTCTTTAGTCTCAGCAGGGCCTCCATCTGACACCATTTCCTAGCATCCTTTAAGGCGTGTACAAAGCATTTCCGCTTATCCACTAATGCAAATAATAGGTAGGAAGTCTCTTTTGTTTCTCTCTTGTAATTGGGAGAAATAATAATAATAATAAAGGCAAACCTCATGCAGCGGTGGGTGATAATATTTATGCTAACAGACTCCAGTGTTCCTGGATGGTTCATTAATGCTACTTTTACAGCCCTGCTCTGCTCAACCTAGAAAAGCTTTTCAAGCACTCTCTCGTTTTCTTGTCTAAGTGAAATTATATTGGAATATTGTTGATTCCACTTTGCAGCTTCATGCTGGGTCTGCACAGAAATTACACTGTAATGAGGTATGAAATTTAGAGTTAAGTTTCAAGGATTGGACAACCAGTTATCTTTTTTTCCTCCCCCCTTCATGATGCTGCCACTTTATTCTAGGACATAGAAGGAAAAAAAAGGGCAATCATTTTTTGTCTGGTTGCTGCTTTTGACAGACATCAACGTGCAGTAATTACAACATGCGTGACCATTTTTCTTCCTCCCTAACATCCGTCTCTGATCCGTGGAGCAGAGATTGATCTCCCCCCAGTGGTGTGAGCGTGAACCGCACTTCATGCACAAAAACCCCATTTTTAAAAGTATCTTTCTTCACTACGCACAACTTTAAACTCAGCTTGGGGATTAGATATAGGCACATATAACCGCGGTGGAGATAAAGATGGATGTACTTACATATTTTCTGGCCCCGTCTTAACTTCAGAAGACGCGTAAAAATAGAAAAACATCAACACTGCAGATAATCTCCGCTGCAAAGCGAGAAGCACGGCCACCAGTGGCTCCTCTGTATTGATTGAGCCTATCCTCGGGCCAGACTATGGCAGGCTGTGTGTTGACACATCTAAAGACTGTTCCCTCCAAACTCCTACGTACCTTTTCTCTGTGAGAGGACCCTGTGGCCTGCAGCCTGGGGAGAGGAGAGGAATATAAAAACACCAGGGTCCATGGGGCAAACATCAATCAGCCCCTTTTGGGCTCCTCGGGGAAAACTATGTTTCACAAACAAATGCACACACACACACACACACACACACATATATACAGGGAAAAACCTGAGAGACAGCTTGACTCAAAAGCTCCATTTTAAGACACACCTGGCTGGATCGATGGCCATGGCGGCTTCGCGTGCACTTCAAGCTGAAAGCTCACAGAGCGGCTCACCTTCACCTCGAGCCTGTGGCCGAGCTCATCCCAGGCAGGGTCAGGAGATATGGAGGCAGAGGCGGAGGCGGCAGCTGTCAGTCACGCTGAAACCCTGAGTTGTTACACACTTGGACACACACTAAAACTTTTATCCTTCCTTTTCTCTTCCCTGCATCCTTCCTCCCTCCTCCTCCTCCTCCTCCTCCTCCTCAGGAGCAGTTTGAGTTTGCGCTGACAGCCGTGGCAGAGGAGGTGAACGCCATCCTGAAAGCGCTTCCTCAGTGAAGGCATCACACTCCCCTCCTCCCCACCTTCTCCTCGCTCGCTGAGCACCGGTTTCTTCTGCCCACTCAAGACTGACATCTCTCTCTGCCCTTCCCTCTCCTGGCTCTGTTTCTCTCTCTCTCTTCTGTCTCTGCCTCCTCTTCACCTCTATATATACTGTATACTTATGAATGTCGTGCCGGATATCTCACCTGTATCCATATTCGCAAATTTCGCCTCAGAGTACGACTGTTGATCTGTGTTGTTTTCGGCGAGTTTGGTCTGGCATGACGTGGGAAGCGGAGATCGGTGCTCCTACTGTGAGGCGTTTTGTCAATATGAACCCCTGATCCTCTATAACTGTGATGTTGTTCCTGAACATACCGTTCTAGTGCCACTGACGAGATGTTTACGTGATGTCAAGTGAAGATTTTTGTTCCAAAATGAGCTATGTACTGTCAAAAATCTGACACGAATGCTTAGATAATGACTATCGGCACATTTAAACCAAACTGTAGTCGGGCTGCAACTAGCAAACATTTCCTCGATTAATCGTTTAGTCTGTGGAGTGGTGAAAAATAGTGAAAAAGGCCACGTTTATTTGCTTGTTTTGTATGACTAACAAATTCAAATTACTGTAATATTCTGCAAACGGCAAATTGTCATATCTGAAAAGCTGGAATCAGAGAATGTTCAGCATTTATGCGTTTAATTTTTTTTGCCAATCTAATCGATCAATCGATGATCATTGCGGCTCTCAGCTGTAGTACTTTTAGAATAACAACATGTAAAGTAAACCGCGTTCTTGCCTGTATAAACGATGATACTGTACAGATTATATCCTCTAAATGAATCGATGTACTGAATACATGTAGCGTTTTGGAAGTAAACTCCTCACGTTTCTCCTCCTCTGTGATCTGAACCAACGACTATATACTCAGCATCACGTGTGCAGATGTTGAAGTGTGTGTTATTGTTGTACTTTGGGTCCAGACATCTCGTATTGAACCACAGACTCTGAAAACGCCTCACAGATCGTGCAACATATCAGCCGTTTGTTATTTTTTTAGGACTCTGTGCATTGATTTGACATATTTTGTTTGTTACATAAACATCTCTGTTAATATTAAATGTGGAATTATGCCATCTGAGATATTTATTGCTTCTATTTACAAATACTGTCATTCTGTATCAATAGTAATAATATGATATATTTAAGAAGACATTATATTGGGATTGTTGCTAAATTACGTTCCATCTCTGGTATATTGTGACATTTTGTGCAACATGACAGATTATTCCCTCTATATATAGATGATGAATGACTTTATGAATCCTTATATAGTGCTATCTGAAATCTATACTGAAAGCCTCAATGAGAACTATATATTTTGTGTGAGAAGTAACATTCAGATTGATAATAAATCAAAACAGACTCTACTGCTCTGCTGGCTGGTGTGTAATGTTATTTCTGACTCACTCGCACACAAACACGGCCCGTCCTTCCAGGGAAAGTCATTTGATTGAATGGTAGCCTTAGTAAAGTCACAAAGAAAAGGCTGTATCGTGACTCCCTGAGGGTTTGTATCTGGGAAAGACTCGCAGGTTTGTACAGATGAAATGTTTGGTTCACCAGCTCTGTCAGCGGAGAGATTGGCTGGGATTTAAAATGAATTCAGTCATGTAGTTCACCCGCCGAGGTCTTCTTGCAATATTACAGGGAGGAGAGGGTTCAGTCAGTCAGAGTACAGTTCAATCAGTGTTTACTGAAGGATGTATCTCTCAGCTTACTGGGATTATTTTAGCAGTGATATCTGTTGCTTAATTTCAACAGTTTTATCTGCACTTTCTGAGTGCTGCTGCTTTTTGCACAGAACTCACTTTCAGAAGACTTTTTTTCACATTTTAATGAGTCTTTCCTGGTTAATTTAAGATTATTAAAAACTCTGCTATGTGACAATTACACATGCATAAATGTGCATTTACATTTGTGATTCTGTGTGCTTTTCTGCTGAAAGTTAGTGTCTTTAAGGGAGTCTTTCAAGGATCTTTTTTTCTAAAAAGCCAAATGAAAGGATACAATTAAAAAAAGGAATAAAAACAGCAACACAAATTCTTTTCTCAACTCTCAAAGCTTGTTATTATGTGACTTTACATGCCATAAGATTCAGATAAATGCTAATGTTACTTGTTTTTTTTTAACCTATTTGAGTGAGTTAACATGAACTCTTGCATTAAAACAACTGTTTACTCAACTCCAGACATGAAAAATCTCCAGATAAATAATAATAAAATGAATATAAAGTCATTGCTTTCTAATAAGTCATGCTTTATATGATTTATATAGTTATATCAATAGTGTAGAAATCAGTTACAAGAGTGTTATAGCTCCAGTGTAAGCCATTAAAACATTTGGGTTGCCATATTGGGTAGAATGCTGTTGGTTGATTAGCCTGAGTCATCTTTAATAATTTGCATTTACGAAAGTTAGCACATCTTTAATAAAGAACAACGGGTCTCACTTTCTTATAAGCTATCAATTCCACAATAATAAATGTTAGTAAGTCAGTAATAACAGGTGTTGGCAGTAATTTATCAAACAGGGATGCAGGAGGATATCAGCATCACTCTGGTAGACTTTAAAATGAAATATTGGTGTTTTAAGTATTAGTTGGAGTAATTTTATAGCAGTAAATGTTTATTTTTGAAAGAGTATTGCATTTTTTTGTTATTTTATGCATCCAGGTGTAGTGGGTAGTAACATGTTCATTCTATGACAGGAGAAACTTAATGTTCTCTGCAATTAGGTGGAAAAAATATGTGCATATATAGGCCAAAACGGATTGGAAAATATAGTGTTTGGAAATCGGGGAGAATATTCTGCACAACTAGTATCAAGTTATCATCTAAAGAACTGTCCACCTTAAGCAATTGTGGATTATATCTGTGGATTATAGCATTAGTAAATTATTTATCACAGAAATGGGTTCCAAACTAAATATCAGAATTAAACTAAAACCATCCATGTAGATATCAGTGTATTTTCCACAGTCATGGATGCTATTGGGAAGCATTTAAACATGAAGGATCTGCAACAGAGTGAAACTAAACTGGGGGAATTAGACAGAAAGTACAATAAGGATTCTATTACCAGAGAAAAAGTGCAAACAGTGTGGAGAAGCATGTATAGAGACTATATAATTTCCTAGCTCTTGACAATGTGTGCGTGGGGTTCTTGTGTGAATGCATATTCATGCATGTGTGTGGTGCCCGTTGACATGTCCCTCCCTCCCCTGACAGTTCTAATAGCCGGGAATGAGGTTTCATGCACTTCCTGAGGCCTCATTTGCATATGATTCGCTGATGAGCTGCCACCACTAACCAGCAACACCAAACCAAAGCCCTATTAATATTCTCCCATTCAGGTTGTAAAGCACACAAACCTAATCAGCTTAGAAATTACTGTATGGAAACCATAATTACGCATGTTTAATTGCTTATCATCTGATGGGTACAAGTTTATTAGAAATGTATTCATGGTAATTGCTTCCTGAGGTATCTGGTGAGCTACAATAGCATGTGATATCCTGTCAGCTCCCATTTGGGAGGATTAATGCGTTCTGAAAAAGTCACAAAATTAGATACTGTGCATTGCCTCTTTGGATGCTTGGTTTAACTCAAAGTGATTTTTAATTTAGGGATTTCTAAATTACTGCTTAAGCTCGGATAAGTCTTTGGAGTGAGATCCGTCAAAATCAGCATATCTCGGCGTTGTTGAGGAGTGCTGGCATATCACAGGGATAAAAATGACTGTAAAGCAGGCAAACGACTGTGTAATCATGATGCCACCAGAAAATACTCGCAAACCTGTCTGGCAAGAGACGGAATTTTCTGCCACCAAACAGGAAAAAGCTGTAAAATCAGGGGAAATGCAGCAGCGACACAAAAGTGAAAAGTCACAGGCATGAAATGAGGAAGTGCGTCTTGTAAGCAAGAGTTTTGAAGTAAAGCCATCTCAAAGCCGATGAATCACTCAGTCCCGAAACAAGCAGATTAAAACACAGTGCAGCTCCCTCAGAGGGGCCTCCACACCGCCAAGAACGTCGAGTGGGCCTTTTCAGATGGACCTCAGTGAGGCTTACAGCTCCTGCCCACTCTTTGATGATCTCTCTGTGCTCTATTGTAATCACTGCTGGCTCTCAGTCCTTCTGACACAATTGTAAATTCATGCGGTATTGTGAGGAAATCCAAGTCCCGTCAGTAGTTCCTCTTTGGATAACTCTGTCTTTACAACCAGGGGCATTATTACAGGCCAACATAATCAATGTAGGCAACATATATAGTCTTCAGGAGGATAATAGTTATACAAAAAGAGGAAAATAATGGTCTGGTGTGGGAACAACTTTTTCCACTTGTAGAAAATGGTTAGAATCAGTATTTTTATACTAACAATGGATCTGCAGGTTGTAAAAAGTGAAATTTGAGCTGTAGTTGAAGTACTGGTTTGAATGTATTTGAATGTAACTTTTGTGGATTTTATCAACTTGAAATTGCATCTGGTCTCCTTAAACCGGTATTCTAATTTCAGTGAAAGTGGGAAAAGTAAGTTTACCGCTGCTTTTGCACTGAGTCCATGTTTCCTTAGATTTTTCTGCTTCAACTAAACCACTGTTTTCTTCAAACAGGATTAAATTAAAGGAAAGAACGTTGCGTCTAATGACGAAGTCAAAAGCAAATACTGAAGCTAGAAAAATTTGAAACTTCAAGTTGACTTTTTTTTATTAAGTTGCAGCAATGGAAAGTGTTAATTTATAGAGGATTCTAATGATTTAAGTACATATAATTTAATCCACTGGCATTAATAATTGCTTGTTAACTCACTTTGGATGAACTTAACTGTGTGTCACCAATTGGCACAATTCATCTGAATTATTCCAACAATTTTCTCTCCTTTTTTGTACAGTTTTCCCTCAGTTCTGCCTTTTAGCATATTTCTGCTAAGTTTAATTCAACAGCCAAAAGCTTCACTCTTCAGTTTCACCGCCCATCATTGCTGCAGGCAGCTGATACAAGTCAAAATGCTCTAAAAGCGCCTAACAGCCGACTGAGAAAGTTAGCAACTAGATAATGAACAAAGTTTAACGGAACAAAACTCAGATATTTTCCTGAGCTGGTTAAGAGCAAAACAAGAACCAAAAGGTGGAAAGTGCTGATGTTACTTAGCATATACTGGATGTATAAACAGACTGTTTGCTAACAGGTTTGCCATAAAAGGTGACATTATATTTATGCTCAAATGTTTTTTTTTCTACTGTCCCCAAGTGTTAAAATTTGGTTTTGTCTGTATCATGCTGTTTAAATAAAGAAAAAATTCATAAAGTGAGTAAGTCTGTGTGTGGTCCTCTTCCTCCAACAGGTTAAGAGTACTAAGAATACCAGCACCACCATGAATCTGATGACGTTAAGGAGGTTTTTCACTTGATTGCTGCCCCCAAAAATGTAGATATTGTATTTTTAAGCCTCACTGTGGTCGGAGACATTATTTTTTTAGGTGGTGCATCTGTTCAGGAATGCCTTGAAGGAACAAACATCCATCTGGACACGAGGTTGAACTGAACTATATTTTGGTGGTCAAAAATCACTTTGACTTCACAAGACAGATTTCTGGCCATAACTTAAAGTTCATGCACTAATTATGACAAAATTTCACTCAAAAGTCTAATTTCATAAAATGATGAAGTGATGACATTTTATATCCAAAAGGGTCAACTTCGCTGTTGCTCTATAATGCTCTGCAAAAACTTTTTTCTGGCCTTTATTCAACGGCAGAAATCAAAAATAGAAGAGGAGATTGTGACCACAGTTTATTTTTGGTGACACTAATGTTGGGTTCCCACTTTGAAACTGTTGCGGCCGCATTGATTTTCTGTGCTGCTGTGTTGAAGATGTGTAGGAAGCATCTGCTTTTTTGTTGCTTCTTTGCAGCAGCATCCAGATCTGAAGCATTGTCTGCTGTCATGACTACAACTTTGTGTTCTGTCTGAAACAACTTAATCGGTCAAACATGCGAACTCCTTTTTTTTTTCTCCCAGTGAACTCACACACTCCAGTCTTCACTGAACATATTATATGGATGGAAACTGCAACTTGTATGATGGTATTTCTAGTAAATAAATATCAGCTGGTTTAAAACTGAGCGTGTATTCTTTGTTTTTCAGAGCAACAGCATGAAAATTCACGAGCAAAATAGCTGAAAAGTCAGTAGATATCTAAAAGTAATTAATAAATACTTGCCACCTCTAGTGGTCGTGGTACAAATGCAAACTTGGCTATAGAGTCCGTGAAGCCTCCCATCTATCAAAGAGGAGCAACAAAAGGCCACTTGAACTCCTCTCCAGAGCTGTGGGGGAACAAAATATGTTGGGAACCACTGCGTCCAATGCAGACGGCTTCAGCCAAAGTTTTTTTTTTTTTTTTTTAAATGCTGATATCAGTATTTGCTCTAATGGGCTCGTGGGTGAAATATCCCCCCGAAGATACTGTGGGCAAGTCAACAAAGTAATTATTTTGGGTATTAAAGCATGTCCTGTTGAGTTATGGGGGAGAACTTGAGTGTAGCTTTTAATCAGATCTACTTGGTTGCTTAAAAAATAATTGCTGAGTATATTTAAAAAAATAAAAAAAAACACTCAGCTGCTTAACTTCTCAGCCACGTTCAGTTTCTGGATCCGAGTCCAGGAGGTGCTTTAATGCTCTGAATATGGTAAAAAAAAAAAAAAAAAAAAAAAAACACCTGCATGTCATTCAGCTTTTGAATGATAACAACCAACATGCTGACAAACATGTCACTTCCCCACAGAGAGAGGTTGGGAAATCCCAGAGTGTTTGCTCGTTGGAAAAACTGTCTGGGATGCTTTCCAGGATTTCCCAAAGAGAAAAGCCTTGTTTTTCTTTGCTGGTGTTGTTGGAAGTGAATGGAGAGCAGATTGCAGAGGCTGTGCCTCTCATGTCTGTCCAAGGCCTTGATACCTTTGATCTTCTCGAGAAACAAACAAGCTTTTAAACTTGGCACTCCCGGCTAGTGTCTCTCCTCTTCTCCTGCTTTCTCTCGTCGTCAAAACGCTGATCCTGAGAAAACTGATCTTGCGTGAATAGTTGCGCGTACTATGAAATGACTTCTTGTCTGAGATGTGGACTCCCACCATGTTGTCACAAAAAAAACTTTGCTTGATGCACCTTTTTTTTTTAATCTGAATGTTAAAACCAGATCAAATATGATGTTTGGCAGCGCTGCGGCACACAGAGTAAGCACAGCTCAGATGAAAACAGATGTGATTTTACTACAACTTAACAAGCCACAATGGTGTGTAGCTTCAGGAAAAATCTTTGCTGAAGCTTTTTTACTATATTTGAACAAACTACAGAGCCCACATCAACCAGGCAGTGTTTAGAGCATCTCCACGTAACATTTGTTGTGCTTTTACAAAGGATCAAACACGGATTTAATCTATACTGTGATAAATAAAATAGGATGTCAGGTTGCACTAATTATTAATAAGTTCAGACTTTACACAGTGATACAAAAGAGTTACGAAACAGAGATTTACTCATTAATGAAATAAGATACGTTGCACCACACAAACTAGTTTTGACTGAGCACAGTAACATCAGACCAAAATGTCCATATTCTCACTCATAACTGAGATTACTGCATGCATCTGTAGATTAGTAAGACAAGTCGTACCTGCATTTGCTTCACTCACATTATATTTGATTAGTCATGCATTTGGTTGTTCCTACATCAAATACAACCTTCACCCTGCCCCGAATCTGACCAGTCTGTACGTTGATTTTTGGCAAATATAATTGATTTTGAAAAGCAATTTCTTATATTACCTACTGACCTTTATTATAGAAAATAAAAAACTAAAACAATTTAGTTTCTGGTCATTTGAGTTAAATATGTATGGGAAAAAAAGGACAGAAAGACCTCAGATTTGTGCTCTTATTCACCTTGCTGTTTTTTATTTTTTCCAAATCTTAAAAATTAACTGATCGGTTTCCAGTCTGCATGTAACTGGTGCTTCTTGTAGTTACTTTAGATGTATAATTTGCCCACCAAAACATGGTACTGTTGGACTTATAATACAGCTCGTGCAGTGAATTTTACTGATACGACAGAGCTACAGATCCAATTTCCAATTATTAAAGTTTATGAGTGGCAATGATCTGGTTTATTGAACTACTAGTTTGAAACTATCGTTGGCACCAAGAACTTGTGTGTTACTAAGGGCACAGATATTTACTAAAAGATTTACAAATCGCTGGTGCAGTCTGGTTCAGGTGTGTCAGGGTCACACCAGTGCTTTATGGGATTCGTGGTCCAGTCCTGATATTTACAGAGATTTGATAAAAGGTTCTGAGATGAAGGTGAAAAGCCACAGTCGACATCTGTCTGAGCACAAAAGGCAAAGACAATCAGGAGGCAAATCTTCCCTCATTACCCCCTTGCTTCCTTCTCCGCGGTTATTAACGGGCGTACAGCAGCCACACTGACATTTTACGCTGTTTCATCCCCGTCCCATCATGCATCTGGGGATACCCTGGCATTTGGCTGCAGTGTTTTTATCAGTGTCTGCGGCGACGCTGACCAGCGCGACTTCAATCCTGCTCACTGTCACTCATCATAAGTGAGTTTATCAACACACATCTAATCGCCACTCTCCGCAGGGACCTTAACCATTTGCATACTAAGATTGCTTTCTTTTGCTCGACTGAGAACGCGCCTCCTTTGCATAATTATTAATGATAAAGAGACGGTGAACAAATGTGTCAGAAGGTATTAGCATCGAGTATACAACTGGATTCTAAAGGATCCGTTTAGTGACATGCCGAGAGGGAAGATGAGGGCAGAGGGTAGGACAACTGAGTCTGGAGAGCAGGACTGTCAAGGGAAGCACTTTTGCATGAGGAGAAGGGGTTAATTAAAGGGCCAGGGATGGAAAATACAGAGAGGTGTGATATTGTTTTGTGTTTTAAATTGTTGTTTGAACAGGAAGCCCCGTGGAGATTTGACGTGTCTGTCAAAAAGAAGAGAAAAATAACTGAAATGTTGCGGACAAATGGGGGGCAAAAATGTGCTGGAAGGAGCTAAGTTTAGTTTGAAAGCAGCAGGATGCAGGATGAAGAGCCTGAAAATATAACATATAATTACATCAAATAAAATACTGCTCCAGTAGAAGGAAAACCCACAGTGGTGAACAACACAAGATGTTTACATACAGCAGAGTGAGTGTAGCTGCTCATTTCAGTATTTCTGCTGTGTACCATTAAAGCAGCAGGCCCATATTGTCTGTCATCTGTTGTCGGTAATTACCACTTTTTTTTTACACTGTCTTACCCTCTGTGGATAATGTTCAGCGTCTGTACCAGAAGTGTTTCGTGTGAATAGTTTAACTGTTTGCCACTTTATATGAAACAGCTGCACTCTTTTTACAGGACAGGAATAAATAAGTCATGCACACTATGGTTCATTTGGGGGTTGAGATGCCCTCCCTGTGTTCTCTGCTAAACACAGGCCTGTTGTACCCTCTGCACGGGGTAATAGCATGATATTAAAAATGCCCACAGCGATTGTTAAGTCACGGCGGCGCATTTGCACCACGATGGATGACCTTTTGTAGATCTTAATGAGGCTTTTTCACGAGTTTCCAAAGCAAAACACACTGTAGCATGTGGAATAATAACAGCTGCGTGAAAAATGCGAGCAGCGGAAGATTAAATCAGCTTCATGTATAAGTTGCTGCGGTATTAGCCCATAGCTTCATTTTTCTTATTTCCCCCCCAACTGCAGTTAAAGTGATTCGGTTTATGTAAGAAAAGCACTGAAGTTGTATTTGGGGTTAAAATATCAGCTGTGTGCACCTGTCGCCTTCCTCTCTCAGCAGCAGTTCAAACGTTTCATGGCTTTTGGAATAATCTCAGGGGTCGCGAGGGGTCGGCGCTGGTCTCCCTTCTGGCTCTCCTTCAACAAATAACTGATAATGACCTCTGACCTCTCGTCTTTTGCATGAGAATTGACATCAGTACTCCACGACCCCCCGCTCTAAAGCAACCTCAGGACTATTTCAAATGTCAGCCCTCGATACTCAAACTTGATTTTTTTTTTTTTTTTTTTAAATGAACCCATCCAGGGGTGGGGGTGGGGGGGGGCGGTTGGGGGTGGAGGAGGAGGGTGGAGTCGGAGGGAGGCGAGCTTCGGGCTCATCTGCATCACAGATTAGGGTGCTTAGAGAAAAATCAACCATCCATGATTCATTACATGTTTCCTGCTGAGACTCTGAGATGGCAACCGTCCTAGCAACAGGATCCTAGCAACAGCAACAACTCTCCGCCGCCACGGCAGCCTATCAGGAACTTTGATGCCCGATCAAAATTTAGCCAATGAAGAGGGGAGGGCATGCGGAAAGCGTGACGATGTGTTTCCTCGTGCCGTTTGTCAGGCTGGGATGTGTTCAGGGCTGTGAACTCTGTGGGAGAACAAGTCTGTGTCCAAGAAGTCTAACATTCACGTGTATCTTTGTGTCATTTTCATGAGATTATTGATGTTTTAGGATTATTTTGTGAAACTGTCGAGAATTTCTGCACTGAGTCACTTCACATTTATACTCACGTTATTTTCGAGTGTATTTTTGACATGTATACACATAAATATACAATAACCATGGCTCTAAAACATACTTATGCTTCCAACATTTGACCTCAGTGGTCACAACTGGTGTTATATGAATAAGTAATGAATGTATCTTCTAGGAATGAAGATTTACAGGTTCATATTTATGTTCTTGTTTGCTTATGGGGTCATAGGTGATGAGTGAAGAGGTGTTATTGCAGTAAACAGACAAGGAAATTCTATGTACATATACTGTATATGTGTTTAGCCCTACATATTTGTGCATATTGATTATTTTTTTAAATTGAGACATTAAAACTGCCTGCTAGTAGCATTTTTATTATTTTTTTTTTTAATACACTGATGAGCCACAACATTAGAGCCACTGACAGGTAATGTTTATGACACTGATAATCTTGTTAAGTCAGTTTTCTGCTTTGAAAACTTGGGTTCTTGCATTTTTGTGAATGTTACTTGGACACAAATCATCCACCTAAATATTGTTGCAGACCAAGCAGACACCTGAATCACTCCCAGAGGTGTTTTATTGACACAAAAGTGACCTACATGATATCAGACATGTGGCTTCGATGTTGTGGCTGATTGGTGTGCAGGAGAGCTTTATTATGGGCAGTTTAATCCTTCAATTTAAAAATGATGTCAATGTGTACCCATATTTTTTTAACTATAAATTATTTGTGCATTTGACACTTTAAGGTGCATTAGTGACTTTTTTTGAACTCTGTAATTTACACTTTATTTAGTTTTTTTTTTTTTTTTTTTTTTTTTTTAGATTCCTTACCAGGGATTTCTGCTTATGTATTTGTATTTGTGGTGGTGGTCACTTAACTCTTTCTGTTAGCTACTGTAAAAACAGTGGGGATCAATAAAGTATTTCTATTCTATTCTATTCTATATTTGAAACTAAATAAATATACATTATGTGTACATACATTTTTCATATACTGACGCCTCTTCACTCATCACCTATCACTTCTCAAGTTGACCTAACTGCATAATACACACTACAAGCAACTACAGCCCTTGAAAATACATTTGATACTTTTTCATTCTGCAAAGTTTGTTTTTTTGCAGAAAATGTCCTGAAAGGTGGTTACAAGTTCAGTCAAAGAGAAGCACTTTTGAAGGTTTTGTGGTAGTATTGTTGTGCTCAAGGAACTTTTTGAAGGTCTTGTTGTTGGTGCAGAATCGATTGTATTTTTATTTGGTTTTGTGCCAGCTTCAAACAGGTCTCTTTTTCGAGACCGGTCCAGACTACAACACATTGTATAATCAAGTGTATAGCCTTCTAAGCTATTTGAACCATATATTTGCACGTTTAATACGCATGTCAAAACAAATTATCACATAAGCTAAATTTGATGACGGTAAACAATCAGAGGGCTGAAAATCATAAAACCTGTGGAAGATTCATGTGTGGACTGTCCAACGCAGCTTTCATAAGACTGTTCTTAATCCCCACTGCATCATTTCACCTGCTCAGAGGACACCACGCAAGGCCACAATGTTCAGGACACAAGACAGGCTGAACAGAGATTGTATTAAATGGTGGTGACGCACAGAAGAAAGAATTTTATTGAAGTCAGTGCATTCTGTGGCAATAGTTTGGGTTTGTTTATACTATCTACATAGTGCAAAACCAACCAGCGAGTGGAGTAAAGATCATTGACTCTGCTCATTGTCTTCCTGTCAACTATGAAGTAGAATAATTTAGAACAATTTAGTGAATGTGGTGTACTCAACCGCAATATGACTAAACTGCCTGTGCATCGTCTAGCTGATTTGCTAGCATCTTTGTTATGATTGTTTGTAAAACTTCCTGCTTCAGTTGCGATGAATGACTTGACTCATTTCTAAGTGGAAATCTTTTCTTTTTGCTAACATGTGTCAAGCCTTACATGCACTCCAAGAAAGTAAAAGTGGGAGACAAAAGAAGAGGCTGTACCTGTCTGGAAGGAAACAAATCTTCAGTGTTTCTACGTAACACACAAAGAGTTCATCTGTAAAGCAACTTCCAAACACATGGCAGTATGTAAATTCTGTAATTCAGCGTCTACTGAGGTGGCTGGGACCACATCAGACTTTTTGAATCTCTTCACTCTGCACCCAAAGAGATATGTTGGAATATATGCATATAAGCTACCTACGCATGTTCTGTATGTTTCAGGGGACTGGTTTTATTGGTGCAATATACCAGTTTGCATGTTTCACAATGTAATTTTTATTGTGATACTCAAATTGGTCTGGTCTGGTTAAAGTGCGGTTTCTTAGCACAGTTAATGAATCTCGCCTTATGCTTCAAGTCAGCTTTTTCCATATTTAATCAGGACTGTAATTCTACTCTAACCTGAACCAAAAAGCTTTGAGAGCTTAAGTGTAAAATTTAAAAAAAACAACCAGAAGTTGCTATGAGAGGATATTTAGGAAAACAAATGTTTCCTGTGAATGCTTTGCAGATCTCGCTTCCTGTATAAACATTTGGTGAGTCATTAAATATATTCATTAAAAAACATTTCCACATTACGTTGATAAAAATGTAATTCGGGAAGCATTACCGTTGTCACAGAGTGTATTTGCAATTGCAGATTTGTAGCATTAAAACAGAATTTCTTGAGCACAGGATTGAGTCGTGTTTACACAAACAGCAGAATTTACACCTCAAAGAAGCAAATAATGAGACAAACAGGACAATTTTAGCAATAACTGGACTGTAGCCTGTATGGGTTTATATCTGTCTATGCTTTTTTATGAGATGCATGGTTATCATTAGCATATTGCTAACAAAAGGTGAGCACAGCATCGGTATAATAAGCTTCAATATAATAGATACTATTATAGACGCTGTCATTTGCCGCAATTAAAACCTCAAGAGGTGCTGATTTGTTTTCATTTCTGAGACTGTATTTGTGATGTTTTTGTGTTGTGTGTGCACACGCTGGTTATGTGTTAACTACCCTATGTACTCACGTAAACACATAAATATCATTTATGTTTCTATAATGTGTTTGCTCATTATATACTGTGAGCAAAAGGTCGTCAGATTAATTCACCCATTTTCTTTATATGTGTTAGATTGACGCAGATTCAGGACAAAATTATAGCCTGACAAAGAAAATCAGTTATATGTCTTTTCAAATAATTATAATACATGCACGTTTTCTCACTTTTTGTCTAAAAAAAAAAAGAGACTTTGTGTACTTTTGTACTTGATTGCGAATGTCTCCTCAGCAGCCTACATAAAACATAATGATGATAGCGTTGATTTACAGCGTCCTCCTCTCACATGTTAATGATCCAAGAGTGTGGGATGTTCGTTCACCTGCTTCACTCTAATCATACATCATTATTCAAGGAGCGCTCTGACCGTCATCTGATGTCAGATAGGCCTGATCTTCACTTCAAAGGGACATACGCCGCACCGGTCCAAATGGTCTGATAATATTCGGTGTGATAATGTATAACACTGATACCTTTTCTCTCCACTTTGGAGTAATCTTACTCTTTCTGCAGAGGCAGGGTTGCCGTCTATTTGCACGACTGGAGAACTACACAGCAGAACATCCATACAGTATTGAGTTTTACATGTTGTTCTGACATCCCGGGGACAACTGAAGGGTCACGCAAAGTTCAAGATAAATGCGGCTGAACAGTACCTTCATATATAGTTTTTATACTTGTCAAGAGTACCATAATGGAGTTTTCTCCCTTGAGAAGCTGATGTGAATGGAAATAACTCCATTATGACTAGTTTTTGTCTGTCAAACTGAACACTCCTCGGAGGTACAAACTGTAGATAAAAGTCTGTCTGTGTGACTTTCAGTTTAATACACAAGCTGCTGTAGGAGCCAAAAGCCATAAATACGTCCTGAAAAGGTTTAAACAGCACAATAACTCTAACAAGAGGCTGCACATATGGTGTGTAAATTTTGTGCTTGTTTCAGAGGCAGCTAAAACTGATTTACACATCGTTTCTTCGTCTCACTGCATGTATGTTTTCTTACAAGCGTGTGCTGATTGCACACAGCAGGAGAGGCCTGTTTTTGTCATTAAAGTAGCCTGTAGATTATTCTTCTATATTTTAGGCTCACAGTTTGAACTTAGACTTCCCTGGATTCAGGACTCCAATCAGCAGCAGACTGTTGTTTTTTCCCCTTGAAACACATCCCAGATCATTTTAGCACAAAATAACATCCAACATTTGAGAAAAGTGGCTTCTTCTCTTAGCTGGCGTGAAAGTAAAAAGCAACACCCACAGCATTGCAGGTAGGATTTTGACTGTATTTCCTTTTGAATGACTTTTCTCATAGCTTCAGCTGCAGGATTTCATTTTTAAGCCACTGCACTTCTCCTCTTCTGATGGCCTTGAGTGAAACCTTTCTGGAAATCCATTGTCGTTGTTTCTCTGATGTCCGTGATGTGCAGGTGGAGAAGAAACGCCCGTTGACACTGACTTTCTTAATAAGAACTTTATTAAAAGAAAGAACAGTATCATACAGACAGAAATTGTCTGGAAGGATGTCGCCCAATGATCCTCCTCGAACAAAGACCAACGGTCAGTTTTTATACCTTCTGGTAACGTATAGAATTACAGCATCTGATTTACATCCCCACTAAAAAATGATAACTCCTCAGACAAGACTCCCCTTCTGTGCATTCCTAAGGATCACAAATCAGCTATAGGTTAACAGTGGACCCCAAGGTCAACACAACATAGGATTTCTGGAGCCGAAAACACATTCCTCAGTACTTACTACCTCCTGTTAGTTAAAAGTTCACTTTATGGTCAACAACTATCAGAACTCATATCAGATCAGATACTTCACCATCAAACGAGAATTGATAGAGGTAAAGGAGAAGAGGAGGCAGAGAGTGTTTGAGGTGAGGATGGGTTGGAAGGGTCACACACGAGGAGAAGACCGAACAATGTCATCATCAAACAGATGCTTATCACAGAGCCTCTGGGGAAACAGAAAGGTGGATGGTCGGTGTACGGATCTGGTAATTGGATTTTCCGTTCTGAAACGGGTATTGAAAAACAAAAAAAAAGTGGTTATTTGATTTTCGTTTTAAAATACAAAAATTAAAATTGAAATACAAGGCGTTTTTCATTTTCATGATCAAAAAGGGATATACGATTTTTTTGAAATGCTTTTATTTTCGTTTTATGTTTAGACTAACAAGAAAGTAAAATCAGTAAGAGACAGAAACTAAAAAAGGTCCGTTTTTTCATTTTCTGAGACCGGAAGTGGTCATCAGCAAGTGTGGAGCCAAACAGAGTGCATAGACTGTACATACATTTTTTTCGTTAGTTTTCATGGTCAAAATGAGAGATCAGGTGGCCGATCTTAAAATAAATCAATATTGATGTTTTTTTTTATAGAGCGTTAAAGTTTTGCGAAGCCAGGGGGCGGGACTACTTGATTGACAGTCCGGTCTGGAATGATTGACAGGTCCTATGGAGGAGGAAGCAGAGACTCTGCTCTCCTCGTTTGGATTAATTCTGATTTAATAACTGTTGGTTTATTTATCGGTGCAGCAGCAGAACATTTTCCACAGACAGTTTTCCTGCCCGTTGGCTTGTTTTAACCAGTTTTCTACCTTCGGCTGATTCTACCAGCAGACACTGAAAGGACTCTGATAGTTTGGTAAGTAAATGTTTATTTTCGAATCGGTGCCGCTTTTAATGCACTTTATATGCAGCTTTAGTGTCAGATATAATGTGTGCCATGCACTCCAGATGTTGGTGGAGTTTGTTTCAGTGTGTGTTGACCAGAGAAGAAAGTTAGCATAGTAAATATTAGCTTTAATGTTAGCGATGCTAACCGAGTTAGCTGCTCAGTCGTAGCCTGATTAAAGCTAACGTACCATCAAGCTAACGATGTTTGTGTTGAGTTTCATGTAAACAGCTGAAGTGTGTTGTGTTCCTGTAATGTGGTTCATTAAGTTCATAAAACTGTGGCTGGTTGACATTAATGTAACGTTCAGGAAACTTAAATGTGATTAAAACAGTAACGTTAATGTTCTAGTTGTCAGTAATCAGCTTTAATTTTACACTAAAACAGACTGTGATAGTTTTAAATGACATCAGTTTCATTAATTTGTTGAAAATTGTCTCATTTGTTGTTGTGATGTTGCTGTTGATTCATTAAAAGCAGATGATCCGTGTTGAAGATACGTTTAGTTCTAGTATCAGAAGTACAAGAAGGAAAATGGAAGTTTAGTCCTGCTACGTCAAAGATTTAAGGAATAAAATAACTAAATGAGTCTTTATATCTCAAACTTTATTTTCCAATAAAGAAATAATGAAGTAATCACAGATAATGAAATATAAATAGCAGAGAAAACCTGATAGAATAATTTCCTGAAAAGTCTGTGAAGGAAAAGCAGCTTTTTATCCTGAAAGATCAGAATCAGCTCCAACATCTGCATCTGACAGCATCAAGTCAACCAGAAAGAAAATAAAAAAGAAAATGACTTCTTTCTGATCACATCTGTTCCGCTGCTCACAGTCTGCTGCTGCTCACATTCTTCACATTTATTGTCCACTTTTAAAAGTTCAGCAGACAGGTGCTCTGCTTTGGAGTGTGACGATGTCGTCGGTGATGTGGAGAGTGAAGTTTCCGTTTCACTCACAGTGTGCTTTAGGGCAGCCGGGTCGGACTTGATGTTTGAAATACTGACCGACAGCTCAGATTTAACTGTCTGTAGTTCCGTTTTGATGGGTGTTAAACTTTGACTCAAAGCCGCCAGGAGCTGGGTCTTTAAAATAACCGCTGTCTCGTTACAGAGTGAAAGTAGCAGTTCCTCCTTAAGGTCAGAGATTGCAGCATCTGAGGGCCTCTTCAAAAGAAGATGTAGTTGATGAAGGCGTTCTGGAGCAGGACCAGAAAGACCACGACCAAGCAGCCTTGAGATCTTAGGCAGCGTCTCCCTCAGGTGGGTGTCAACGGTGTTCACGGTCAGGTCTGTGGTAATCCTGTCAAAAAACAAAACAGAAAAAAATCTAGATTATAAATCAACATGTAACCAAAGCACTCTGTGTATGATGCCATAGTATGGGATGTAATTCAGAAAATGTCAAAGTATAGTATACTTTTCAAGAATAACATAGTATGGCCTGTAGTTCATAGTATAGCTTGGCAAAAAAAAAACAAAAAACAAAACAGATTATTATGTGGTTCAAAAAGTGCAAAATGATAGGATGTTGCCTAAAATTGTCATGTATGATATGTGGTTCAAAAAATGTCATAGTGCAGTATATTGTCAAAATAGTATGTTATTCAATAAAACATCAGAGTATAATATGTCATCTAAAAAGTGCCATAGAATAATATTTATTGCACAAGTCAAAGTATAGTAATTTTCAAAACTGTTTAAATTCTTATATGTTGCTAAAAAACAACAAAAAACTAAAACAAAAAAAATTCATACTAATATGTCGCTCTAAAAATGTCATTGTATAGCATGTCGCTCAAAAAAGTCATAGTATAGCATGTCGCTCTAAAAACGACATAGCATAGCACGTTGATCTAAACTTGTCATAGTATAGCATTTCACTCTAAAAACGTCATAGTATAGCCTTTGGTCTAAAAACGTCATTATATAGCATGTCGCTCAAAAAACGTCATAGTAGAGCATGTTGCTCTAAAAACATCATAGTATAGCATGTCACCCAATAAACGTCATAGTATAGCATGTCACTCTAAAAACGTCATAGTAGAGCATGTCGCTCTAAAAACATCATAGTATAGCATGTCGCTCTAAAAACGTCATAGTGTAACCTTTGATCCAAAAAACATCATAGTATAGCATGTCGTTCTAAAAATATCATAGTATAGCATGTCGCTCAAAAAAACGTCATCATATAGCATGTCACTCTAAAAACGTCATAGTATTGCCTTTGGTCTAAAAACGTCGTAGAGTAGCATGTCGCTCTAAAAACGTCATAGTATAGCATGTCATCCAAAAAACGTCATAGTATAGCATGTCGCTCTAAAAATGTCATAGTATAGCATGTGGCTCAAAAAAACGTCATAGTATAGAATGTCACTCAAAAAACATCATAGTTTAGCATGTCGCTCTAAAAACGTCATAGTATAGCCTTTGGTCCAAAAACGTCATACTATAGCATGTTGCTCAAAAAAACACCATGTAGTCCAAAAAACGTCATGGCATAGCATGTCGTCCAAAGAACATCATAGTATAGCATGTCGCTCTTAAAACGTCATAGTATAGCATGTCACTCTGAAAACGTCATAGTTTAGCATGTCGCTCTAAAAACGTCATAGTATAGCCTTTGGTCCAAAAAACGTTATACTATAGCATGTCGCTCAAAAAACGTCATTGTATAGCATGTCTTCCAAAAAACGTCATAGCATAGCATGTTGCTCTAAAAACATCATAGTATAACATGTCGCTCTAAAAATGTCATAGTATAGCCTTTGGTCCACAAAATGTTGTTTTGTCCTGGCTGTCTGAAGTAGGTGAGGAGCAACACAAAAACAGTCCAAACGCTGATTTCCAGAGGGTTAGACGAGTATTTATTTGAAAGAGTAAGTTTACAACAACACAACATGTGAGGGGGTTAAAAGCAAATGAATGTTAGTAAAATAAAAATAAATAAACAGAACTAAAAGTGAACTTCATGTTGACATTGATGGGTATTCCAAACAAAGTAAAAGATAATCAATATGAAAAAAAAACTCTTCCTGTTCACCTCTTCAAGCCCAAAAACACACCGCAGTAGCATCCTAAACTAAAACTACCAATGGGTTTCCTGTTTTCCTTTCTGAACAATTCAAAGGTCCCTCTCTATCTCCCCACACATCCACCAACCACTGGAACACATCTCCAAAGTTCTGCTGGGCCAGCTCAGCTTCCCTTCAGAAGAAGTGGCGCCACCTGCCAGATGAAGGAGCCTTTTGAGAGGCAGCTGGCATCGTGATTGGACTGTCCTTTGTTCTATTCCAATCCAGCTTCAGCTCCAGAGACGGCAGGCGGGACGAGTCAACGGAGGCCGGGTGGACGAAGGCATGCAGCTGAGTACAATCCAGAAAACAACAGAGGAGGAGTGCAGTGGCCCAGGGCCAGAACAGAGTAGCATGGTATGTCTCTTAGAAAACATCATCGTATAGACTTTGGTATGAAAAAACGCCATAATATACATCGTATATTGTACAAATAACAAGTCAAAGGAAAGAGACATACATTGTAGAATTGTAGTAATTGTGGGCTGACTGATTTACTGATTATCAGTATTTTATTTTTTACTGATTTACAGTAATAAATACATTTAAAAATGGTGTTACTTTGGCTCTGAACCTTTATCTACCTGTGGTCGCTCTGTCTTTTGGAGTGATTTGATTGATTATACGTCACGAATAAAACTCCTTTAACTTAACATCTGTAAACAAAACAAAAACGTATCAACAAAGTTTTCTGTTAAAGTTTGTGTTCTTCTCAGTTTAACTCCAAGATTTTAAATACTTTCATTTACTGCAAATGAATATCCAAATGAATATACTCCAAATGTCTTACTAATAATCATTATCAGCCTTAAAAACCCACAAAACACCCCTTTATACTCGACCACACTTAGTAGAGTCCGGTTCCCCCTTCTATAAATCTGCTTGGAATCGTCCACTTCCTGTTTGTCAAAGTGGCCTTCTACCTGGACAGGTTTTGTTGGAGCTCATGCAGCAAACATTTTGGGTAACTGCTCTTTAATATGCATGGATGACACTGAATTAGAGTCTGTTTTAATGAGACTGAGTTAAATAGTAAATTATTTCTGAGAATTCACAGAGAAAAGTCTGAAATCTTTGCTAGGTTAGCATCCCACATGTTCTTTGGCTCAGCTAAAGCTAACTCTCTCCAACTTCTGGATCTCTTGAGTTGCTTGTTGTTAAAATATCTTGCTATAGGTGCTGAAGCTCAGAAAGTCTGAGATATTTGTTCAAAATAAGCTCATTCTCAAGTCTTATCTGAACTGTCCTCTTTTGTTTGAACTTTCCCTAAACTTAGGAGTTAATGAAAGAGCAGCACATCCAGACTCGCTCTCATTTATGTAGAGATTAAACTTCAGTGTCATTCATTGTTGTTAAAGTGCAGTTTTTCAAATGTTTGTTGCACAAGCTCCTGACCAAACCAGTCCAGGTGGAAGACGATGTGAAGAGAAAGCTCCAGAGGATGAATATCACACATTTACGTTGGAAATAAATGTCCTTTAATTAGACATTGTCATGCAAATGATGTTCAAATCTTTGTTGAGTGTTTTGTTGATGTTGGTTTCTAAATGTTTTTTGACACTCGGCCCCAAAGATTAAAACCTTCTACGGCTCACAAGCTGCAACAATTCACACATTATCAACTATCTTTCTGACTAAACTAAGATAAAAAGTGAAAAACTGCCTGATTCCTGCATCATGGTTGTAAATCTTTTTGGGTTTTATGACAGTAAACTGAATATATTTGGGTTTGACATTTTATAAACCAAAACAAGAAATGAATTGGTGGAGAAAACAATCAACAGATTAATGGACAAAGAAAATGTTTTTTCCAACATATATGTCTGAATTACTCCAACATTACAAGATACATACAATTTTAATTCAATTTTATTTATATAATGCCAATTACAGGTCAAATTGTCTCAAGACGCTTTATTTTTATATTTTTTTGTCTTATTTAAAATATGACAAAGTAAGAAATTTAAAGCTCTCGACTAATCCAATTTATTATTTGTTTTTTAAAGAGACTAATGGACAATTAAAATAAGTTTCTCCACCAAAACTAATAAACATGAGGTCAAATAGAAGGAAGAGTTTGAAATACTGCAGTCCCACGATGACAAGAATAAAGTTTGTCAACAAAAACTAAATCTGCTGGTGGATTCCATGAAAGTCCTAATAAATGATAATAAAGTGTGATACAAAAGGTTTGTGGTGCTAAAAATGTCAAAGTAAAGATATGAAGTTGAACATGTGGATGGAGGTTGATAAAAGTTGAAGTCCCTTCATTTCTCTGGAGCGACTCCATGGATTTTATGGATGGTGGTTAAAGACCTGCTCTGCTAGTGGTCTTCCTTCTCGTCGCTGTAAAAAGTCAGTCCATCCTGGCCGACTCCAACACCTCTTCATGACAACTTGTTCTGCCTCTGACCTGGTGGAATCTCCAGAAACTGGGGAAAACCTGTGGCGACTCGAAGAACTCGTGGAGACTCGAAGAACTCGACGGGCGGGGGAAGGTGTGGTGGGCGGTGAGGGGAGGTGGGGGAGTAGAGGGGGGAGGCCGCCACCCACCTCCCCGCCTACTCTCCGCCCTGACTCCACCCAGACTCCGCCTTGGCTCCACCCATGTGGTGACTTCAGCAACTACGATGACAAAGGGACGACGAAATTATGTTATTTTATCTGATCTGTAGCTCAGTGAGTTAAGGATTTGCCTATGGAGCTACAGGTCGCTGGTTCAAGACCAGACACTTCTTAAATTTTCTCAAAATCCTGACAAAGACAAACAAAGAAAACTGCCACTGGCGGGTCTCGAACCTGCGACCCTCCGCTTGGGAGTCCTCTTCTTATCCTCCTGAGCTACTCGCTCAGATACAAATTCTTCTTTTTTTTGCGCATTTATCATCTATTTTTTGTTGTTTTCGAGTTTTTTTTTAACTCGAGTCTCGACTCGACCGTTTTTCTCAGGAGGTTGGACTTCACCCTTTGTGCTGGAGGGTGGAACCCTCAGTTCCAAGACTTTCCAAAGCCTCCACACCTCCCGAGTCCTCAGGACCTCAGCTTTCACACAGTCTGAGGGCTGAAATTTTCTAAGTCCCACAGTAGATCTCTGTTAGATTTAACTTTCAGACAGTCCAAGGACTGATATCTTCTCAGTTCCCGAGTACTTCTCTGTTAGTTTGAACCTTCAGACAGTCTGAGGACTGAAATTTTAAAAGTTCTTGAGTAGTTCTCTGTTAGTTTGAACCTTTAGACAGTCTGAGGACTGAAGTTTTAAAAGTTTCTCAGTACTTCTCTGTTAGTTTGAACCTTCAGACAGTCTGAGGACTGAAGTTTTAAAAGTTTCTCAGTACTTTTCTGTTAGTTTGAACTTTGTGGTTAACAGAAGCCTTAAAACTTGTGACCATGAGTCTTGATTTCACATTTAGATCATCCATCTTAGTTCAGCTCAGACCTTCACCTGTGGGTTTTTTAGAAATCCTCAACAAACTTTGATTCTCTTCACTGAATAGTAAAGTTTGTGGAGATCAGAAGGTAACAGTTTGATCGATGCCTTCAACGACTAGTAGACTTTATCTGAAAAGCAGTTTTATGAAATGAGTTCTTAGTAAATCTGTCCACAATCAAACCAAGTACATAGAAAGAGGAAATGTTTGAAGAAACAACTTGTTTTCATTTCAGACTAGAAAACGCTTTAAGACTTTTATCTGTTTTTGCTCTTTTTCATCGTTTTATTGTCTCTTCTGTTTAATTCGATCTTCTAAAGTTTAACTGGTGTCTTTTCAAATGTTTTGTCTTTAGTTTGATTCTTCTTAAATGTTTAGTTTTGCTCTTTTCTCACCTTTTATTCTTTTCTAATGTTTGATTTGATTTCCAAATATTTTGCCTTTTTAATGTTTAATTGTTGTTTTTTCAAATGTTTTATCGGCTTGTTTGAAAATTTTCCTTTGCTATCCCAATGTTTAATTTTTCGATTAAATCTTTAAGGTTTTTCTTTTTAAATGTTTTACCACCTTTTAATGTTTAATTTTCTTTTTAAATGCTTCATTGTATTTTCTGTTTAATTCCTATTTAAAGTTTTATTGTCTTTAAGATTTAATTTTCTAATTAAACATTAATTTTTTTAAATTAAATGTCATTTTAAAGGTTTAATAATCTAATTAAATGTTTTGTATTTTTTAAATGTTTAATATTCTACTTGTCTAATTGTATTTTTAAATGTTTAATTATCTAAAATATTTCATCTTTAATGTTTAATATTTTTCTTTAAAAAATGTTGTTAAATTTCATAATTACGTTTTGTATCTTCTGTTTAATTATCTAATTAAATATTTTGTCTGTTTAATATCATTTAATTGTATTTAACATTTAATTTTCTTTTGAAAAGTTTTATTCTATTAAATGCTTTTTTCCTTTGATTTAATTGCTTTTTTTAATGTAGTTTTTTTCTTTAATCTTTTTTCTGTCAAGATTTTAACCCCAACCTTAAAAATGAAACAAACCCTTAAACCACAATGAAAATATTTCTGTTGTCACAATCATGAGTTAGTCAATTATTTAGTTTATTAATTCAACTTTATTTGTTTAACACCTTTCACACAGATGACAAAACTAAACAAGCAAAGAGAAAAAACTATGATTAAAACTCATAAACATACAAAAAAAAAAGATTTAACATGGTAATAAAAATGTGTTGTGTCCAGGGGATGGAGGGAATTTATTGAGGTCTTCTTGGGCTCACATGGGAAATCATTTAAAATATAAACTTGATATTTAGTCTAAGGAAACTGGAAACTGCAGAGCGACAGAAGAACCAACAATATCTCCTGTTTTCTCCTTTAATGAGTCGACTCTTCTTGTGCTTTCAGACCAAAGAACTACAGACTCTTCACAACCTGCTCAAACTCTTGGTACAGGACCTCACCACACGGGTCAAGAAGGTTTCCTTCTCATTTCTACTCTAAAGCTCACCTTCTCCTGCTCAAACTGCTGACAAATGTTTCTGCTGCTCTAAAGTCTGCTCTCCAGAACTTCCTAAAAACTCTCAAAGTCTCTTCTGCTGCAGGCTGCTTTGTAGAACTGTTGCAGAAAACCTCACTAAACCACATGGAGGGGCCTCAAGATAGTCATCCAAATGAAACCGTACAAAAACCAAACTAGCACAACCCAAATGCTAAAGTCTCCTGCAGCCTACCAGAGAACCTCTGAGAATAGAGAATCAGGACAGGAACTCTTACCTTCTGGACAACCAACGTTGGTTCTCAAACAAGAATACAGAATGTGTCTGAGCAAAAACCTCTAAAGACTCACTACAGCCAAGATAAAGACACAGCTGCACCAAATCCACTAATCACTGCACACATTAACGCCATGTGCTAACTGTGGCTAAAGAAGCACATTTACCAAGACAACTATCCAGTACAAAGCCCTAAAACACACCAAGAAACACATTAAAGACGATTTTACTGCTGGAAGCTGCAAACCAACGCCTAAAGAACAAACCACAGCAATGGAACCAAACCCGGTTTGGTGGTGAAGAGAAGCAGAGAACATGTTTGTCTGCAGCTAAATAAAGCAGGAAGACACTGAGCTGCTCAGGTGTTCCTGATAACACCAAGCAGCCACCTGGACAGCCAATAGGAACACAGCTTACTGGAAGTCCAGAGGGCTGGCATAGTGAAGTAAATTTAGTTTAAAGTTGAGGCAGAAAGTTAACAAAGAAAGTTGAAAACCACCTTCTGATACCTGAAATCTCTGAGTTTTCACACAAAGAACGCCTGAACATGTCAAACTGGTTCCATAGTAGAACCGTCATTGTAAAAACGTCATAGTATGGTGTGTTGTTCAACAACATTACGACCCGGCTGTCTAGGGTTGCCGAGGAGCAACACAAAAACAGGACAAACGCTGGTTTCCAGAGGGTTAGGAGGCTATTTATTTGAAAGAGGAAGTTTACAACAACACATGTGAGCAGAAAAATCACAAAATCTATCTTTAGTTCAGCTGAAAATATTAGTTTTTGTCTTTTTTCTTTTCTTACAGTTACAGAAATGGTTTGATTGCAGTGATTGCCTCAAAAGGTTGTGCAATAAAATATTAAGTTAAGAGTACCATCATTTTTGTCCAGGCCTGTTTCATGAGTTTATTTTTTAAAATAATTCTGTTGAACCACGGTTCAAAAGCAATGTCTGATTTTCATTGGTTAATTTTCATAGAATTTTTATTATTACTTTTGTCAGATTCAAATTATTTCTGTGACCATTGTGGGTTTTTCTTTCATGAACCGAGGGGTACCAACAATTTTGTCCACATATCTATACCAGTAAAACTTCACTGATGTTTATGTGAATGTTCTTAAAGAGTATTTTACAGATGAATGATGACAGATGAGGAGATATCCTCTCCTGAAGATGTCTAAAATTGGACTGAAACGTCATAGTTTAGTATGTCGTCCAAAATGTGGAAAAAAAGGTCACAGTTTAGTATTTCATCCAAAATGTGACCAGAAACGTCATAGTTTAGTATGTTGTCCAAAATGTGGAAAAAAAGGTCATAGTTTAGTATGTCATCCAAAATGTGGAAAAAACGTCATAGTTTAGTATGTCGTCCAAAATGTGGAAAAAAACGTCATAGTTTAGTATGTCGTCCAACATGTGGAAAAAACGTCATAGTTCAGTATGTCGTCCAAAATGTGGAAAAAACGTCATAGTTTAGTATGTCGTCCAAAATGTGACAAAAACGTCATAGATTAGTATGTCGCCCTAAAAAGGTCATAGAATAGCCTTTAGTCCACAAAACGTTGTTTTGTCCCGGCTGTCTGAAGTAGGTGAGGAGCAACAGAAAAACAGTCCAAACGCTGGTTTCCAGAGGGTTAGATGAGTATTTATTTGAAAGAGTGAGTTTACAACAACATGTGAGGGGCTTAAAAGCAAATGGGTGTTAGTAAAATAAAAATAAATGAACAGAACTAAAAGTGAACTTATGTCGACATTGATGGGCATTCCAACCAGGAACAAAGTAAAAGATAATCAATACGAAAAAAAACTCTTCCTGTTCACCTCTTAAAACCCAAAAACACACCGCAGTAGCACCCTAAACTAAAACTACCAGTGGTTTCCCTGTTTTCCTTTCTGAACAATTCAAAGGTCCCTCTCTATCTCCCCACCAACCACAGGAACACATCTCCAAAGTTCTGCCGGGCCAGCTCAGCTTCCCCTCAGAAGAAGTGGCGCCACCTGCCAGATGAAGGAGCCTTTTGAGAGGCAGCTGGCATCGTGATTGGACTGTACTTTGGTCTGTTGCAATCCAGCTTCAGCTCCAGAGACGGCAGGCGGGACGAGTCAACGGAGGCCGGGTGGATGAAGGCATGCAGCTGAGTCGAAAAAAAAATGTGATTTTTCAACAAAAAAAACGCCATAGTATACAATGTCAAAAAATGCAATTTTTCAAACATGTTGTAAAAACGTGCCATATGATGAAATAATGTAAAGGAGGCCGTGAAAAACACTCCAGAAAGGTTTTCTTTGAAAAAAAAAAATCATCATGAATTTTGGCGCAAAAAAACGCCTTACTATACTATGTCGAAAAAACATGCGATTTTTCAAACATGTTGTAAAAACGTGCCATATGATGAAATAATGTAAAGGAGGTCGTGAAAAACACTACAGAAAGGTTTTCTTTGAAAAAAAAATCATCATGAATGTTGCCGCAAAAAAAACGCCATAGTATACTATGTCAAAAAATGTCATTTTTCAACATGTTGTAAAAACGTTCCATATGATGAAATCATGTAAAGCAGGCTGTGAAAAACACTCCAGAAAGGTTTTCTTTGAAAAAAAAATCATCATGAATTTTGGCGCAAAAAAACGCCTTACTATACTATGTCGAAAAAAAATGCGATTTTTCAAACATGTTGTAAAAACGTGCCATATGATGAAATAATGTAAAGGAGACCGTGAAAAACACTCCAGAAAGGTTTTCTTTGAAAAAAAAATCATCATGAATTTTGGCGCAAAAAAACGCCTTACTATACTATGTCGAAAAAAAATGCGATTTTTCAAACATGTTGTAAAAACGTGCCATATGATGAAATAATGTAAAGGAGACCGTGAAAAACACTCCAGAAAGGTTTTCTTTGAAAAAAAAAATCATCATGAATTTTGGCGCAAAAAAACGCCTTACTATACTATGTCAAAAAATGTCATTTTTCAACATGTTGTCAAAAGGTTCCATATGATGAAATCATGTAAAGCAGGCCGTGAAAAACACTCCAGAAAGGTTTTCTTTGAAAAAAAATCATCATGAATTTTGGTGCAAAAAAAACGCCTTACTATACTATGTCGAAAAAAAATGCCATTTTTCAAACATGTTGTAAAAACATGCCATATGATGAAATAATGTAAAGGAGACCGTGAAAAACACTCCAGAAAGGTTTTCTTTGAAAAAAAAAATTATCATGAATTTTGGCGCAAAAAAACGCCTTACTATACTATGTCGAAAAAACATGCGATTTTTACAACATGTTGTAAAAACGTGCCATATGATGAAATAATGTAAAGGAGACCGTGAAAAACACTCCAGAAAGGTTTTCTTTGAAAAAAAAATCATCATGAATTTTGGCGCAAAAAAACGCCTTACTATACTATGTCAAAAAATGTCATTTTTCAACATGTTGTCAAAAGGTTCCATATGATGAAATCATGTAAAGCAGGCCGTGAAAAACACTCCAGAAAGGTTTTCTTTGAAAAAAAAATCATCATGAATTTTGGCGCAAAAAAACGCCATAGTATACT